>NC_041380.1:444786307-444860670 GCF_002162155.2 Triticum dicoccoides | reverse complement strand
AATCGCTTGATCGGGTTCAGTTAACAGCCATCGATCGATCGCTCGGGTTCAGTAACGCGTAGCCTACAGTGCAATCGCTCGGGTTCAATTAGAGCCCAACGCCTCGCTAGGGTTCAGTTAGAGCCAACGCCTCACACACACGCGCGTACGTGTACGAGAGAAACGCGCGTCGCGCGTTGCTCGGCCCCCGACCTCCCACCGTAACTAGGAACTCCCCAAAATTTTCCTCGCCCTCGCTTCTACCACGGTTTTTTCCATCATGGACGGCCGAAAGAATGTCATGTAGCTGCGTCTCCGGCCCACCCAGGATGAAAAGCCCATTTTCTGTCATGATTTTTTGTCATAGAAGTAGGAGCCCACCACATCTATGATGATACCGGGGTTTGTCACAATTATCGTCATAGAAGTGTCATATGGATGACAGAAAAAAAATTCGTTTGGCCCAAAATGTCACGGATGTGTCTTTTTTTGTAGTGTTAGGAGACGGTGGGGCGGCGATGCATGCGCTGAGGCGCAGCCAGACGTGGGAGGCGGAAGCAGGCGGCCCCGCCGGTGCTGGTTTGGTTTTGGCGGCTGGATGAAGACAGAACTGAAGAAACACGACAGACTGTAAAAGCAGCAGGAGTACTTAACAACCTTAACTGAAACCAGCAGGGGCACTTAACAACCAAAGCTGGAAGCAGTATGAGTACTTATACAGGTTCAACCATACAAAGCACTCCTCGAACTGTGCTACTTTGCCTACAGTTAACCAAGGGTGAGGCCACCAAGCCCCAGGACAAGGCCCAGGCGCCACCCCGCGCATCCACAACCTTCTGAAAGCGGCTTCATCTCGCAACATGGTCAATAAACAGGATATTCGCTTTAGAGCCATGGAAAAGCATGAACATAATCTTCTGTCCTATTCTCCAAGATGGACGAGCCTTCATTATTTGAGACCACGCATGAATAAGTATCTTTTCACCTCCAAGGGGAATTGAGTAGGTCGACATAAACATCATGTTGTGACCAAGCGCAAGTCTGACCCGACCATGGTCAGGCATCTGTATAGGAACAACAGAACTCAGCAGTTCCTGTTTCAAGAAGATTACAGCTGTAAAACTGTGTATAAGCAATAGTTTATGAAGAACATATATAACAGAAAATAGCTCGTACCATAAGTTTCTCGACACAGTTGGACCTGTTCAACGAGTGCAACAGTGGCACACATATCCCACGTGGCCTTCCACCATTGAAATGCCCCACGACCTCAAGACGATCAATAAAGTGTAGGAACTTGTGGATGTCGATCCAGTCAACTTCAGTGCCATTAGTAACAGCCGAGTTATTACAGAGTAACAAACGAGCAGACTGCTTAACTCTAAAAAAACCTACACGTGCCACAAATTATAAGAAAATATTAGTTAGAAGTAGCATCTTCGTGAGATATTCGTTGCTACTTCTAAAGTTAAATTGTGATTAGTTAGACAGAATAGGTGGATTAAGAAGTAATCGAGGCAACAAGCAAGAACCAGATACAAAACTAACATGGATGAACAATTGGAACGATGTTGGGGTGGAAGATCGTAGTGAAGATGAGACCAGGTTCTGCTATTTCCATCAACATTCGTGCGCCAACTTTCAGTCCGTAACACTTGAGAAACTTTATCCAAGTTCGGCCATAAAAAAAGCAGCGATCTTCATGGTTCATGAACCCAACCTGGAACTTATATCCATGGCTTGTCTTCACTGTGACCATTAAACTAGTGTATTCAGTTATTGCAAGGCCGAGCATCTTGAGTACATGTGCTCTGGTAGAGCAAATAATACACTGTAGGAAAAATAATATGAGAACACATCATGTTCAAAAAAACCCCACCCTCCCGGATAGAAAAGAGGATTCTAGGAACATACTGTGCGCGTTTCAAAATGTTGTGTTAGGATGAGAAGGAACAAGTGTGGCGTCTCGCCGAGGGTGCAGAAACCTGTAGGGTACTCGCACTTTGGGCACTTTAAATGAAACACACTAGATTCAGTAGGAAGAAAAATGCATCAACGGCGGCGGCTGCCTGTAACACCCCATATGTAACTTGCCATATTTGTATTCCAACTCTTGCCATTTTCGGCACTAAGTTATGATATTTCCTCGTTGTTGGGTTTTGTCTTCGTGTTGCTTTTGTCTTTTGTCATGCATCTCATATCATGTCATCATGTGCATCGCATTTGCATACATGTTCGTCTCATGCATCCGAGCATTTTCCCCGTTGTCCGTTTTGCATTCCAGCACTCCTATGTCCTCCGGTGTCCCCTTTTGCCTCTTTTCCGTGTGCAGGTGTTAAACGTTCTCGGATTGGACCGAGACTTGCCAAGCGGCCTTGGTATACTACCGGTAGACCGCCTGTCAAGTTTCGTGCCACTTGGACTTCGTTTGATACTCCAACGGTTAACCGAGGAACCGTGAAGGCCTCATGTGTGTTGCAGCCCAACACCTCTCCAAAGTGGCCCAAAACCCACCTAAACCTGCTCCATCATCTCGGTCGTTCGATCACGAATGCGTGGCTGAAAACCGTGCTCAATTTGGAGCCTCCTAACTCCTTCTATGTATAAATAGGCATCTCCCCCAAAAATTTCGGATCAAACCCTACCCTAACTTTCCCCTCTCCGCGCCAGACGTGTCCGTCCGCCACCGGACACGCCGCGCCGCCGCCCGCGTCTAATCACAGGACGACACGTGGGTAGCTACGCCCACATCGCCGCCGGCCGCCCGAGCCCGGGTCGGGCCCCCCAGGCCCGCGCGCGCCGCCCGCTCCCAGCTCGACTCCGCCGCCCGAGCCTCGCCACGCCGCCTGGCCGCCGTTCGCCGCCGTCCACCGCCGCCTCCGCCTCGGGATCCGCCGCTGCAGCCCGGGAACCACCGCCTCGCCGCCCTTCGGCCAGATCCGGCCACGGGAGGACCAGATCCGCCGTCCTCGACCACTCCGACCACTGCCCCGCACTGTTTCGGCGAGATTCCGGTGGTCCTCGGGAAGAGTGCCTCAGATCCAGATCCGAAATATTAGGGTTGACCTCGTTTCTCCCCTAAGTCCCCAGTATTTTTAGCATTTTTCATCGCATCATAACTTTGCATCCGTGACTCTGTTTTGGGCGTGTAGCATATCAAATTGTTCGTCTGGATGTGCCTTCATTTCATTCCATTGCACCATGTTCATTTGAGTTCATCTTGATGCCATAAATGTTGTTGCAAGAGTGCTATGTAATGTTAGTTTCAGATTCTTAACAGATTATGGACATTTGTCATTTTTGCCATGTTCAATGTGTGCCTCCTATGAACTTGAGCCCTACATGTGTTTTGTTATATGCCATGCCATCTTTACAGGGGTGTATGCCATGTATTTTTGTGATCATTGTGGTGACTAGCACAAGCATGCAAAGTAGCTCTTGTGATGTTGCTGAATTCAGGGACTTAGAATTCTTCTAAGTCATTTCCCTGATGATATTTTTATGCCATGTATTCATGTTGCTACAGAGTGATCCATGCCTCTTTTGAGCATGTTCAGTAAGGATGATTTTGAGATATTGTTATGCTCTATCCATCCATGTCTTTGTTTGCAATTATGTAGTACCCTAGCATGACTCAATCTTGCTCTACTTTTGCTATAAAATGTTCCTGGCAGATTGTTTACATGTTAATCAATTTTGCCGAGGTTGTTATAGTTTATCCGTGCATGCTATGAGGTTGTTCTTGCCATGGTTAGCTTATTGAACATGTCTTCTTGCTGGGTGTATGCTTAGTTTGTCATGCAATGCCTTGTGGTGAGTGCATCGAGCTCGCAAACATGCCTATGTAACTCTGTTTTGCCATGTTCCAGTTTTCTGCTAAGTTTGAATCTGTTAACGAAACTTGCTATGTTTACAAGGTTGTCATTGTATTCTCTGATCCCTTTTGGCTTATGGTCAGTAAGGGACTTTTGTTATATGCTTTGAGTAGTTTCATTCCATGCCTTGCTTTGCCATGATATGTTCCTGTAGCATGTTGTTATCTTGCTCTAAACATTGCTTCCTGATGTTAAATCCTGACATGATGGTTATTTCACTAAGTTTGTGAACCTGATATCTTTTGCACTTTCGCCATGCTTGTTTGAACCTGCTATTTTGTGATTTAGCCGTAGCTCAGTGTTCATATTTTGTCAAGCATCTTGAGTGGATCACTGCCATGTGCTTTGTTGCTATGTTAGAGTGCAGTAGCTTATTTTTCTTGATGCATTTAGATGACATCGTGCTGTTAATCGCAGTTTGGTGCCATCCTTGTTTTGCTTGCCATTTGCCAACCGTGCATTCGATTCCGGTGATCTTTATATCGATTTTGACCAAAATCAACTCATCTTTCCAGCGGAACTCTTGGTTTTCCAAGTTGAGGCCTGGTTCAGTCTTTCCTTTCCGAAGCACGCATATGCATTGCATATCACATCCTGCATATCATGCCATGTTTTGCATCTTGTTGCTTGCGCATTGCACCTTGGTTGATTGTGGTTCCCTTTGCTTGTGTTCTTCCTTTGGGTACAGACGGGAGACGAGTACGTGATCAAGGAACCCGTTGAGAACACTTACGAGGTTCAAGCTTATGTCAACTCGGAGAACTTTGTAGGCAAGATGACCATACCCTCGAAATCACTTCTATCTTTGCTTGCTAGTTGCTTGCTCTATTGCTATGCCTATGCTACGATACCTACCACATGCTTTATCATGCCTCCCATATTGCCATGTCAAACCTCTAACCCACCTTGTCCTAGCAAACCGTTGTTTGGCTATGTCACCGCCTTGCTCAGCCCCTCTTATAGTGTTGCTAGTTGCAAGTGAAGATTGGAGTTTGTTCCTTGTTGGAACATGTTTATTGTTGGGATATCACTACTATATCTTGTCTACTTTAATGCACCTATATACTTGGTAAAGGGTGGAAGGCTCGGCCTTATGCCTGGTGTTTTGTTCCACTCTTGCCGCCCTAGTTTCCGTCATACCGGTGTTATGTTCCTTGATTTTGCGTTCCTTACACGGTTGGGTTATAATGGGAACCCCTTGACAGTTCGCCTTGAATAAAACTCCTCCAGCAAGGCCCAACATTGGTTTTACCATTTGCCACCTAGCGTTTTTCCCTTGGGTTCCGCGGACTCAAGGGTCATCTTTATTTTAACCCCCCCCCCCCGGGCCAGTGCTCCTCTGAGTGTTGGTCCAACTTGTCAGCCGCCGCTGGCCACCAGGGGAAACTCTGGGCTGGCCTACCGGAAGTTTGGACAATCTGGTGTGCCCTGAGAACGAGATATATGCAGCTCCTATCAGGATTTGTCGGCACATTCGGGTGGCTTTGTTGGTTTAGTTTTACCATTGTCGAGATGTCTTGTAACCGGGATTCCGAGTCTGATCGGGTCATCTTGGGAGAAGGAATATCCTTCGTTGACCATGAGAGCTTGTGATGGGCTAAGTTGGGACACCCCTGCAAGGTTTTGAACTTTCGAAAGCCGTGCCCACGGTTATGGGCAGATGGGAATTTGTTAATGTCCGGTTGTAGAAAACCTGAAACTTAACTTAATTATAATGGATCAATAGCGTGTGTAGCCGTGATGGTCTCTTTTCGGCAGAGTCCGGGAAGAGAACACGGTCTCGTGTTATGCTTTAAAGTAAGTAGTCTTGGATCACTTCTTGATCATAGATTCTCGAATGTGCTTTGCTTTATCTTCTCGCTCTCTTTTGCGTATGTTAGCCACCATATATGCTAGTGCTTGCTGCAGCTCTGCCTCATACCTTTTACCTACCCATAAGCTTAAATAGTCTTGATCGCGAGGGTGTGAGATTGTTGAGTCCCCGTGACTCACAGATTTACTTCCAAAAACAAGGTGCAGGGACCGATGATACCATTCCAGGAGATGCGACTGAGCTCAAGTGGGAGTTCGATGAGGACTCGGGACGATACTACGTTTCCTTTCTAGACAATCAGTAGTGCAACCCAGTTGGGGTGATCGGGGACATTATGCATTTGGGGTTGTCTTTATTTTAATTCCGTAGTCGGACCTTGATTGTATCTGGATGATTGTAATGCTATATTTATGCTATTGTGTGAAGTGGCGATTGTAAGCCAACTATGTATCTCTTTATTATTTAGTACATGGGATGTGTAAGGATTACCCCTCTTGCGACATTGCCTACAATGCGGTTATGCCTCTAAGTCATGCTCCGACACGTGGGAGATATAGCTGCATCGTGGGTGTTACACTGCCATCCTAGCATTACCTGCGACCAAGGGACTTGGATTTATCAGGGATGGATGAAGAATTTGTACTTGGTTCTCCATGAGAAAACCCTATGCAATCGCCAAGAGGAGGTTTTCTCTGAACAAGCAGATGAGGGAGAAGGGGATTCAGGCCCAATGAAATATTGTCGCTTCGTCCGTACAGCTTACTGCTAAAGCTGGAAAGGCGGGGCTGTGATTTGACGGATGATTGGGCATTACTGCGGCGCTACGACCTGGGTGTGTCTACGTGAAGTTGTGCACTCTAATTTGTGCATATGGCACGTGGACCCCGTTGTCGGTTGCCCCACATATCAGCGAAAGGAAGTAGAAAGACAGGAGTAACTAGTTACACATAAATATATTTTTTGACAGAGAGATACTCCCTCTGTAAAGAAATATACAAATCTTTTATATCACAGGCTCACCTTGCCGAGAAATATACTCCCTCTGCAACGCACGGGCATTATGGGGGTTCAGCTAAGAATATTATACTCAGATTTTTTTTGAGACGAATATAATACTCAGATAGGCTCACGGTTCTGGACTTTGGGTCGCAGGCCGACCCTTCATGTTTGGGGGCCCATGTGTTCTACCTCAGCGCTTTTCATATTGCAAGCGATCGGTACGGCATTGGGTTTAGATGTTGTCGCAAGGCGAATACACAAAATTGAATAAAGCACGACAGTTGTTGTAATGAAATCGAACGACAGTTCCTAACCAGCAATCAGAGTTGCAATTCTATCAACGATATACCATGTGATAAATAATATTGTTGTACTACTTATACACACAGGACAATTGTTTCACCATGCCAGATTATTACATCAAAATCTCTCGGAGGATAGATCAGTTCGGCAGTTGCGTGCTGCTACTGAAGAATTTCAAAGTTGATTTGGACCAGCTCTCCTTGCCGAGAAAGTTCGATTTTGACATCATCCCCTACCGCAACATATGATTTAGATTTGAACCTTGACCATCCTTTAGCATCAATCATCATGCGACCATCCTTTGTACTTACGGTATACTGAGCAGGTTCATTCACACCAAGGCTGCGCATGGTAAGAGAAACTTGGCCGCGGTCGCCCAGATTGTTGAACGACTCCCTCTTTGCTCTAGGAATTCTCTGTTTGCAAACAAGAAGACATACCCAAACAGTTAGATCAACATAGTGAATAATGTGAAACAACATGGAAAGAAAAAAGAACGAAGCACTTGGGCGGCCAATGCTTACCAAGAAGGTGGACATGTCGGTTTTTGTAAGGACTTTGGTATATGAAGTGCAAACTGCAGCCCAGTCTATTGCCGGTGCAACTGCATGGGCCAGAGTAGATGCAAGTGCAAGTGTTGGTGCAGGTGCCGAAGCCGCTGCTGCTGTCGGAGATGGTGCTCCTTGTAGAGCTGGTGCCGGTGTGGGAGCAGGTGCCGGTGTCGATGCCTGATCCTCTGGTAGATCAGACTGATCTGCTAACGCGGTCGGTGCCCAATCCTCAGTTGGATCAGACTGAGCTGCTGCCGCTGTCAGTGCTAGAGCAACTGCCGGTGCTCGATCTATGCGAGACAGCGGTGATCGTGTCTGGTCTGCTATGATTAGCTTTCTAACTTGACTAGGATCCGTGACTGTGATCCAGTTTTTTTCTTCATTTCTTTTAAACGCGAGAAGGACTAATTGTGGCATTTTTGTTAAACCAAACTGCAGTTCATCATAGGGATTCAGCTTGTACTCAGACAACAGACTGATCCAATTTTTTCCAATAATATAAGTGATGGACAGTGCCTTCGTTACTGACACGACATAAGAAGTGAAACCTGCAAAAATAGCCACCGTAGAGCAAACCAACCGGTTTATTCTGTGATGAATGTCACATGGAAAAACCTGCATCATAAAATCGCAGGAAAAGAAAGAAAACATGACATTAAATCAGTAAGATTTAGATAGTAAATCAATAAGATTTACTTGATGTGACACGAGTGAATCCTTACCAGGAAATCACTATGTTGAAGCACTAAACAGAAGATTGATCGTCCAACTACGTGTGGCATGCAGGGGCCCCGCCTACTCCCACAAGCAGGACAGTCCAAAGGTCGTGACAAATCGTATGGACCGAACATCCATGGGACTGGATAACCTGGTGGGTGCGATAAACCCTGCAATGCATACAGATATTGGAGTGTAACCATAACTGATAAACCGTCCTCACAAAAAATATGATCTGGATACTTCAAAATATATAGACTGAATTGAGTGGACAGACATTAACATAGACCATTCTCAGGACTGACCACACACCAAAAGCGGCAGTACTAATAAACAATATAGGGTTCACAAACACAAATCAAGTACTGAACAATAGTACTTACTACAGACAAGCAAAGTTGCACTAACTAAACTCTGCAGACTATTTCTTGCCACCAACCTACAGGATGAACCCCACATAACTGACTAGGCCATGGACTTTGTGTGAGATGTCTACATGCACCATCACCATCTTGTCAACCTTGGAGAACCTAACAGAGTGGTCTTTCCACTCATAAACATGATGATGAAGACAGGCCGCATCAGATTTGTTGGGAAGCTTTACAAGAACCACACCCTTCGTAATCGAAGGCACAGCCAGGAAATTGTTGTGGTCAAGTACAGCCTCGAGAACACGCCTGACAACAATGCTATAGGAAAACACTAGTTCAGGACACGTGGCGACAAGGACACAGCAGCTGGATAGTTCAGCAGTAGAACTCATCAACAGGTGTTCAAGTTCACATGGCATGACTTTGAGAACTTCATCTCCACCGCGGACCTGGTTCTAATTCAAACAGAAACCATATTTTATTACTACCTCCGTTCAGAAATATAAGATGATTTTCGATATTATACTCCATATATGACTACATATACGCATAGAAATGAGTGAACAAAGACAATAGAACATGTCTTCAAAGGCATGAGAGCAGAGGGATTACATGCAATATCCATAACACAAGTTACTGAGGCAAATATACCCTCTTAAAAGGTAGCATTGATGTTCATAAAGTACTCCCTCCGTCCCAAAATTCTTGTGTTAGATTTGTCTAGATACGGATGTATCAAGTCACATTTTAGTATTAGATACATCTGTATCTAGACAAATCTAAGACAAGAAATTTGGGACAGAGGGAGTAGTTGAAAGTAATCTATAAGAAATCAGTGTTAACCTCTCGCATGTTCTGGTCAAAAGAGGAATTTAGAACCGTCATTTGGCACACTAAAATCACATGCAAGATCACCCAGAAAGTTGTACTACCAGTACTAGTACTACGTGTTAGATGAAAAAACACGATCAAGATCGAGAAAAAGATCGTTAACAAGAGACATTACCTGGACTTGCTTAATGAGGGATCCCGGAGAGGGGGGCTTGGACGGGGCGATGGCTTTGAGCTTGTCTGCGGTAGTCTCGGCGGGGTGCTTGCGCTTCTTCGTACCATGAGCCTCGACGGTTTTGGCCAGAGCCATAGACATCATGTCGGCCGGTGCTCCGGCGTCCATCCAAGAGAGGAAGCTGAGAGAGAAGAGTGAAAGGAGGAACGAGATGAGGGAGAAGCGAAGCGAGTGGGGGGTTTTCTTCAAGAGAGGAAGCTGAGAGAGAAGAGTGAAATGATGGTTGCTTCGTTCGTCCAACTTACTGCTGGAAAGGAGGGGGTTTTGTGATTTGACGGCTCATTAGGCATTACTGCGGCAATTCGATCGGGGTAGTCTACCGTCACTCTACTATGGAGTAATTTAGTGCATGGCTAGTGGACCCAGGTGCTAGTTGTCCCACACGTCGGCGAAAGTGAGTAATTTAGTGCATGGCTGGAGGAGGATCCACACGGTAGAGCGTGTCCACTATTTTTCTGAAGAGAAAAATGATTACAACAAGCGTTTCCGCTCTTATGACGGAGGAGTGTGAAACATGGCAGCCACTTGAACATACACAGTGCTCCTACTACTAGGCATGTGCAGTGGTTCATACGTCAGTACTACACAATCTTGTTGCTAGTGTAGTAAGATATGACGATAACAAATGAATGGTGAGATCAATGTTAACAGAACTAGGTCCACAGCGCACGGAGAGTACAGTGCTACGGTACTCCATGAAACATGAACCATATGAAGCACGAATAGTGTTAGGCAGGGTGTATGAAGGGTGCACGGGATGGGAGCAAAAGTTCCCTTCTCGACCCACTTTTGGGTGTTTGGCCGAGTGCATGAAGGGTGCATGAGTCCACACTAGTAGGTTGACAAAAATACACGAAGAGGAAACAACTATATTGAGATGAGAATGCAACCAAACACACCCACACGCTTTGTGCTACAGTGACTGATCTGCACCATCTGAGTTTGATCCAATGGTCATGTTGCGCCGAGACATGGACATGCCCATGCATAGGGCGCCTAAACACCACCAAAGTCCCTCTGCTTCTCGAGGCGCATGACGTTGGTGATGCAGGGTGCAACCGCCCGCAGAGCCCGCTCCCGGTCGACGGGAGCCAGTGCCAGGCGCCTCACCTCGGACTCAGTGGTCTGCTGTGCCGCCATGGCACCAGGTAGAAGCAATGGTGAGAGGAAGCAAAGGGGGCGAAACGGCTGAAAGGCAATGGAATCTACGGGAAGGCGGAGGGAGCGGGGAATCTTTTGGTTTTCACCACGGTAAAACACCAGTCGACGACTTCTCACATCAGGGAGCAATGGGTTTTTACAGGCGGAGTCATCATGACTAATTGCTGTCGCGCCTGCTCCCGTTAATCAAAAAATTAAAAATCCTGTCGCGCCTGCTCCCGTCAATCAAAAAATTAAAAATCCTGCCGCACCCAAACACCAGAGCAACGCCGCAGTGGATATTTAAATTTACCTGCCGGCAAGTAGATAAAAAAGGGGTGAAAAAACAAATGTGGCGGCGGCCTAGCTAATCGGTCGAACTAGCCCAACTAGCTAGCCATCGTGCTTCACTGATGTACTCGGTGGGAAAGGTGGTATTTCGTGATTTGATGACTCATTTACTTGCTTCGGTGCTACGACCGAGGAGGACTCAGAAAACACGCGATAGGGCGTCCCACGTCAGGAAGAATATATGCGTGCACCACCCGGGAGGACCCTGAAACCGCGCGGTAGGGTGTGCCACGTCTCGGCACGGAGGAAAAATGTGCGTGTAAAAATATACTGTATCAGACGTACTACCTATGGTTCGACCTCGGGAACCAGCCAGTCGGTCGAAAACACCCCACTAGCCACACAGCTTCATCATGCAAACGTGGCACGGAGGATAGATGTGGTTAGCTCTGTCTCGACCAGCCACAACGTCTCTTGTTCTAGGCGATTCTTCTATTTTCAAGCTTTTTTTTAGTTGTAATAACACCACGGCAAGCTAGCGCTGCTCTTCGTGTGTGCCCGTGCAAAGGTTAGACGATGGAGAGAAGAGAGATTGAGATCGCAGACCTGGGACCCACCAGTAAGTGAGACAACGGTCATGCACGTGCTGATGAGGCACTCCCTCTACTCTACTCAACGCAAGTACTGTATAAAATCAAGTTATGGGACAAAGCCAACAACCGTTCATTTTTTTAGGCTATAGACTTACGCTTTGTAGTCCAGGTTGCCAGTTCGAATCTCGTCTTTTAGATTTGTTAGTTTTAGGTCCAAATTTGATTAATAACAAGTGGGACCCCCGTGTGTTGTTCCGATATTTCAGTGTAGGATGGTTTTTTTGAACAAACACTTTGTGCGGTTAGACAAGTAACGGCACGCGTTACACGTATTTTGCAAGTTTACGAACAAAAATGACAGCAACATAGAATATCACATCCACCCCGCAGCTTAGATACTATGGTGATACAAGTTTTTACACCGTTGGAAGTGAGATCCAATGGCTTGGGAGTAGTCTTTGCAATTATGCGCAATTTCCACACTCTCCAAAGGTTTTTTTGCAAATAAAACATTCAGGCCTCGTGTGTGCCGCTGCATCTTTGATTCAACGGCTCCTAGTGCTCATATTAGGTGCTCCTCGTAGCTTAATTACCCTCTACGGGGATATGAGGATCTAGGTCGTATGATCTGTGATCAGATGGCACATGCGTAGTACTTGTACTTTCTGCGCATTTCCTAAACTCTATCAGCCATATATTGCAAAAACATTCAAACCTCCTACTGTGGGCCATTAGATCTCAATGAACTCGTATCACCATAGAATCTACGGTGCGGGAGCACCTCATACTCTCCCGTGCGAGAAAACATTAGGTGCTATCACAGCTTGGATGCTACGGTGATATGAGCTTGGAGGTCGTTTGATCTGAGATCCAATGGCATCTGAGCGGTCTTTGTGCTTGTAAGTAGTGGCCGAACTCTTTTGGGGCTTCTCTGCAAAAAACCATTCGAACCACCGAGGAGGTGTTGGGTCACAAATCCAACGCCTTCGAAGAGCTTGTATCACCAAAGCATCTAAGGTGTGGTAGCACATGATATTCTTACATACAGGAGAATATGATGTCCTCCTTCATCTTAGATGCTATAGTGATACGAGCTTCGAGGTCGTTGGATATGGGATCAAAGGGCATCTAAGTAGTTTTTGTACAAATTGTGTGCAATTCTCAAACTCATCAAGGTTTCCTACAAAAATATTAAGACACATCATGTGAGCTGCTATATCTCAGATCTACAAGCTCCAAGCAACTCGTATCGGCATATAGAATCTAAGGTATGGGGGCACATGATATTCTCCCGGGGAGGAGGGGTGGGGGTGCACAACCAATCGGTGGTTGGGAGGGTGGGGACAAATATAATCTAAACAACCCTAAACAGAGTTCCACAATTTTATCTAAGGTCGAGGGGCTGACCCCCGACAATCATAGCTCCACCTAAACACAACATTTGCATGTACTATAGTACTAGACTTAATATTCATGTTCCAGTTTCATGTTCATTTTAAATATTAAACTGAGGACCATGGATGTCTTACATTTTACTCCCTTCGTTCCTAAATATTAGTCTTTTTAGAGGCTTCAAATGGACTGGCACATACGGATGTATATAGACATATTTTAGAGTCTAGATTCACTTATTTTGCTCTGTATGTAGTCACTTGTTGAACTCTCTAAAAGACTAATATTTAGGAATAGAACGAGTATTTTTGAATTCATGTCATACATGCATGGTTTGGAAAAATAGATGCACTATACTTATTGGATTGTTGTTGTGTTCGTGCGTGTGTGTCTCAGTGTGTGTGTGTGTGTGTGTGTGTGTGTGGTCATATGCTTGATACATACAAAGTTTTCTCACCTCCATATTGTTCATCTTTTAAATTTGAATTTGCATTGGAAAACTTACTAGGGATACCATGAAATGTGAAATCCACGTTGAGATCGCTATATCACAAACTCACTCTAATTCAACAACTCGTCATAAATCAATTACCACGTTGAGATTAGTATTTGCAAGGAAAATACAGGTATTGTAATACACATAGATTCGTTCGGCAATTTAAAAGGTTCCTTTCATATTCTCGAATGGTAGGACCCAACGGCGTACCAGCCAGACCTTGGCTCGTGTTGATCCTAAAAAAACCGGGCTCGTGTCCTTCGGTGGCGTGCGTGGTACGCACATTAGGCAACCTCAACCAGTCGAGCCTCAGCGTCAAGTTGAAATATCTGGCGGCCAGAATTCCAGCCCTAGGAAATTCCCCTCATGTCCCTGGTCCATAATGACTATCGATGAACAACTGAGGGATGCTTTAGTAACTAGACAACGTAACCTACCGTGTCGAGCACGGTTCAATTCCCTCGATCGCCGCTCGTCAAGGTCACCCGTCAACTGCATTGCCTAGTACTACTACTACTACACCATGATGAGCAGAGAATTGAGCCCGTTTGTTCATGCCTAGTACTGTCGATGTACAAAAATAGGGGTACACTTTTTGTACCCCTATAACTGTGCACGGGTAGTCTGAGCCACGGGCTCCACCACACCAAGCAAGGCAAGGGGGGTGAGCCAGGGTAAGACCGAAGCTCAAGAGAACTACAACGCCAAGGCCAAGACCACGAAGAGCAAAGGGGACGAAGCGGACTCCCCCGGCAAGATCCTTGCCAGGAGACAGTTCTAGCAGCCCCGACAAGACCCTTGCCGCGGCGACTCGTCCGGCGCCTACGGAGCAAATCACCCTTGAGTCCATTGCCCCCAAAGGGCAAGGATTTGGGAGACATCCCCGTGGCGGCATGCAGATCTTTGTGAAGACATTCAAGATCAGATACGCACTAAGGAGACGACAACCCTTGGCGGGATCCCAGCCGAGGAAGACCACAAGGCCCCCGGCAAGCGCCTTGCCGGGGATGACAGCAGGCGCCCCGGCAAGACCCTTGCCGGGGCCCCGGCAAGGCCCTTACCGAGGACACCCACAGGGCCACCATCAGGCCCACGCCGACTAAACCTCCACTGCCATTCGCATGCAGCTGCCGACCCAACCAGCTGGGCAGGCACCTGCGTGGCGGCATGCAGATCTTCGTGAAGACCCACCACTGCGCCACCTCAGTTGCCTGCCTACCTACGTGGCATCGCAGGCGTCGCTGGCCAGGGCGCGTGTCGACACAAGAAGGAGCAGCGACGGACGAGACAGGTTTCTCCCCCGTCCCCGATAAAGTAAGGACACCTAAGCAAGACGCGTTAAATGTGCCTTGTCATGTAATGCGAGGGATAACCTCGCATCACTGTACCCTTTCCACCTCCTGTGTGCCACTATGGCAACCCCTTTTTCTATAAAAGGAGGCCCGAGGCGACCAGAGGAAGGATTCGGCTTTTTGGAGCTCCTCACGCCCCATAGCTAGCTCAAGAACACAGATATACAATCCACCAAAGCAGGAGTAGGGTTTTACGCATCCTCGCGGCCCGAACCTGGATAAACGAACCGTGTGCTACCTGTTAGATCTGCTCTTCTCACGACCCCGCGCCCTGCTAACCGTAGTAGGGATTCTTGTGATCCCATAGGTGTCGTTCCCAACGACATCTCTGGCGCGCCAGGCAGGGGGCGCAGTTGTGAGAATCGGCTTTAGCAGATAGTTCGACGCTTCTTCATCATCATGGCACCCAAGAAGAAGACGACGGTGGCGGTTGGCCAGTCGGAAGCCGCACAGCCCGTCCTGACGCGGGCGAGCAGCGGACCGGTCGCAGAAAGGACCCGGGGCGCTGCTCGCGAACACCAACACCATCCCAGCAGCCGGAGTTTGGGAGGCGGCAATGTTTGTGCACCTGGTAACGGGCCACACGTCGCCAAATCCAAAGGCGGAGCCAAGCCCTTGACGGGTGGAGCGGGGCCTTCCAGGGTCATCGCCACCCCGCCCGAAGGCGACGCAAGGGCCTCCATGACTCCCACGCCGGCTCCAACAGCGCGCTCCTCCCAGGCAGCGCGTGGCAAACAGCATAGTCATGCCGAAGATCCCGGGCGTCGCCGCGGGAAGAGCCCCGAGCGCCACTCCCGAGACGTAGAAGACCTGCCCACTCGCCGAGGCGCTGGTGAAAGCGGCATGCGACCGCGTGGTCGTGATAGAGCTCCTTCTGACATGGTCAGAAGTCGAAGCGTGTCGCGATCCGTGCAGGTTTCGCTGCCACCGACGCCAGCAGAGGCCCTGGCGCGCGCGCAGTTGCTCCTCGATTTTCCTCCCACTACAGGGAAACTCAACAAATGGAGAGCCACTATCCGAAGCCTTGTTGCGGTGGCCAACAAAGACGAACGAAGTCCGGTGAGGCCCCCGGGTCGATGCTCTAATGGAGTCCCGCGGACCAGTGGCAGAAAAGCCGGCGGCGCCGCGACCATGGTGCATTCACCTCTTCCCCATCCGGTACCGCGGACGCCGGCTCGTCGCGACATCGTGGGCGACGACATCTCCATAGCATCGTCTGACCCGCGGACCCACTGTGACCAGCACCAAGTTCTTCGGGAACGAGCCCATGAAGAGGCTCGAACCACTATCGAGCGCCGACGCGGAGAGCGCCACCAGTCAGACAGGCGAGCAGGGCCTACTGTGAACCACCCGGCCCCGGAGAGCCCTAGAGGCCTACCTTACGAGGTAGGTTGTCCGGCTTTTACTCGTGAGCTGTGGTACTTCCAGTGGCCCACTCACCGCACCTTCAAACCTGACGTTGGCGAAAAGTACAACGGCAAAACTCACCCGTCTGAGTTCCTCAGCATCTACACCATCGCGATGCAAGCCACCGGAGCCCGTGATGATAAGGTGCTTGCGAATTACTTTCCATTGGCTCTTAAACCCAACGCCATGTCGTGGTTGATGCACTTGCCGGTGGACTCTATTTCCTCCTGGTCGGATTTGTGCCATGAGTTTGTGGGAGCCTTTACTGGAGGTCACCAAGCCCATGGCCAAGCAAGCGACCTGCATGTCATTCCCCAGAAGGGAGGCGAGAGTCTGTGCAAGTATATACAGAGGTTCAGCCGGGTACAGTACAATATCCCTGATGTTCACCCTGCCGCCATCACCAGCGTGTTCCATCAGAACGTGCGTAACCACAAGATGCACGAAGAACTGGCAATGAACAAGGCGAAAGATGTGGCAGAACTCTATGTTCTTGCTGGCAGATGTGCCCGAGCTGAAGAGGGAAGGAAGTACCCCAGCGAAGATGCCGGCGTGGAAACCGACTTCTCAGATGAGGATATTGCCGCCCCAGTGAAGAAAGGTCGGCGCCGCAACAGGAAGCGCAAAGGTAAAGCTATGCTTGCCGTCGAGGGATCTGACGACGCCGACTCCGCCAAGAAAACCAAGGCAGATGACCCCGACAAGGAAATTGCCGGATGTGTCGCCTGCCGGGCCTTGGCGGCTGCCAAGAAGCCAGGAAACTCCGACAAGCCATACTGCAAGATCCATCGCACCAAAGGCCATGATCTCCAGAACTGCCGATAGGTTGAGCTCCTTGCTGGAAGCAGAGGGCTGAATATGAGAGGCGGGACAAGGAGAAAGGCCAAGACGGTGCTGAGGGGTCCGTCAAGAAGCATGACGGCCAGGCGGGCCGTCGCGGCAAAGATAAACAGCAGGAGAGGCCCGCCCGGGGCCGTGACAAAAAGCCAGAAGATGATGATCACGAACAGGACGATGAGTCTGGTGACCAAGAATTCCAGAAAGCTACAGAGGCCATGTGCGTCGATGGCGGCACCTTGCTGCATACCTCTCACCGCCAGCTTAAACAGTGGGCGCGCGAGATTACATCGGCAGAACCGTCGTTTGATGCCCGAGGGCCGCTGAAGTGGTCCAGCACACCTATCATTTTTGACACTGAGGATCACCCTGATCGCACTACTGCAGTCGGGTGCTTTCCATTGTTGGTTTCACCAACAATACGCAACCTCAAGGTGACAAAGATGCTAGTCGATGGCGGGGCCGGTCTGAACTTAATCTCGCCAGCCGTGATCGAGAAATTGCAGATTCCTGATGAAGACCTCGAAGAGACGGGCACGTTTCAGGGGGTCAACCCGGGAAGAAGTCAACCAAAGGGAAAGGTCACGTTGCCCGTGACTTTTGGGAGTGATTTGAACTACAAGACAGAAAGGATTGTGTTCGACGTTGCCAAGATCCCCTTGCCTTACAACGGGATCCTTGGCCGCCCAACGCTGGCCAAGTTCATGGCGGCGTCACATTACGCCTACAACACCCTGAAGATGTCGGGGCCTGTGGCGATCATTACCGTCCCGTCAGACAAGAAGGATGCGCTAATTTGCGCTGACCAGCTCTACCAACAAGCAGTTGCAGCAACCACCACTGCTAAGGCGCTTGCTCCTGCTGTTGGAGCCCCGGGAAGGCAAAAGAAGAAGACCTGTAAGACCTCAGGCACGCACTCCGGCAAGCGCACCTCTTCGGAGTGTAGCACTCCCGTCGAGGATGTGTCAGAGAGCTCCGCCGACAGAAACAAGAAGTCCAGGGCCACACCGCCGGGAACCAAGAAGGTTTCTGTCAAGGAGGACGGCACGGGAGGAGCTTTTACCATAAGCTCCATCCTTGACGACAAATAGGAAGACGCGCTCGTTACCTTCCTGTGGGCGAATGTCGATGTGTTTGCATGGCAAGCATCTGACATCCCCGGCGTTCCCGGGGAGGTGATTGAGCACCACCTTGCTGTCTGTCCTCATGCGTGGCCCGTCAAGCAGAAGGTCAGAAAGCAAGCTTTGGAACGACAAGAGTTCATCATAGAGATGATCCGGAAACTGGAAGCAGCGGGTTTGGTAAGAGGAGTGCTCCATCCAACGTGGTTGGCCAATCCGGTGGTAGTGCGCAAGGCAAATGGGAAGTGGAGGGTGTGTATTGATTACACAGATATTAATAAGGCTTGTCCCAAAGACTCCTTCCCGTTGCCGCGCATCGACCAGATTGTTGACTCCACACCTGGGTGTGATCTGTTGTCATTCCTCGATGCCTACTCCGGCTACCACCAGATCTTCATGACAAGGGAAGATGAAGAGAAAACGGCATTCATCACCCCCATGTGGTACGTATTGCTTTATACGGATGCCTTTCGGGTTGAAGAGTGCTGGTTCAACGTTTGCAAGGGCGGTCCAGATTGGTTTTGAACCCCGGCTCCATAGAAATATGGAAGCTTATATGGATGATATAGTGGTCAAAACCAAGAACAGGGCAACCCTCATATCAGATTTACAAGAAACATTTGCAAACCTATGCAAGATCAATCTCAAGCTGAACCCTGAGAAGTGCATCTTCAGCGTCCCGTCTGGCAAGCTTCTCGGGTTCTTTGTGTCACAGCGTGGGATAGAGGCCAATCCGAACAAGATCAAAGCTATAGAGCAGATTGAAGCGCCCAAGCGAGTCAAGGATGTGCGTCAGCTTGCTGGTTGCATTGCCGCCATGAGCAGGTTCATTTCCAAGTCTGCCGAGCGCGCCCTTCCCTTTTTCAAGATTTTGAAAAAGGCAGGCCCGATGGAGTGGACGCCAGAAGCCGAAGCAGCATTGCAAGATTTGAAGAGGTACCTCTCTTCCGCGCCAATACTAGTTGCGCCTAGGCCACAGGAACCGTTGCTACTGTACATGGCGGCAACGAATCAGGTGGTCAGTGCTGCACTAGTGGCGCAGAGAGAAATTGATGATGAGGTAATACCAGCGACGGAGCCCGATGCCACCGATGCCGAGACGACACAGCCAATTGAAGTGCCGCCGAAGAAGAAAATGATGCAGCACCCGGTCTACTTTGTTAGCTCCCTCCTGCAGGGGGCTAGATCGAGGTACTCCGGTGTGCAGAAACTGTTCTTCAGCCTTCTTATGGCCTCGAGGAAGCTGTGTCACTACTTCCAGGCACACAAAATCACTGTCATCACTCGCCTCCCTCTGCAACGGATATTGCACAATCCAGACGCAACGGGAAGGATCGTAGAGTGGGCACTGGAACTGTCCAGCTTTTGCCTCAAGTTTGAGAGTACCTCGACGATTCAAAGCGGGTCCTGGCGGAGTTCGTTGCAGAATGGACCGCGACGCCTGACGAAGAATCCCAAGAGACTGCTCTCCCCGGCAAGGAGGCAAGTTGTGACTGGATCATGTACTTTGATGGAGCTTTCTCCTTACAGGGTGCCGGGGCTGGCATACTGCTTGTCGCGCCCACCGGAGAGCACCTCAAGTACGTGATCCAGATGCACTTCCCCAGGCAGGTGTCAACAAACAATACGGCCGAGTACGAAGGACTGCTTGCCGGTCTTAGGATCGCGGCGGACCTCGGAATCAAGAAACTCGTCGTCAGAGGCGACTCGCAACTTGTCGTCAAACAAGTCAACAAGGATTACCAGAGCCCGTTGATGAAGGCCTACGTTGATGAAGTGAGAAAGCTGGAAGAGCATTTTGACGGTATACGGGCAGAATATGTTCCCCGAGCGGAGAATGATATTGCCGATTACCTGTCAAAACGCGCTGCCCTCAAGCTACCTGTGGAACCAGGTACCTTTGTGCTTCGGCTAACTCAGCCATCCATTGATCCATCAACAGAGCAGAACAAGAGGAGAAAATCAGGGCCCGGCAAGTACTTTCCCGCCGAGCTCCCCGGAGCCGCCGGCAAGGATGTTGCTGGAGACACTGAGCCCGCCACAGGACGGCTAGCTTCGATAGAGCATCAAGCTCTTGCCGTCGAGACAGCCGCTCCTGTAGAGGAGGAAATGCCTTTAGTCCTCGCCGTCGAGCCCCAGGCTCCAGCATGGGCACAGCATACCGTCTGATTCCTCCAAATAGGGGAACTTCCTGAGGAGCAGGAAGAAGCGAAAAAAGTAGCCCGTTGCTCTACTATGTACCAGTTTGTCAATGATGTCCTGTACAGAAAGAGGTCGAACGGCGTGAAATTTAAGTGTATCCCTCGAGAGGAAGGACTGGGGCTGTTGGCGGAGATACATGGAGGCATATGTGGATCCCACATAGGGTCAAGAGCCCTTGCCGGCAAGGCATTTCGGCAAGGCTTCTTCTGGCCCACTACCCTCAAGGATGCGACGACACTAGTCACCAGGTGTGAAGCGTGTCAGTTCCATTCAAACAAACTTCATCAGCCAGATCAAGCCCTTCAAACCCTCTCTCCTGGCCCTTCTCGGTCTGGGGGCTCGACATACTGGGCCCTTTCCCCCACGCTGTCGGGGGCTTTGAGTACTTGTACGTCGCAATCGACAAGTTCACAAAGTGGCCAGAGGTGGAAGCAGTGAGGAAGGTCACAGCTCAGTCAGCCATCAAATTCTTCAAGGGACTAGTGTGTCGTTTTGGTGTACCCAACAGGGTCATCACCGACAATGGTACACAGATCACAAGCCGCACCTTCATGCAATATACCCAAGAACTCGGCAGCAAAGTTTGTTTCGCTTCCGTTGCTCACCCACGAAGCAATGGTCAAGCTGAGAGGGCAAACGCTGAAGTACTGCGAGGCTTAAGGACAAAGACCTTTGACAGGCTACGCAAGAGTGGAAGGCGCTTGATTGATGAGTTGTCGACGGTTCTTTGGTCAATCAGAACGACGCCAAATCGAGCCACCGGCCAGACACCCTTTGCCCTGGTATATGGGGCAGAAGCAGTTCTCCCCACTGAACTCATATACGGGTCACCTCGAGTACTCGCTTATGATGAGCTTGAGCAAGAGCAACTGCGCCAAGATGACGCAACGCTCCTTGAGGAAGATCGTCTTCGGGCGGCTGTGAGAGCAGTGCGCTACCAGGAAGCCTTGCGCCGCTACCATAGCCGCAAGGTTCATGCCCGAAGCTTTGAGGAAGGCGACCTTGTTCTTCGGCGCGTTCAATCGGCCAAGAATTCCAACAAGTTGACGCCAAAGTGGGAAGGCCCTTATCGGGTAATACGAGTCACCAGGCCCGGCGTAGTCCGCCTGGAGACCGAAGATGCCATTCCGGTGAGTAACTCCTGGAACATTGAGCATCTTCGCAAGTTTTACCCATGAGGCGCGGCTTGCCGGGCCCCCTGGCAAGCCACCTTTTGTACGAGCCTTGCCGATGACGCATGTAACCCTATGTACAAAGCCAGGCGCAGACCCTGAGCATAAGTAAATGAAGCGCTGGCGCCCTAAGTTATAGCATGCATGCTAGGTCGAGTCTCGTCCTTAGTTAGGGTTGATAGTGCTTAGCAGCGACTAACCCCTATCTTAGAGGTTGAGTGTGCATCTCTTTGTCTTTCTTTTGTCTTCTTTGGTTCACAAGACACACAGATATCCGTGCCGAACCACTTGTGGAGAAAAAAAGAGGAACAGACCAGCATCTAGTCCTCGGCAAGCCAGTATTGCCAGGGGCTGCAAGAGCAAAGATTCGCCCACGGCAAACCAGGGTTGCCGGGGACTGCAGCTTCAGATAAGTTCTTCATCCCTTATCATGCATTCCATTATGGACTGAGGTATGTGAAACCTCGTTTTCCCCTAAGCTACCATGCTCCCATAATTCTAGGCCCTAGGGCTCGTTCCTGGGGCCAAGTTTGGTCATAGCCGCGGCAGCGAAAGGATGAAACAAGGAGCCTGAACCCGCCTCATCCTTGCCTCCGCCGAAGGCGTGAGGAAGGTCGAGCAAAGTGGGGAGACGGCAAGGCCTGTTGCCGGGCAAGGAAATGTTTATCTTGAAGATATCAAGGATTTACTCCTTGTCGTGGGTTCCACCCGCAAACAAATGGCCCGGCAAGCATCCCTTTTTCATTAAAAAAACATTCCACTCAGGTACAGTCCATAGGGAATGAAAAACATGAATGATGGGATTACAAGTTTTAAATTCAACAAAGGCCCAAAGGCTTACAAACTAAAAAGAGATAAGGTGCCCGTAATCCCTTTCTTGTCCCTCTCCTTAGGAGGCAGGTCAAGGAGGCCAAAGGGACAAAAGGAGTGCCTAGGCGAGCTACGGGTGGCAGAAGACGCTAAGAGAACATCTTGGTGGCGTTCCAAAGGCTGGATGGTGATGGCGGCGCCGGAAGCAGAGCTCGAAGACGAGGCGGCAGGACGTCAGCACGCGTCGAAGGCGTCGGCGCCCGCGTACTCTGACTTGACGGCCTTGCCGCCCGCCCTCTTCCTCTTTCGCAGCCTCCCAACGCCAGCCTCCCAAGGAGACGACCCCGAGAAGTTCAGGGAGTCGGCGACGCGGATGATGGGGTCGCCGGAGCCGCACGGAGCGGCACCCGACACCTAATCGGACCTGTCATCCTGCCGCCTACTACCCTCGTCGTTGTTGCCGCTGTCCTCCTCGTCACTCCCGCCCGAGGAGGAGTCTTCTCTATCAGAAGAGCTCTCCACGCAGCACCTTGCACGGGTCCCAAAGTACCTGAAGACCTTGACGGAGAGAAGGCCACCCTCCATCAGCTTAAAATGGAGAGTGAGCCCCTCCGTCAAGTGGTGGATATGAGCAAACGTCTTCCATCCCCGATAGAGATACATCACGTGAGGAGCAAGGAAGTCGACGCGGACCCGCGTGCCACTGATCCCGCAGCCCCTCATGTGCAGCTGCAACGATTCCGGCGGATCCAGCTCCATCTCCCGCGCAAATGGAGTCGGGAGATGAAGGCGACGGCGCGGTGGCCGGCGCAGCCTGACGAAGAACTCACAAGGGTCATCCCCAACATGGCCCTTCATTGGAGGAGGAGCTGCTGGCGGAGGCGAGGCCGCCGCGCCGCCCCGTCCTCCTCTTCCACGAGCGCCCCGGCCTCACCCACGGCCTCGCCCCTCCCCCTTCCCCTTGCGGCTGGCTCTGCCACCGCAGGCGCAGGGGAAGGAGGGACGCGTTGTCGAGCGGCGACCCTCGCCGCCACTGTCGAAGGATCGGGATTCCCTCTCTCCATGACGGATGGAAGGGAGGAGCAGAAGCTGAAGGAAGTAGAAGATGAAAGAATGTGGGACGTCATCCCCCCCTCCCGCTCTTTATAAAGGATCGGGGTTGGGGCTCGGCCGCCCCGCACAGCCAATCAAGATACAGAAGGCGCAGGGAGCCAGGACCGACCCGCCGCCCCAACCAGCGACGGCCCGGTTTCCCGCCTCCACCGTTTTCCACCCCAGGCGCATGGGAGACATGTGGCAGACGTGCAGAACCGAGGGGACGGGTGAGACGACCACTCCCCACCCCATGATCGTGGGGAGTGGACGCCTTGAAGACCGCGCCTCAGCCCCATTCAGTAAATGGGCCGCGCCTCCACGCCTCCCTTCGTTTATGGGGAAGGCGCGAACCGCCCCTTTACTACGATGTGACGCATGCCTGCGGGAACCAACCCCACGCATGCTGCCCACGTCACACACACCTCCCCACGCCGCGCCACGCGCGGGAGTTGTGGGAAGCGCATCACGCGAAGAATCTTACCACGGTAAAAACCACCCCGCCTCCCCGCGCACCGTTTTTGGGCCTAGCCCAACAACGCGTTGCGCTTATGTGTGGCCCAGGCCCGGGGGCTCCTGTCGGTGTACAAAAAGAGGGGTACACTTTTTGTACCCCTATAACTGTGCACGGGCAGTCTGAGCCACGAGCGCCACCACACCAAGCAAGGCAAGGGAGGTGAGCCAGGGTAAGACCGAAGCTCAAGAGAACTACGACGCCAAGGCCAAGACCACGAAGAGCAAAGGGGACGAAGCGGACTCCCCCGGCAAGATCCTTGCCGGGAGACAGTTCTAGCAGCCCCGGCAAGAACCTTGCCGCGGCGACTCGTCCCGCGCCTACGGAGCAAATCACCCTTGAGTCCACTGCCCCCAAAGGGCAAGGATTCGGGAGACATCCCCGTGGCGGCATGCAGATCTTTGTGAAGACATTCAAGATTAGATACGCACTAAGGAGACGACAACCCTTGGCGGGATCCCAGCCGAGGAAGACCACAAGGCCCCCGGCAAGCGCCTTGCCGGGGATGACAGTAGGCGCCCCGGCAAGACCCTTGCCGAGGACACCCGCATGGCCACCATCAGGCCCACGCCGACTAAACCTCCATCGTTGTTCGCATGCAGCTGCCGACCCAACCAGCTGGGCAGGCACCTGCGTGGCGGCATGCAGATCTTCGTGAAGACCCACCACTGCGCCACCTCAGCTGCCTGCCTACCTACGTGGCATCGCAGGCGTCGCTGGCCAGGGCGCGTGTCGACACAAGAAGGAGCAGCGACGGACGAGACAGGTTTCTCCCCCGTCCCCGATAAAGTAAGGACACCTAAGCAAGACGCGTTAAATGTGCCTTGTCATGTAATGCGAAGGATAACCTCGCATCACTGTACCCTTTCCACCTCCTGTGTGCCACTGTGGCAACCCCTTTTTTCTATAAAAGGAGGCCTGAGGCGACCAGAGGAAGGATTCGTCTTTTTGAAGCTCCTCACGCCCCATAGCTAGCTCAAGAACACACATATACAATCCACCAAAGCAAGAGTAGGGTTTTACGCAGCCTCTCGGCCCGAACCTGGATAAACAAACCGTGTGCTACCTGTTAGATCCGCTCTTCTCACGACCCTGTGCCCCGCTAACCGTAGTAGGGTTTCTTGTGATCCCATAGGTGTCGTTCCCACCGACAAGTACTTGATTTAATATATCAGGAAATGCACTTGTCGGCGTTCTGGGAACGGGGGTCCCCAGACTTGCCTGTCTGCGGCCTGCGACGTGGCTCAAAGGGGGTCCCCGCACAGCCCATCTTCACCAACACAGACCCAAGACCCTCGCGAGGGGCCAAGCCTAGCGGGGCGGACGACGCGGAGCTTCCTCAGGCAGGGCCTCATCAGGCTGGCTCGCAAGGAGGCGGAAAGATCAAGGCGGGGTACCTCACGAGGTGCCCGTGACGCAAGCCATGACGACCAAAGGCGCCAGGCGGGTGCCAGCCCGCGCAGCGTCCTCCTTTCCTCTTTGGTGCAAAGGGAGCAAGCGCAGCTGCGGAGTAAAGAGGCATCAGGCAAAGGTTGCCGTTTCGGTGCAACAAGACCAAGACCAGGAGGACTGCAAGACGGAGGTCATTGTGGAGCCCAAGACGGTGTCACCACCAGAGCTTTGTGCAGGCGAAGACTACTTTTGTCAGGATAGCTAGTACTAGTTGTCCCCCTTCAAATTAGCCCGCCATTGTTGCCTCCCTTCCCGCTTGATATTTTGGAAGAGGACCAGGGCCTCTATAAATAGGACCAGCCACCCACAGAACAAGGGGGACGAAGAAAGGAGAGAGAGAGAGAGGGGTGACTAAACTCCTCCCAGCAGTTCATCACCCTAGCCAAGAGCAGACCCTCGCGAGGCTGTTCTTCCTTGTATTATTCATCATCATCAGCCTAAGAGGCAATCCACCACACCACACACTGGATTAGGGTATTACACCACAACGGTGGCCCAAACCAGTATAAACCCTGTGTCATTCGTGTTGCCCTTTCCATTGCTTAGATCTTACCGAGGCGGAGGGGTGCAGGTAGGTGGGAGGTGAAATCTCCGCGTGCACCCCAGTGCTCGAACCTCAAGGGTCTGCCGGAACCCGAAATCCGACATTTGGCGTGCCAGGTAGGGGTGCACCGGAGTTTCCCCTTCCACCACCACCATGACCTGCCTCGCAATGAGTAGCGCGTTGCCCGCTCCGGCCGCCGGCGCCAACACGGGGCCCAGGGGGCTCCAAGCCCTGGCCCCAGCCCTGCGACGGGTACGGTGGCCAGACAAGTTCTGGCCAACGACGCCGCCGCGCTACGGCAGCGCGGCAGATCCACTGGCCTTCTTGCCGGCGAGCGAGGAGGCCCCCCTCGAAGCTGGAGGTGACGATAGGGTCATGGCCAACTGGCTCCCCATGGCCCTCACCGGCGCTCCGTGCCCATGGCTGCTCCACCTGCCGGCAACCTCCGGGGCCTCTTGGGAAGAGCCCTGCAGCCTCTTCCCCGCCCGTCGCGCTACACCAACACCCCCGGTCGTCGCGGCCCTGCTGGGCGGCTCGCAGGCGCCGCCTACAAGTAACCACGTCAAGCCGTTCATCCGTCGGGTCAGCGCCGCTTCCACGCGGCAGGGGGCTCCCCCGGACCGGCGGCGTCCAAGGCTGGCCTGACCTTCAGCTCGGAGGACCACCCCTCCAACTCGGCCTGCTCGGGTGCGCTCCCCATGCTGTGTACCCCCACCATCTGCCAGGTGGCCGTCACCAGAACTCTCATCGATGGCGGTGTGGGCCTCAGCGTGCTCTCGGTCAAGGCCTTCAACCTCCTCTGCATACCCCTGGAATGGCTGCAACCCAGCCGGCCCTTCTCAGGCGTTGGGGGCGGATCATCCAGCTCCTTGGGACAGATCCGGCTCCCGGTAACCTTTGGCACCTACAACAACTTCCGCACGGAGCTGGTCGACTTCGACATCGCCCCCATCGGCATCCCCTACAACGCCATCCTCGGCTACCCATCACTGGCCCGGTTCATGGCCGTGACGCACCCAGTGTACAACCTCATGAAGATGCCCGGGAGCAGCGGTGTCCTCACCGTGCGCGGGGACACCGGAGACGCACTGCGGGTACTCAAGCTCGCCTTCAAGACAGCGGCGTCGGCACAACCCGCTGGCTTGGAGACCCCCGAGCCCCGGGGGGCTACCGCTACCTCTACGTCGCCGTGGACAAGTTCACCAAGTGGGCTGACGTAGAAGCCGTCCGCACCATCCCCGCGGGTTCCGCGGTCAAGTTCATCAAGGGCATCGTGAGCCGGTTCGGGGTGCCGAACCGCATCATCACAGACAACGGTTCGCAATTCACCAGTAACCTCTTCAAAACATACTGTGCTAACCTTGAAACGCAGATATGCTACACTTCGGTGGCGCACCCCCGAAGCAACAGCCAGGCCGAGCGATCCAACGCAGAGGTCCTGAGGGGCCTTAAGACCAGGACGTTCAAGAAGAAGCTGGAGGCCTGCAGCAGAGGCTGGTACGATGAGCTTCAGTCCGTGCTGTGGTCCATCCGCACAACCGCGACCAAGCTGACTGGAGAGACCCCGTTCTTCCTGGTCTACGAAGCCGAAGCGGTCCTCCCTCACGAGGTCAGACGTCACTCCGCACGGGTCCTGGCGTTCGACGAGGCGCAGCAGGATGCCATGCGGGGGATGGACCTCGTGCTGGGGGAGGAACGTCAGCGAGAAGCCGCGCTGCGAGCGGCAAGGTACCAGCAAGCACTGTGATGATACCACTGCCGCAACATCCACCCCAGAACTCTCGAGGTAGGAGACCTCGTGCTCAGGCGGGTTCTCTCCAGGGAGGGACTGCACAAGCTCTCTCCCATGTCGGAGGGCCCGTTCAAGGTTGTTCATGTTTCCAGGCCCGGCTCCGCGCGCTTGGAGACTCAGGAGGGGGTGCCAGTCTAGAACGCATGGAACATTCAGCACCTTCGGAGGTTCTACCCCTAAAAAGGCCCAGAGCCTGTGAAGAAGGCGAATGCCTGTGAAGATATAGCGTTTGGAAAAAGGCCCAGAGCCTGTGAAGAAGGCGAATGCCTGTGAAGCTGTCGCGTTTTGGAAAAGGCCTGGAGCCTGTGAAGAAGGCGAATGCCTGTGAAGCTATCGCGTTTGGAAAAAGGCCCGGAGCCTGTGAAGAAGGCGAATGCCTGTGAAGCTATCGCGTTTGGAAAAAGGCCCAGAGCCTGTGAAGAAGGCGAATGCCTGTGAAGCTGTCGCGTTTTGGAAAAGGCCCGGAGCCTGTGAAGAAGGCGAATGCCTATGAAGCTATCGCATTTGGAAAAAAGGCCCGGAGCCTGTGAAGAAGGCCAACGCCTGTGAAGCTCGCCGCCCGTGACACTCTCACGTAATAATGAGTTGGGGCTGTACACGCCCCGGAGTCTCAGGAGCGCCGGCCTCAGGCCCTGGGGCTCCCTCCCATGCCCAGTGGCAGCACTTAGCTCCGCGCTGGTGAGAAGACGTCGAAGACTAGATTAGGTGCCGGTCGCGTCTTTTCATTTGCTTTCCGCAGTTGGCTTGTTCCTTCTCATTCAAAGTTTTATTGAAGTTGTTGCCGTCTTTGGCTTGTGGTTCTTCGACTTTTTACTCTCCTGCCTCGTTTTCTCTTATGCAAGGCCTCGCGAGGGGGGACTGCCGAGCGCCCTCGCGAGTGTTCCCGTTCTAGTCGTTCAAAGGGTTCGCGACCTGGGTCCATTACAGGAGCACCCCTCCAGTCCGCGCCCCATGGGCATCGCAACACGAACACAGGGCCTGGGTCAGTCGCCCCCCCCCCCACGGCAGGGGCTGAGAACTATCCACACGCGGGCACATAGCCGGAAGGCACGATAACGGAAGCAAAACGATGATTAACGGCAATAACCCAAACACGCCCCCGCGGGGCTCCACACTACTGTCTTTTTTACGCAGGAAAACAGGAAAAGAAAGAACAGATCAGGCGCAGCTCGCCTCACACCGGCCTGCAGGGAGGACTCGAGCTGCCTCCGGGGCTCAGGCAGACTCCCTCTCACGCTTCACCGGGGCGCGACGGCGGGTAGACACGCTACCACCCCCCAAGCAGATGCGACGGCGTGGAGGCTGACCACGGCCACCGCTGGAAGAGTTGCTGCCTGAAGAAGAACCGAAGAAGCTTCGGGAGCCCCGAGCACCGCTAGTCATGCGAGCGCTATCTTCCCTATCGTCGCCGGAGCTGGGTTCCCGGCCGCAGTCGTCGTCGTCGGGGCAGCACCCTGCGCGGTGACCATCTTCCCCAAACACCCTCACGTAGAGGGTGGCATCACCGTCAAACTTGAAGTGCAGGGTGCAGCGACGGCTCAGGCCACGCGCGCGGGCAAACGTCTGCCAACCGCAGGCCAGGGCCAGGCTCCCGGCTGCGGAGATCTCTAGTGAAGCCCATGAGGCCCGGCTGCAACAGCCGTCGGCCTGAAGCCAGAGGCCGCCCGGAGTGCCGGCAGGGAGCTCGCCGAGGAGGAAGCGGAAGTCGGGTGCTAGTCGGCTTCGCCGACCACACGACGAACTCCTGCAGCACCTCTGTAGCGCGAAAGCGCGGCCTAGGGGTACGCGCGACCGGAGCGCGCCCCCGGCCGCAGCGATCCGCCCGTCGCCGCACTGGAAATCGTCTCCACGGTCGCGGGGAGCTGCCGTGGTGGCCACAGGATGTTTGCGAGGGCGCCCTCGGCCGCGCTTGGGCGGGGAAGAGGCAGGCTCAACCCGGAGACCTTCCCCTTCTCTGCGGCCGAGAACCTCCTCGACAGGGCCATGAAGAAGGAGAAGCAAGGGGGATGAACTGGAAGGGCGCGTGCCGTTCCGTACTTATGGCCGGCGAAGGCCAACCGTCGACCTCCGCGATCACAGGTAATCATGACCCGCTTCACATGCAGGGACTAGTCCAATCCGTGCGGTTGCCAAGGCGCCATAGGGAAGTGGAGACGCCCACGTCCAATCAACCACCACACGACGCCCAAGTCCGCAGGCTGTTAGGGCTCGCGGCGCTTCGCTCTTTCCCTTCCGCCTCCATGCACGGCCAAGTCCGGGCGCGCCTTGGGCCCGGGGGCTACTGTCGGTGTTCTGGGAACGGGGGTCCCCAGACTTGCCTGCCTGCGGCCTGCGACGTGGCTCAAAGGGTGGCCTAGCACGGCCCATCTTCACCAACACAGACCCAAGACCCTCGCGAGGGGCCAAGCCTCACGGGGCGGACTACGTGGAGCTTCCTCAGGCACGGCCTCATCAGGCTGGCTCGCTAGGAGGCGGAGAGATCAAGGCGGGGTACCTCATGAGGTGCCCGTGACGCAAGCCATGACGACCAAAGGCGCCAGGCGGGTGCCAGCCCGCGCAGCGTCCTCCTTTCCTCTTTGGTGCAAAGGGAGCAAGCGCAGCCGCGGAGTATCGAGGCATCAGGCAAAGGTTGCCGTTTCGGTGCAACAAGACCAAGACCAGGAGGACTGCAATACGAAAGTCATTGTGGAGCCCAAGACGGCGTCACCACCAGAGCTTTGTGCAGGCGAAGACTACTTTTGTCAAGATATCTAGTACTAGCTGTCCCCCTTCAAATTAGCCCGCCATTGTTGGCTCCCTTCCCGCTCGATATTTGGGAAGAGGACCAGGGCCTCTATAAATAGGACCAGCCACCCACAGAACAAGGGGGACGAAGAAAGGAGAGAGAGAGGGGTGACTGAACTCCTCCCAGCAGTTCATCACCCCAGCCAAGAGCAGACCCTCGCGAGGTTGTTCTTCCTTGTATTGTTCATCATCATCAGCCCAAGAGGCAATCCACCACACCACACAATGGAGTAGGGTATTACACCACAACAGTGGCCCGAACCAGTATAAACCCTGTGTCATTCGTGTTGCCCTTTCCATTGCTTAGATCTTACCGAGGCGGAGGGGTGCAGGTAGGTGGGAGGCGAAATCTTCGCGTGCACCCCAGTGTTCGAACCTCAAGGGTCTGCCGGAACCCGAAATCCGACAGCACTGGTACGGAGGGATTATCCTTTTACTCTGCATATATAACTTGTCTGAAGTCTAACTAAGCAAAATGTTTGACCAAATCCTTTCTCAAGAAATACAACAGGACAGATGTACGGCTTGAAAATTTATTGTATGATGCAGGTTATGATATTGTTTCGAATCCTGGATCTTAAATTTCTGAAAATCCAAAAGTGAGCATAAATTCTTGAAACTAAGCATGGTCACGTGATATGGCACAAATATTACTTCGTAAGTTTTTTCTTCAATTTGAGACAAGCTGCTTATGACAAGTTGCACAAATGAAGAGCCAAGGTATTTTGGAACAAAGACCTGTCACGTTAAGGTGAATGCTTTCACTATTGAAACCGTGGGCGTTTACGTGCCGCCACGAGTCCCCGCTTCTCATCGGGAGGTGCCGTCTAAGCAAGCGTGTGAGTCAACGGGAGGCATGTGAGCAGACAGCTGCACCGGCTGTCAGGGAGGCGTGTGAGCAGACCGCTGTCCAGGCTCACCGGGAGGTGAGCCCTTTGACCAGGCTCCGCCGCCCACCGTCGTCCCAACTGCTCCCACTTTTAATGTCGCCGGCGCCGCAGTTTAAAATCAACCCCACACTACCCGGTATCGCTACAATCCTCTCTCTTCCTCTCTGATTCTCCTGTCGTCTAGCTCCAACTAGCCTGACCTAAACGTACGCCATGCCGCATCACGATGGTCTACCCTTAGTGTTCTAGTTTCCTTAGGAAGACACCCAGCCGGAGTCTCAAGAACATAAGTCGCTTTGGGACGAGCTTGAACTGGCCTTGCGGGAAGACGCCGCGCCTGTCCCTGCTCCCGTTCCGGCTCCCGTCGCCCCGACTGCGCCAGCGCCCATCCCCGTGGCATTGATGGGCCGGGAACCGCACATTGTCGCCGAGCTTGATCCCACGGGGTTCCACGAGGTCCCCGCCGACTTTCACGCGCCCGTGCACCTGCCAGCGCATGCGCCTGCGTGTGCACTGACGCGCACGCCCGTGCCGGTGCCCGTGCACCTGCCAGCGCATGTGCCTGCGCGTGCACTGACATGCGCACCCGTGCCGGTTCCTGTGCACACAAATGTCTCCGCCGCGCCGTTGACAGCGCCTGTCCCCGCGCGGGTGCCAGTGCCCCCCTCAGCGGCATGGATGGCCGCCGTCAACCGCTTCCTTGCATCAACGCCAGTCGCCTCCTCCCGCCAGTTGACTCGCTCTAAAGTCCAGAACATTTTGGCCTTCCTTGAAGCTAGGCCAACATCCAGGAGTACGCCAACAACAGCGCATGACGTCGCCGTCGCCGTTGGTCAGTGGCCCGACAACACACAGAGCACGGCAGAGGAGCCGCTTCCCACCGCGAGACGCCCCGCCGCCGCCGCGTAATCTAAATTTGCCATGAAAAACGTTCGGATTGCCATGCTTAAAATCCGAACGTTTATCATTTTCGTTTATTTTATATCGATCGTCGTATAATTTAAAGTCGGAGTTAGACTGAACAAAATGTATGGTTTGATCGATTGAATGTTCTGCTAGAGCCGTATCAAATTAAATATAAAACGCATCAAGCCACATGTATTCCTTGTCATCCAACAACCTAGACTGCTTCAATGTTGAGCGCTCAACATGTTTAGCGTGCAGTTAATTTCATGCCAAAAATAGTGCTAATCACATGACAACACGCGAATAATATCCTAGTAGTTAATATCCGCATGCACTTAATATACTTCCAAATTAACGTGCATTGCATGTACACACTGACTAGTGCTGCTAGTACGTGAAACTGGTGCCGTGACTTGTGAACGCGTCCAGATATGGTCAACGGCAACATCGCCCGCGAGTTCTTCCTGTTTGCCTGTGCGTCTAAACGCGGAAGGGGAGGAGAGAGAGAGCACACATGGAACCCACCAGTAAGTGAAGGCGAATAGTACTAAAAATAATATTACATGTTATCCATTAATTAGGCTGTGGTAATATAAAAACATTATGTAAACAAAGGGGGTACAACAAACATTGCTATTCTACGTATGTTGCCCATTGACGTGCGGCTTGAAGGCCTGGTCGCATGTTCGATCCTCGTCCTTTATTTTTTTAATTTGTATATGGGTCCAAACTTGTTTCATGACATGTGGTCCCCTCGGTGTGTAGTTTGTAGCACTTTAATTTGTGGGTCGAAATTTGTTCCATTCCAAGTGGACTATCAGTGTGTAGTTTTGTAGCTTATTTATAATAATTAAAGAGAACAACATAGTTTTTTCAATAATACCATGGTGCGACGTTGAAGGCGAGAAAGGACGTGCGAGAGAGCGATGACCGAGCCAGAGGGAAATCAACTAGGGGAGTTGTGTGGGTTGCAACGGTGTTTGGAGTAGTTGTGGGCCGAATGCTACGAAAATATAATCTAAACCAACCGGAATAAATGCCTACACAAATTAATCCAAGGTTGGAGTGCCCCTCGCAATGTAAATAGCTCCAGCTTTGTGAGGGATGGAGAGGTAGTAGCTTCAACGTGTGGAAGATACGGTGTGAGAAAGCGAGGTCAATCGAGAGACATATAGATAGAGAGACAAAGTGAGTGTGGTCCGACATTCATTGAACAAATATATATGCTCTGGAGAGATATTGTCCGATTGAGCTTTTTGGCAAGGGTGAGGGCTGTAAGATAGAGCTTGAGAGATGATCCAGTCACAGACGTGTAGATATATTTTGTGCGTGGGAGGAAGCAAGATCAAACGATCACATAGGGTCGTCGTGCGATCGAAAGAGTGAGACGTGTTGGAGAGAGTGACCTAGATAGACGATGTGCGTGAGAGAGTATACAATGTGAATAGGTCGAATTGGGCTCAAACATGGTGATATATCGTTTTTGTCCGAGAAAGAGCGAGGTCAATAGAGACATACGGAGAGAGAGAGAGAGCGAGATTGAGTGAGCGTGGCCCACCATGAGGTCAAAAGAGTGGTGGCAACTTGGATGGACTGACCTAGATAGAAAATCTGCGTGAGAGAGTATAGAGTGTGTCAATCGAGGCCCGAACAGGGAGATATATCATTTGTTTGTGAAAGAAAACGAGGTTAAACGAGACTCAGATAAAGAGAGCGAGATTGAGCGAGTGTGGCCCGCCGTGCAGAAGAAAGAGTGAGACAGTCTCGAGGGAGTGACCTAGATATACGACGTGCGTGCGTGCGCACGAGAGGTTGGGGGGCTAGATAGGCAATGCATGTATTTAGCACGAGAGGGTGAGAGGGAGAGGGGGGAGAGAGAGAGCTCGATAGGGGTGCAATGGCGGGTGTGTGAGGTAAATACATTTGGTAACAGAGTGGAAAAAGGGGTTGTGTAGTTGAGAGACTTGGAGATCGAAACATGGAGAGAAAGAATGAACGTGTGTTGGAAACCGATAGCTTCCTAAGGTGGTTAGGAGAGGAAGATTGACCGATACAGGAAGTATGTAGCGTTTCTGCAGGGGGGCTAAAAACAACATTTGAATGTACATAGTACGAGACTTAATATCGATGTTTCAATTCGGTGTACATTGTAAGATTTGAACCGAGGACCAGGCATACGGGTAATTATTTCGAATTTGTGCCATACTAAGTTTCGAAAAGTTGACATTGACTCAGTTTGTTGTGCTATTTTGTAGGTCATATGTTCGAATCCATCCAAAAGTTTTCTCACTACCATGGTGTTCATCATATACATATGAATTTGTATTAAAAAAGTAGTGTGGATACAGTGAAATGTGAAATCCATGTTAGAATTGGAGATCGCTACGTGACACACACTCTAATTCAAATAACTAACTACGTGACACACACTCTAATTCAAATAACTAATTATGTGACACACACTCTAATCCACGTTAGCGTGGGTACCGTTTCGATTTTTTTTCAAATAACTCCTCATTAATTAACTTATAGTACTCCCTCTGTTCACTTTTATAAGACCTTGAAGACATTTCAGACAATGTGCAAAACAGTTCATTTTAAGTTGTCTGAAATGACTTACAAAAGTGAACGGATGGAGTATCTTGTTTCGATTGACTAATTATTGCAAGCAAAACACGGGCATGGTAATACATACAGATTCGTTTGCAAATGAAAGAAGATTCGTTTGCATTCTCAAATGTAGGCGCACCAGGCAGACCAGGGTCGTGTCGGGGTGGACGCTGCTTCGGTGCCTTAAAGGAAACTACCTTTGGGTCACTTACATGTGGGCCAGCCACCTGTTGGGCCCACATGTCATGGACACAAAGGCAGGTGCTTTAAGGCACCGAAGCATAGTCCTGTCGGGGTGGTCGCGTGTGTCGACCGGACGAGTAGCACCCAGCCACCCACCCCCCTCCCCCCCAAAAAAAGTACGACGACAATATAAGTTCGCGCTTCCACATTTCAGATTGAAATATCTGGCAGCCCCAATTCCAGCCCTGCAAAAACTCTCTTCTCCACCGTCTCCTTCCGCGCCCAGATTGCTCAAATCCCTAATTCACCGTCAACCCTCGAATCGCCCCTCGTCTCGTCTCTTTCCCCACTTTTCCCCACCTCTGTGCCGGACGGCGGTGACGAAGATGACGGTCGCGCTTCACCACCGCACCGGAGCTACCTCATCTACGCCCTCGTCCACCGCACCGGTGGTCCACCGACAACATCGGCCGCTGCAACCGACGTGCCTCACAGACACCGAGTTCCACCGCATCAGGTGCGCTTCACCGACGCCGTCTCCCAGCTCACCGGGGCTACTTCACCGAGCACATCATCGCACCTCCGCCCCCTGAGGCCGTTGGGGATTCACCAACGGTCTCGTCCACCGCATTGTAGCGCTCCACTGCGACTCAAGATCTGCATCAGTGCACGGCCAGCCAACGCCAGCGCATCACCCTCAACGGCTCTGAAGTGACCCGCACTCTAGCTAGGCGAGCATGCCCAAACGCTGGCCCAAACTAGGTATCCACACATCACACCCTTGTGCATTGTTCCGACGATGTTTGGATATCCTTTCACTGCTCTATTAGCTTACACGCTTATGCAACTCTGACTTTAACTCTTATTTCTTCCGGAGATATCATCTGAAACAAGCAAATCCATTTTTTAGTGAAGCATGACAGCGCTACAGGATCTGGTACACATCCTGCACACCCGTATAACCTTGTAAGTATATGTCCTCTGGTACAACATCAAGGTCGATTCCTCTTATTTGATCAACCATTCGCCGTGTCAAAAATGCAGAGGGGGATGCAAGGAGCACAAGGCATGCACATCCAAGCAAGTGGTAACATGGACTTGTACATGGAACATCCCAAGCGCAAGCAGAGCTGCAGTGAGCCTGTACAACGAGCTAGCGTAAGTCCTTGCATTTCATTTAATTCGTACTGGCATTCGTGTATGATTTGTGTGCAGTGGCTAATCCACGAATTCAAGTTACCAGGGGCGAACATTTAACTTAAAAAATACGAAGGCACTTGCACTCCGGAAATCAACATAACTTCAGAATGTGAAGCTACATGCACTTTGAAAACCAGCTAATGATCCAAAGTAGTTCAGATTATAAACACTAAATGATGCAAGCACCAAAAAACACAAAATGCAACATGGTGTACAAGGAATACAAACATGGTCTGTACCTGCTTGAATTATTCGTTCTCTGGCTAAAAATATCGAAGTGTAATTGCACGCATAAACAGTGCGCAAACTGCATATCAATATATCTATCCTGCACAAGTATGCCAATAGTTTCAAACAACAGATTAGAAAAGTATTTATGCTATGTTGTCATGATACATGGACTTTCTGGTAGATGGCCTCGACGCTTCCTCAAGCTATGAAAATGCACTATAATTTGCTTGTCATCAATGCCTGCAAATCTCTGTCTCTCTCAAAATAGTAGATCATCATTAGACACTAAATCCTTCAATGAGCTTGCAAAATGCTTGCATTAGATCCCTCATTAGACACTATATGTTCATCACCAGGAGCATGTAAAATGTTTGCATCAAGTCCTTCATTAGCAGTCTGTTCATTAGACACTTCAGGCTCAAGAACAACATGAGCTTGTATGTTTGCACCGGAAACTTGATTAGATACATCAGATTCAGTCAGTTCAGTATTGATTGGGGGAGTTATAAAATAAGTAGAGATTGGTTTCATTTTCTCATAGATTCCCTACATACAAGCAGTTTTACAACATCTCAGGTTTAACTATTGGCCAGAAATTGAAGAGTTGAATTAGATATAATCAGGGATGTGATGTACCTGCTCGTTGTGCATGCTACTCTTGCAAGCTGCGACTGTCCGTTTGTGCAAGCTCGATGCCATGCCCGTGCTACCGCCGCTGCCTCCCACGCAGGCTACACCCAGGGTTGGATCTTCATCTTCTTGTCCTTATGTTCGCTTGAAGCCCGGCGACCGCCCTCCAACGAGGGCGCGAGGAAGTGTTGTGTCGGTCTGTCCAGCAGCGGCTAGGTTAGGAGCGAACCAGACTGGAGGCTGGAGCGAATGAATTGGGATTTTTCCTGCTGTCGATTGATATGGGAGGTGCTCGTTTGGGCCGCGAGCCTACTATAGGGCCTGCCTTGCACTTATGTTATTGGCCCATCCAAATTGAAACATTTTTCTTCATTTTTTACATAGTCTGCTCGTGCGTTGGGACGAACAAAACTAGCATGGGCCAACCTGGACGACTCAAACTAGGTGCACACTTTCCAGACACCTGAGGCGGCCACCCATACCAGCCCCTATGGTGGTGTCGCCCCTTTTTGCGTGTATGATTGGATAGTGAAAAATATTCTAGTGGCGCTTTTGATTTACCCATAGAATGGTTGACTTGCTTGTTTCTATGAACTAAGTTCGCCAATAATGTGAAGGATGCCAGTCTTTTCATTCTATTGTAGATTGCTTAGATCTCGATATGCCAAAAGTAATCGCATGAAATATATACAGTAAAAGCTAGTGTGATGTGTTTGGCTACAACTAGTCTGACTACACGTCCTCATATAACATATCAAGGATGCACCATCTTACCAAATTAACCATTCGACTTACCCATGCAGTGTGGGAAGAAATAAGTATTGGGACTGCGTATCCAAGCAATTGATGCCATGGACTCCTTCGTACAACCTTGTAAGAGAAAAAGAAGTGCAGTGTGCCTGTACAAAGAACTAGCGTAAGTCCAGTTACCTGCTTCTCGGAATTTTAGTTAGCCACTTATTGCAAAATTGTTCAATTACCTTGCTTGGCTTAATTTAGTTTGCTACTGATTACATAATGGCACAGCCTGTTAATCATATTGTAGACTGCGCCTATCTATGTGTTTGATACTTACTGTTAAGAATTACTGTTTGCCTTAACTTAAATATCTACTTGTTTGTTTAACTGCTTTGCTGGTGCAACAGCGGGTTACAATGATGTTAATAACTACTTTTCAGCATCCAATTGAAACTCTTTAATTCCTTGTTTGTTTAACTAGTTTGCTGTTATAACTCCCAATTGAGATGTTTTGCTAACTTCAACTTTTCTGAATCCAATCAGAACTTTAATGGCAAAACAGGTTAGCCCAAGATCAAAGAGCGAGGTCCCCATGGACGTTGCATCATCCCACAGCAGTGGCACCGGCCCAATCGTATGAATTGCCAACTGCTGATGCTCTAGACGCTAAACTAGTGGTAGAAAGAGATTCTGCTTCTGCACTTAGAGATGAAGTTGGCATGTTGAGGAAGCAAACAGCACAATCACAAGCAGTACTCAAGACAATCATTAAATATTTGGTGGATTTCAAAACGAAGCAAGCTGAGACTGACCAGATTGTTAAGGTCCTGAAGGAAAAAAGGAAATTAAATTCCTACTTGGTAAATCATAGGTGAAATGTTCTTTCCATAGTTGAATAACCTTTGTGTTGTCTGTTCATGTAATCAATCAAACCATTTGTTTTAGAGATCATGTAATAATTGTTTTTTTTGTTTTTTGGTTTGTAATTTTATTTGAGCACAAGTCTGTATTAATTGATAAGACTCGGAGACATTTCATTTGGATTGCTGTGCCAGACCTACAAATATGCTAATCGGGCTATATGTGCATTCAGCAATAGTAGTAGTATAGATGGACCATAAGTGGCAGGCATCGGAAAGGGCCAAGATGTTGGCTAAAAAAAGGATGTTGTTGTAGCCAAAAAAAGTACAGTGGCCTGGCTTATCTATGTTAGTTGATATTATTGATTCATATACTCTATAAGTGTTTATATGTCTGTTAGTTCTGTACATTCTTGGTTGATTGACTCGGTATTTGAATCTTGATACATCGCTTGTGTATATATATAAATGGGAGTACACATTATGTTGCGTGTGACATTTGAGTTGGACATGAAGTGTTCCAAATATTCGAATTCACCTTAAACTGGATTCTAGTTTCTGAATTTGAGTATCGGCATTTGTAAACCATATTCATATATGACAACGGAATACATCTTTGTCGTCCTTTTGAAGATATATAAAAACACATAGAATGATTTATAAAGATTCATATAGGAATACAAAATGGATTCGAATTTAGTTGACAGGGTAAATGTGGATGCTTATTGTCCCAAAATTCGAAAGAAGCACCAAAATGTCCACTCCCACGTCGGCTGCCCGAAGCCAAGTGTTCGGGAGATGGAAATTACTGTCTACCCATTACACGGACAATCCATTGGCCCGATTTCCATTGCTCTAAATAGGGGTAGGTTAGACTTTAATTAGACGTGACACGACCGCCTCTGAGCCCATTCCGACACGGTGGGCGTCAAACATCGGGGGCAAAACTCATTTGATTCAAGCTCGTCCGAAAGACCTCTGTTTCTCCCTCCATTCCCCATTCATACATGGTGGGCGGCAAAACAAACTTGACTCAGCCGAAATCAATGTAGGCAAATATTTTCAATAGGAGCAGGTTTGTAACTTCACTCAGACATGACACAACCGCCCTACCTGTCAGCCCTGTTCATACACCATGGGCGCCAACCATGGGCGCCAACCACCCTCTCCTCGCCCGAAATCGCTCTAGGCAAATATTGGCGAGATGCGAGATTACCGTCCTATCCCCAACCGACGAGACATCCAAATTTTAAACGAGGGCTAAGTTCGTAACTTTCCCATATTTCAGACAGGCGCGTCCCAGAAATATGGTTCCCCGTACCTCTCCCTCCATTTTCCCATTCATACACCGTCCGCGCTAGAACACCCCATCCCCACACCAGCCTTCGTCCGCCACCCCATCCATCGCCGCCGTCCTCCACCACATCCATCGCCACCGTCCTCCACCATGCCGGAGCGCCTACCAAGACCGCGTTGTCCACTTCTAGAGATGGACGTTTCTCATCCACGGCGATGGACCAATAGCCTTGCATCGCGTCCTCTCGCTTCATCCGCGCCGTCGTCCTCTTTGTTGGCGCCGCTCACTCGACCTTCTCTTCCACCGCAACGGGACTTATCCCCCGATGCACCCGTCTACCGTCGCAGATCTACTTCAACGCCACCGACAGCCATCGCACCCCCGATGCCTACACGGCGCCGCAAGAGAGGTGGTACTTCATATCTCCACAACTTTTTGATCTCAACCAGAAAATAGATCTTAACTTGGTTACTCTACTTTCTTTTCAGCCCTTAGAATTTAGTTCTTAGTTCGAAGCAAACAATGGATGATAAATATCATTTTTCCGGTTTGTAGCTTCAAATCTGTCATGGCACAGCCATAATACGGTTTAATTGATCATGCTTAGGGTTTAATTGATCATGTTGGTTCCGTGGTGGTTTCTTTAATAGAAATTGGAGGGGAAAGCCTCTTTTGCTTAAAAAATATGCTTAGAGTTTCCCCCTTTTATGATCACTATACGATCAGAATACGTGCTTCGTGTCATAATAACACTTCTCCACCCATCAAGCTAAACAAGCTTAGTTGTTCAAATACAAATCTGATATTATTAAAACAGAGTTGTTTAATTGGTCAGCTAAATGTTCCTAAATTAGTTTCGAAAATGCATGTTCGCCGCTCGGGTATGTATCTCTACAGGGTGCCACGGTGGGCCGGCCAACCCTGGGATTTTGGGTCGTCCCAGGCCCCGATTCCCCTCTGTTCTGCTGCGCGCTTCCGATCTCTACTCGCCCCCAGCCGCCTGCCTCACCGGCGACTTGCCGTCCCCAGACGGCATGACTCTAGGAGGAGACGCCGGACTAACAGGAGGCCAGGAGCCGCTCGCCAAACAGCGTCACCGCTGCCCGGGCGTGCCGCCGTGCCTACCTTCCCAGTCCGTTCAAGGCTCAGGCGTGCAGCACCCACCAAGCCAACCCTATTTATCCTGAGATACGTCCTCAACACTCAGCAGCCACTCCTCATCACCCATTTTCTAATTGATTCATTACTCATTAGGCAGTACTATCATTAGGGTTTGTTGTGTGCTCAGTGCTACCTACACTTAATGGTTCATATGTATTTCGGTAATCTTTAGTACCTCTAAAGTTCACAAGGTTTTCAAAATTCCGGCTCTCGGAACAGAAACTAGTAATTTTGGATTATTGGTCGTAGTGACATTGACCCAAATTACTACTGCAAGCCAGGTTTGTTGACGATTTTACTTGTCTTTCTTACTCGATATAATATCCAATTATTCACGTCGATTAGTTGCAAACAATAAGTGCTAGACAAATTTCTTCATTCAGATTTTGGACGGTCTCTTACTGCAGTTACAATTCTACATACTTGTCCTAGTAAGCTCACAAGTAAATGATTGATTCACTACATCTATGCTTGCCTTGTCATATTTGTTGTCAATATTCTTTTAGGGTGGACCACCCTGTTTCTAAATATTGGAACCGTAGACATGAGTGAATAGTATTTCTCTATGTGATCTCTTCCATCATGTGTGGGTAACGAACACTGCATTGTATAGAAAGAAAGTGTCATTTCTAGCTTTTACATAGGTTTCAATCTTTTACATGGAATACAATCTACCTACTTGCTTTGTGTCGCACTACCAACACTCCACCCTTGAAGCTAAACATTACGCCACTCATAATTGCTTAGTTTATTTGTTCAAATACGAATTTCATATGATTCTAACGTTCCTACTTCAGTTTTGAAATGTGTGTCTGCCTATTATAGAGACATAAGGGGTTTGTATTTCTGTGTGTGGTCTGGTCAGCACAGTTGGGGAGGTGAACTTTGCATATGCAGGGGTTTATAGGGAGACACTCTCCGAGTTGAATCCGCAATGCATTCCATAGATAATCTGACTACTTTTTATGTTTTCATGAATCTCAGATTTTGAACAGTGTCATAATGATTATGAGCTTGCGCGCATGAAAAGAATAAAGCAGAACAATGCCATGGCTGTCAAACTTAGCATTAAGGGACTGAAATCAAGTCTGGATGCAATGCAATGCAAATGCTCTCCACCTACAGATTCATGCTCAGAATATGATCCTAACAGTGATTCTGAGCTAGAGGGAGACCTAAGTCAATGTAGCTCCCTAGTGGATGAGTCAGAGGAAGATGCCCTATCTTATTCACCCATCAAGGTACTTGCTCTAACTTTCCAAGGTTACATTGCTCGCACATATCTTGCAACTGATGATTTGCATTGCTTCTACTTTGTTGAACTGCCATTAGCTTAGTTTACACATCGTGTATGTGAATACGCCCTGCCTATCCATTTTCAGTACATATTCCATCTGTCATCATACCATATTTATCCATTCAAATGTTGTTCTTGTGTATCAGACTTTCAAAAGGAAGAGGGCGATTGCTGATCATGGAGGAGCACAAGCAAAGTATTTGGAAAAGGTAGTGGCACCTGATAAATCAAATAGCCCATTAGGTGTAGTTGCAATATCACCTGACCCACAAAATACCCCAACTCTAGCAGACTCTAGCCCTACTACACTGGTCATTTCTGATGCCCCAACTCAGCAGACCCCAACTGCAGCAAATAGAATGATTATGCAAGTTGACATAGCACCAGTTGTACGACGCAAAACCCCCATTCTAGCAAAGAGTACACCAAATCCAGTTGCCAAATCCCTTTCCGAACTAGAGAGAGACCCAATTGTAGCAAATAGGACCCCTGTTCCATTTCTTCCCAGTTTCGAAGACGAAGATTATATTGTTGCCAGGAACTTTGTGCGCATCTTTCCTTCATGGAAAGATTATACCGTAGACACGGAACAATTTCCAGTCTTCCTCCGCAACTTACGCGTAAGTAATGTACTAATGTTATTCATGGTCATTACTGCATATGTTTCTGCTGACAGCAGACACAAGATTTCATTCTTTTAAATAGGCAAGGAGCAAACTGGATTGTGATGATGAGCAAGGGTTGGTTGCGCAATTCAAGCACTCATTGATGAAGTATCGTTCCTACCTGAGGCAAGCGCACTTCGATGGCAAGCCTCTGAACAAAATTTCTATAAAGTCTCCGGTGCTACATTTATCCGACGGTGACTGGAATAATCTTGTTACACATTGGTCTCGGCTGCAGCGTAAGGTACTGTCTATGATATCACATCACAATTTGAACTACATTTCTGCATTTGCCTTAATGTCTCACTTGTACGAAAACTGTTAGCAGAAGAACATTCGTTCTCAAGGGACCACAGAATCTTGCAACTATACTGCACACTGCATTGCTCTTGTGAGTACCTCTTGCCATGTATGACCATACTTACTTTCATAGTTGTTTGATTATGTAGCATCACTGCACATGTTAGCCTCGTAATCGTCCATTTGGTGGACATTATAAGATCCGTATGGACTCTTACATAAATTTAGAATCAACCCAATGCTTTTGAAGAGGTTTCCTCTTGTAAGGACTGAACGTGGTCTATCACTGTACTTACATTAACAGCTAATCCCTCCGTCCCATAATATAAGAACGTTTTGTACAGTACACCAGTGTTCAAAACACTCTTGTACTCCTTCCGTTCGGAATTACTTGTCGCAGAACTGGATGTATCTAGATGTATTTTAGTTCTAGATACATCCATAACCGAGACAAGTAATTCCGAACGGAGGGAGTATTATGGGAAGAGGGATTGGTTCATTTTGTAGCATTCTGCATCTTATCTCCCTCGCCCACCATTTACTAAAAAAGGACAGATCTATATTTAATCTTACCAACAAGTAGTATACACTGACAATGCCAGTGCAGAAGTGTAGCCCATTGCTCTTGTCAGTACATTTTGTCCTGTAACGCTTGTACTTCCAGGGATTGGTAGTTGATTATGTAGCATCAATCTGCATCTTATCTTCATTATCCTCTATCCCTTACAGTATTATCATATCTATAATTACTCTCTACAAAATGTAGAGTACAGGCAATGCTTATGAAGAAGATTCTGTGCTGAAATTCTTGAGTTATCCTTCCCTTGACATGGAGAAGGGCATTATAAAGCCGGTGTTAACTGTTAATGTAAGTCAGTACTTCTAAAGCCTTTATCCTCAACTGCTGTTTAATTTTCTCATACTCCCTATCGTTTACTGCTGTTTAGTTTGCTGTTTCTACCAAAATGCATGTTCGTAAGAACCGTAAGTTCTAAGTTTTACTTGTAAAACCAAATTCCTTATTCATACCATGCACATTACTTAATACTCCCTATATGTATGCTTGTTTTTGTGGATCTATAATCCAGTGTGTGGTGAAGCAGCCCATGTTTGCACCTTGTCATCTCCTGTTTTTATCTTACTGATGTGGCTGATCATATGAACAACATGCCATGCACATTATCCAAAATAGATACAATGATTTTCTTTGCCCTTCATCTATGCTTTTTATGTTGACATGGTAATCTAGTAGTGTGGTGAAGCTCCCTGCATTATGAACAATGCCAAATTATGCTATTGATATTTTGAACTTACGCTTTATCTTCTAATTTGAAATTGGATAGAATTGATAGAACAGTTATCATCTTTGTTTATACACGTGCGAAACCTGTCATCTCTCTACTTTGTTTCAGGGTGATATGCCTGATGGCATGCACAAGTCTGCTGAAGGCTGTGAGACAAACCCAACATATATTGCAGCAAAGAAGGCAAAACATCTTGAAGATAGCGAGACAACCCCAAAGTCTTGTCTTGATGTAGTGTTCAAGTTACTTGAGACTAACAGTCAGACAAGCTCACAGAATTTGTTGTCTGAATCAGTTCGACTTCTTCAGTCCCAAGTTCTAGCAGAAAGGCATTCTGCAACTCAACTTCGACTTGAAGTCCTATCTCTAAGAAAGATTGCGGAGAACACCAATGAGAACCTCATCGCTAAATAGCTACACCTGGAAGCTATGACCGACATGCTAGGCCGGTCTCACAGCCTTGCTCAGTAGTTCCCCCGCAAGGCTAACCTTTCTTGAACTGTCTTGGAAGTGGTCTTGGTTCAGTATTATTTTGTTACGCTGCAATGGTGCCCAGTTTTTGTAATCTGCTTCTTCGTTGCGCTTTATGATCACTGGTGGCGAACTTTGATTCCCAGTGGATGTAATATACCTTAAATCCTTTATTGTATAGTGTAGGTTTATTCTTAGTTACTATGTCGTAATTTCTTTATTGTATAGAGTAGGTTTGTTCTTAATTCCTACTAGTTACTGCCATCATTCACTATCTGAAAAAAAAATCAGATGTAGTCAACCGGACCGAAACATTCGACTCTAACGGGCCAGGTTTTTAGCGGGCCACAATTGGGCCGACCTGCGCCTTTCTTGGGCCCGGATGATTGGGGCCTTCACACATTGCGCCAAGCCCAAACTTACACCGGCCTATATTTTAGTTGGGCCTTTTGTCGACCCAGCGCTTGGTTTGGCCCAGGTAGCATTGGGCCATTAACAGGCTGAATATTGTACTGGCATGTTACGGCCGAGATGAAACCACGGGCCTTTAGCAGGCCAAAATGTATGTTGGGCCTCAATTTTCACTAGTCGTCGATGGGCCTTCAGCGGGCCGAAATGTAGATCGGGCCGTTTTGGGCCTAGTTAGCTCATGGGCCGTTACCAGGCCGAAACATATCTCGGGCCTTAGTTGGCCCACTGATAAGAGGCCGAAAGCTTAGCACAGGCATCAACAGGCCTAATTACGCGACAGGCCTTTAACATGCCCAAAGTCATGTTGGGCTTAACTGTTGCCACCTTTAGCACGGGCCGTTAGTGGGCCCGATGTCCCGTCGGACCATATATGGCCCATGGGCAGCACGGGCCATTCCCAGGCCGAAAGTCACACCGGGCTGAAATGGTCCCATGTCTACATCAGGCCTCTAACAGGCCGAAAGTCACTGGGCTATAGTTGGGCCCAAATATTCGGCGAACAATTAACGGGCTAGATCTGGCTTCGGGCCGCAAATGGGCCCAAATATTGGGCGAACAATTAATGGGCCAGATCTGGCTTCAGGCCGTAAATGGCCCAAATATTGGGCGAACAATTAACGGGCCAGATCTGGCTTCGGGCCATAAATGGGCCTTTATTAAGCAGGTCGTTATTGGGCTGGCCCACTAGTACCTGATTAAGTTCTACGGGCCTTTAACTGGGCCGACCTTTTTAACCTATATGGGCCTCTATTGGGCCTAGCCACATGTCGACGTATCATAGGCATGTCTCCTCCAATGGACGGGTGACATCTGGCCCACTGATGAGCTGACAGGTGTTCCCTTCGCCAATCAGAATTTTACATGCGGAAATTTCCCATTGGTCAGGGCTGTTAACGGGTTATCGGATCCAAAATCCGACCCGATAGCTTAACGGTGTTCCGTTATGGTGGATGCCACGTGTCGGTCACCCTTGACGAAAGCACTTTTGTGACGCGTGATTTATCGTCATGGAAGTGGACACTTCCGTGATGATAATTTTGGTAATGTCATGGAACACTTCTACGACAGCACAGGTATGACTATCTTGATTCTATCATAAAATCGTCATGGATGTACATGCATGACAAAAAACGCGACCTACTATGACAAACACGTATCATCACGGAAGTGTATTTTTTTGGTAGTGTGTGCAGTGCTGGTTGAGAAAAACGGTTCAAATAAAGGCCGGGCCATGACATGATGTCATGTTGTCAAAATGTGTCAGCAGATTAGATTTGTGGAAATATTATTCTCTCTACCGTGGTATGTGGAACTTGTTTTGCAGAGCCGGACACTATCCTTGTGTTCAAAATCTTCTATGGAGTATTCGGAGGAGGAACCCGCCTTGCAATGCCGAAGACGAATCTGCGCGCCGGAATCATCGTCATTGAAGCCTGGTTCAGGGGCTACTGAGGGAGTCCTGGATTAGGGGGTCTCCGGACAGCCGGACTATATCCTTTGGCCGGAATGTTGCACTATGAAGATACAAGATTGAAGACTTCGTCCTGTGTCCGAATGGGACTTTCCTTGGCATGGAAGGAAAGCTTGGCAATATGGATATGTAGATCTCCTCCCTTGTAACCGACTCTGTGTAACCCTAGCCCCCTCTGGTGTCTATATAAACTGGAGGGTTTAGTCCTTAGGACAACAACAATCATATCATAGGCTAGCTTCTAGAGTTTAGCATCTACGATCTCGCCGTAGATCAACTCTTGTAATACTCATATCATCAATATCAATTGAGCAGGACGTAGGGTATTACCTCCATCAAGAGGGCCCAAACCTGGGTAAACATCGTGTCCCCTGCCTCATGTTACCATCTGCCTTAGACGCATAGTTCGGGACCCCCTACCCGAGATCCGCCGGTTTTGACACTGACAGGGATCATGTGTGATGCTAGTGACTATGCTGTAGGTGATGTTCTAGGAAAAAGAGTTGATAAAAAATTAAATGTTATTCAATATGCTAGTAAAACTCTAGACAATGCCCAGAGAAATTATGCTACTACTGGAAAGGAATTCTTACCAGTTGTATTTGCTTATGATCAGTTCAGACCTTATATTGTTGATTCTGAAGTAACTATTCACACTGATCATGCTGCTATTAGATATCTTATGGAAAAGAAAAATGCTAAACCTAGACTTATTAGATGGGTTCTCCTGCTACAAGAATTTGATTTGCATATTATTGATAGAAAGGGAGCTGAGAATCCCGTTGCAGACAACTTGTCTAGGTTAGAGAATGTTCTTGATGACCCACTACCTATTGATGATAGCTTTCTTGATGAACAATTAGTTGTCATAAATGCTTCTGGTACTGCTCCATGGTATGTTGATTATGCTAATTACATTGTTGCTAAATTTATACCACCTAGTTTCACATACCAGCAAAAGAAAAAAATTCTATGATTTAAGACATTACTTCTGGGATGACCCACACCTTTATAAAGAAGGAATAGATGGTGTTATTATATGTTGTGTACCTGAGCATGAATAGGAACAGATCCTACGCAAGTGTCACTCTGAGGCTTATGGAGGACACCACGCTGGAGATAGAACTGCACATAAGGTATTGCAATCCGGTTTTTATTGGCCTACTCTCTTCAAGGATGCCCGTAAGTTTGTCTTATCTTGTGATGAATGTCAAAGAATTGGTAATATTAGTAGATGTCAAGAAATGCCTATGAATTATTCAATCGTTATTGAACCATTTGATGTTTGGGGCTTCGATTATATGGGACCGTTTCCTTCCTCTAATGGGTATACTCATATTTTAGTTGTTATTGATTACGTTACTAACTGGGTAGAAGCTATTCCAACTAGTAGTACTGATCATAACACCTCTATTAAGATGCTTAAAGAAGTTATTTTTCCGAGGTTTGGAGTCCCTAGATATTTAATGACTGATGGTGGTTCACATTTTATTCATGGTGCCTTTCGTAAAATGCTTTCTAAGTATGATGTTAATCATAGAATTGCATCTCCTTATCACCCGCAGTCTAGTGGTCAAGTAGATTGAGTAACAGAGAGCTCAAATTAATTTTGCAAAAGACTGTTAATAGATCTAGAAAGAATTGGTTCAAGAAACTTGATGATGCATTATGGGCTTATAGAACTGCATATAAAAATCCTATGGGCATGTCTCTATTGGAAATACACCCTGGAGGCAATAATAAAATGGTTATTATTATATTTCCTTGTTCATGATAATTGTCTATTGTTCATGCTATAATTGTGTTATCCAGAAATCGTAATAAATGTGTGAATACATAGACCACAACATGTCCCTAGTGAGCCTCTAGTTGACTAGCTCGTTGATCAATAGATGGTTATGGTTTCCTAACCATGGACATTGGATGTCGTTGATTACGGGATCACATCATTAGGAGAATGATGTGATGGACAAGACCCAATCCTAAGCATAGCTCAAGATCGTGTAGTTCGTCTGCTAAAGCTTTTCTAATGTCAAGTATCTTTTCCTTAGACCATGAGATTGTGCAACTCCCGGATACCTTAGGAATGCTTTGGGTGTGCCAAACATCACAACGTAACTGTGTGGCTATAAAGGTGCACTATGGGTATTTCTGAAAGTGTCTGTTGGGTTGGCACGAATCGAGACTGGGATTTGTCACTCCGTATGACAGAGAGGTATCTCTGGGCCCACTCGGTAAGACATCATCATAATGAGCTCAATGTGACTAAGGGGTTGGTCACGGGATAATGTGTTACAGAACGAGTAAAGAGACTTGTCGTAACAAGATTGAACAAGGTATCGGTATACCGACGATCGAATCTCGGGCAAGTGCTATACCGGTAGACAAAGGGAATCGTATACGGGATTGATTGAATCCTTGACATCGTGGTTCATCTAATGAGATCATTGTGGAACATGTGGGAGCCAACATGGGTATCCAGATCCCGCTGTTGGTTATTGGCTGGAGAGATGTCTCGGTCATGTCTACATGATTCCTGAACCCGTAGGGTCTACACACTTAAGGTTCGATGACGCTAGGGTTATAGGGAAAGTTTGTACGTGGTTACCGAATGTTGTTCGGAGTCTCGGATGAGATCCCTGATGTAACGAGGAGTTCCGGAATGGTCCGGAGACAAAGATTTATATATGGGAAGTCCTTATTCGGTCGCCGGAAGTGTTCGGGGGTTTATCGGTATTGTACCGGGACCACCTAAAGGGTTCCGAGGGTCCACCGGGAGGGTCCACCTGCCCCGGAGGGCCCTATGGGCTGAATATGGAGGGGGAACCAGCCCCTAGGTGGGCTGGGTGCCAAACCCCTAGGGCCCATGCGCCTAGGGTTTGGGGGAACCCTAAAGGGGGCGCCACCTTGGCTTGGGGGGGCAAGCATCCCCCCTTGGCCGCCGCCCCCCCTCTAGATCCATCTGGAGGGGGCCGGCCCCCTCTCCCTTTCCCCTATAAATAGAGAGGAGGTGGGAGGGCAGCCGTACTACATCCAAGGCGTAGCCCTCCCCCTCCTTAACACCTCCTCCTCCCGCGACGCTTGGCGAAGCCCTGCCGGAGTACCACGCTGCTCTAACACCACCACGCCATCGTGCTGCTGCTGGATGAAGTCTTCCCCCAACCTCTCCCTCTCTCCTTGCTGGATCAAGGAGTGGGAGTCGTCATCGGGCTGCACGTGTGTTGAACGTGGAGGCGCCGTTGTTCGGCGCTTGGATCGGAATCAACCGCGATCTGAATCGCTACGAGTACGACTCCCTCATCTGCATTCTTGTAACGCTTCCGTGTCGCGATCTTCAAGGGTATGAAGATGCACTCCCCTCTCACTCTCGTTGCTAGTTTCTCCATAGATTGATGTTGGTGATGCATAGAAAAATTTGAAATTTCTGCAACGATCCCCAACAGTGGCATCATGAGCTAGGTCTATGCGTAGTTTCTATGCGCGAGTAGAACACAAGTTGTTGTGAGCATCGATTTTGTCAATTTACTTGTTGTTACTAGTCTTATCTTGATTCGGCGGCATCGCGGGATGAAGCGGCCCGGACCGACCTTACACGTACTCTTACGTGAGACTGGTTCCACCGACTGGCATGCACTAGTTGCATAAGCTGGCTAGCGGGTGTCTGTCTCTCCCACTTTAGTCGGATCGGATTCGATGAAAGGGTCATTATGAAGGGTAAATAGAAATTGGCATATCACGTTGTTGTTTTGGCGTAGGTAAGAAAAGCTCTTGCTAGAAACCTATAGCAGCCACGTAAAAAAACTTGCAACAATAATTAGAGGACGTCTAACTTGTTCTTGCAGCATATGTCGTGTGATGTGATATGGCCAAAAGGATGTGATGAATGATATATGTGATGTATGAGATTGATCATGTTCTTGTAATATGAATCACGACTTGCATGTCGATGAGTATGACAACCAACAGGAGCCATAGGAGTTGTCTTAATTAATTTATGACCTGCGTGTCAACATAAACGTCACGTAATTACTTTACTTTATCGCTAACCGTTAGCCATAGTAGTAGATGTAATAGTTGGCGAGACAACTTCATGAAGACACGATGATGGAGATCATGATGATGGAGGTCATGGTGTCATGTCAGTGACGATGATGATCATGGCGCCCCGAAGATGGAGATCAAAAGGAGCAAAATGATATTGGCCATATCATGTCACTATTTGATTGCATGTGATGTTTATCATGTTTTTACATCTTATTTGCTTAGAACGAAGGTAGCTTAAATAAGATGATCTCTCACTAAAATTTCAAGAATTGTGTTCCCCCTAACTATGCACCGTTGCTAAAGTCCGTTGTTCCGAAACACCACGTGATGATCGGGTGTGATAGGTTCTGACGTTCGCATACAACGGGTGTAAGGCAGATTTACACACGCAATACACTTAGGTTGACTTGACGAGCCTAGCATGTACAGACATGGCCTCGGAACACGGAAGACCGAAAGGTCGAACATGAGTCGTATAGAAGATACGATCAACATGAAGATGCTAACTGATGATAACTAGTCCGTCTCACGTGATGATCCGACACGGCCTAGTTGAATCGGATCATGTATCACTTAGATGACTAGAGGGATGTCAATCTGAGTGGGAGTTCATTAAATAATTTGATTAGATGAACTTAATTATCATGAACATAGTCTAAAACTTTGCAATATGTCTTGTAGATCAAATGTCCCACGCTAATGTTGCCCTCAACTTCAACGCGTTCCTAGAGAAAACCAAGCTGAAAGACGATGGCAGCAACTACACGGACTAGGTCCGTAACATGAGGATTATCCTCATAGCTGCCAAGAAAGCATATGTCCTTGAAGCACCGCTAGGTGACGCAACTGTTTTCCCAGCAACTCAAGACGTTATGAACGCCTGGCAGTCGCATAGTTATGATTACTCCCTGGTTCAGTGTGGCATGCTTTACAGCTTAGAACCGGGGCTCCAAAAGTGTTTTGAGCAGCACGGAGCATATGAGATGTTCCAAGAGATGAAAATGGTTTTCCAAGCTCATGCCTGAGTTGAGAGATATGAAGTCTCCGATAAGTTCTACAGTTGTAAGATGGAGGAGAACAGTTCTGTCAGCGAGCACATACTCAAAATGTCTGGGTTGCACAACCGCTTGTCTCAGCTGGGAGTCGATCTCCCAGTTGACGCGGTCGTCGACAGAATCCTCCAGTCGCTTCCACCTAGCTACAAGATCTTTGTGATGAACTTCAATATGCAGGGGATGGAAAAGACCATTCCTGAGGTATATTCAATCCTGAAATCAACGGAGGTGGAGATCAAAAAGGAACATCAAGTGTTGATGGTGAATAAAACCACTAAGTTCAAGAAAGGCAAGGGTAAAAAGAACTTCAAGAAGGACGGCAAGGGAGTTGTCGTGCCCGGTAAGCAAGCTGCCGGGAAGAAGCCAAAGAATGGACCCAAGCCTGAGACCGAGTGCTTTTATTGCAAGGGAAACAGTCACTGGAAGCGGAACTGCCCCAAGTACTTAGCGGATAAGAAGGCCGGCAATGCCAAAGGTATATGTGATATACATGTTATTGATGTGTACCTAACTAGCACTCGTAGTAGCTCCTGGGTATTTCATACCGGTGCCGTTGCTCATATTTGTAACTCAAAACAGGAGCTGCGGAATAAGCGGAGACTGGCGAAGGACGAGGTGACGATGCGCGTCGGGAATGGTTCCAAGGTCGATGCGATCGCCGTCGGCACGCTGCCTCTACATTTACCTACAGGATTACTTTTAAACCTCAATAATTGTTATTTAGTACCAGCTTTGAGCATGAATATTGTATCAAGATCTCGTTTAATGCGAGATGGCTACTCATTTAAATCCAAGAATAATGGTTGTTCCATTTATATGAGAGATATGTTTTATGGTCATGCCCCGCTGGTTAATGGTTTATTCTTGTTTAATCTTGAATGTGATGTTACACATTCATAGTGTGAATACCAAGAAGTGTAAGGTTGATACACATGAAGAAACTCCATGCAGATGGACTTTTTGAGTCTCTTGATTATGAATCATTTGACACGTGCGAACCATGCCTCATGGGAAAAATGACCAAGACTCCGTTCTCCGGAACAATGGAGTGAGCAACCAACTTATTGGAAATCATACATACTGATGTGTGTTGTCCAATGAGCGTTGAGGCTCGCGGTGGCTATCGTTATGTTCTCACCCTCACTGATGACTTGAGTAGATATGGGTATGTCTACTTAATGAAACACAAGTCTGAGACCTTTGAAAAGTTCAAGGAATTTCAGAATGAGGTAGAGAATCAGCGTGACAGGAAAATAAAGTTCTTGCGATCAGATCATGGGGGAGAATATTTGAGTCACGAATTTGGCACGCACTTAAGGAAATGTGGAATTGTTTCACAACTCATGCCGCCTGGAACACCTCAGCGTAATGGTGTGTCTGAACATCATAATAGAACTCTATTGGATATGGTGCGATCTATGATGTCTCTTACCGATCTATCGCTATCATTTTGGGGTTATGCTTTAGAGACTGCCGCATTCACTTTAAATAGGGCTCCGTCGAAATCCGTTGAGACGACACCGTATGAATTATGGTTTGGGAAGAAATCTAAGCTGTCGTTTCTGAAAGTTTAGGTATGCAATGGTTATGTCAAGAAACTTCAACCTGAAAAGCTCGAACCGAAGTCAGAAAAATGCGTCTTCATAGGATACCCTAAGGAAACTATTGGGTATACCTACTACATCAGATCCGAAGGCAAGATCTTTGTTTCCAAGAATGGATCCTTTCTAGAGAAAGAGTTTCTCTCGAAAGAAGTAAGTGGGAGGAAAGTAGAACTTGATGAGGTACTGCCTCTTGAACCGGAAAGTGGCGCGGCTCAAGAAAATATTTCTGTGGTGCCTGCACCGACTAGAGAGGAAGTTAATGATGATGATCATGAAACTTCAGATCAAGTTGCTACTGAACTTCGTACGTCCACAAGGACACGTTCCGCACCAGAGTGGTACGGCAACCCTGTCCTAGAAATCATGTTGTTAGACAACGGTGAACCTTCGAACTATGAAGAAGCGATGGCAGGCCCGGATTCCAACAAATGGCTAGAATCCATGAAATCCGAGATAGGATCCATGTATGAAAAGAAGTATGGACTTTGACTGACTTGCCCGATGATCGGCGAGCCATAGAAAATAAATGGATCTTTAAGAAGAAGACAGACGCGGATGGTAATGTGACCATCTATAAGGCTCGACTTGTCGCTAAGGGTTATCGACAAGTTCAAGGGGTTGACTACGATGAGACTTTCTCACCCGTAGCAAAGCTAAAGTCCGTCCGAATCATGTTAGCAATTGTTGCATTCTATGATTATGAGATATGGCAAATGGACATCAAAACGGCATTCCTTAATGGTTTCCTTAAGGAAGAATTGTATATGATGCAGCCGGAAGGTTTTGTCGATCCTAAGAATGCTGACAAGGTATGCAAGCTCCAGGGCTCAATCTATAGGCTGGTGCAAGCATCTCGGAGTTGGAACATTCGATTTGATGAGATGATCAAAGCGTTTGGGTTTACGCAGACTTATGGAGAAGCTTGTGTTTACAAGAAAGTGAGTGGGAGCTCTGCAGCATTCCTCATATTATATGTGGATGACATACTATTGATGGGAAATGATACAGAACTCTTGGAAAGCATAAAGGCCTATTTGAATAAGTGTTTTTCAATGAAGGACCTTGGAGAAGCTGCTTATATATTAGGCATCAAGATCTATAGAGATGGATCGAGACGCCTCATTGGTCTTTCACAAAGCACGTACCTTGACAAGATATTGAAAAAGTTCAATATGGATCAGTCCAAGAAGGGGTTCTTGCCTGTATTGCAAGGTGTGAGATTGAGCACGGCTCAATGCCCGACCACGGCAGAAGATGGAGAAAAGATGAGTGTCATCCCCTATGCCTCAGCCATAGGGTCTATCATGTATGCCATGATGTGTACCAGACCTGATGTTAACCTTGCCGTAAGTTTGGTAGGAAGGTACCAAAGTAATCCCGGCATGGACCACTGGACAGCGGTCAAGAATATCCTGAAGTACCTGAAAAGGACTAAGGATATGTTTCTCGTTTATGGAGGTGATGAAGAGCTCGTCGTAAAGGGTTACATCGATGCTAGCTTCGACACAAATCTGGATGACTCCAAGTCACAAACAGGATACGTGTATATTTTGAATGGTGGGGCAGTCAGCTGGTGCAGTTGCAAGCAAAGTGTCGTGGCGGGATCTACATGTGAAGCGGAGTACATGGCAGCATCGGAGGCAGCACATCAAGCAATCTGGATGAAGGAATTCATTACCGACCTAGGAGTTATTCCCAATGCATCGGGCCCGATGGCTCTCTTCCGTGACAACACCGGAGCTATTGCCCTGGCCAAGGAGCCCAGGTTTCACAAGAAGCCCACGCATATCAAGCGTCGCTTCAACTCCACTCGTGAAAATGTTCAAAATGGAGACATAGATATTTGTAAAGTGCATGCGGACCTGAATGTCGCAGATCCATTGACTAAACCTCTTCCACAAGCAAAACATGATCAACACCAGAACTCTATGGGTGTTCGATTCATCACAATGTAACTACATTATTGACTCTAGTGCAATTGGGAGACTGTTGGAAATATGCCCTAGAGGCAATAATAAAATGGTTATTATTATATTTCCTTGTTCATGATAATTGTCTATTGTTCATGCTATAATTGTGTTATCCGGAAATCGTAATACATGTGTCAATACATAGACAACAACATGTCCCTAGTGAGCCTCTAGTTGACTAGCTCGTTGATCAATAGATGGTTACGGTTTCCTGACCATGGACATTGGATGTCGTTGATAATGGGATCACATCACTAGGAGAATGATGTGATGGACAAGACCCAATCCTAAGCATAGCTTAAGATCGTGTAGTTCGTCTGCTAAAGCTTTTCTAATGTCAAGTATCTTTTCTAAAGCAACTCCCGGATACCGTAGGAATGCTTTGGGTGTGCCAAACGTCACGACGTAACTGGGTGGCTATAAAGGTGCACTACAGGTATTTCCGAAAGTGTCTGTTGGGTTGGCACGAATTGAGACTGGGATTTGTCACTCCGTATGACGGAGAGGTATCATTGGGCCCACTCGGTAAGACATCATCGTAATGAGCTCAATGTGACTAAGGGGTTGGTCACGGGATGATGTGTTAAGGAACGAGTAAAGAGACTTGTCGTAACAAGATTGAACAAGGTATCAGTATACCGACGATCGAATCTTGGGGAAGTGTTATACTAGTAGACAAAGGGAATCGTATACGGGATTGATTGAATCCTTGACATCATGGTTCATCCGATGAGATCATCATGGAACATGTGGAAGCCAACATGGGTATCCAAATCCCGCTGTTGGTTATTGGCTGGAGAGATGTCTCAGTCATGTCTGCATGATTCCCGAACCCATAGGGTCTACACACTTAAGGTTCGATGACGCTAGGGTTATAGGGAAAGTTTGTATGTGGTTACCGAATGTTGTTCGGAGTCCCGGATGAGATCCCGGACGTAATGAGGAGTCCCGGAATGGTCCAGAGACAAAGATTTATATATGGTAAGTCCTTATTCGGTCGCTGGAAGTGTTCGGGGGTTTATCGGTATTGTACCGGGACCACCGAAAGGGTTCCCGGGGTCCACGGGGAGGGTCCACCTGCCCCGGAGGGCCCTATGGGCTTAATATGGAGGGGGAACCAGCCCCTAGGTGGGATGGGCGCCAAACCCCTAGGGCCCATGTGCCTAGGGTTTGGGGGACCCCTAAAGGGGGCGCCCCTTAGCTTGGGGGGCAAGCATCCCCCCTTGGCCGCCGCCCCCCTCTAGATCCATCTGGAGGGGGCCGGCCCCCCTCTCCCTTGCCCCTATAAATAGAGAGGAGGTGGGAGGGCAGCCGTACTACATCAAAGGTGCAGCCCTCCCCCTCCCCAACACCTCCTCCTCCTCCCGCGACGGTTGGCGAAGCCCTGCCAGAGTACCACGCTGCTCCAACACCACCACGTCGTCGTGCTGCTGTTGGACGGAGTCTTCCCCAACCTCTACCTCTCTCCTTGCTGGATCAAGGAATGGGAGACATCATCGGGCTGCATGTGTGTTGAACGCGGAGGCGCCGTTGTTCGGCGCTTGGATCTGAATCAACTGCGATCTGAATCGCTACGAGTACGACTCCCTCATCCGTGTTCTTGTAACGCTTCCGTGTCACGATCTTCAAGGGTATGAAGATGCACTCCCCTCTCACTCTCGTTGCTAGTTTCTCCATAGATTGATCTTGGTGATGCGTAGAAAAATTTTAGATTTCTGCAACGATCCCCAACAGTCTCCGTATAAAATGGTTTATGGTAAAGCATGTCACTTACCTCTTGAATTAGAACATAAGGCATATTGGGCTATTAAAGAGATCAACTATGACTTCAAACTTGCTGTTGAGAAGAGGCTTTTTGACATTAGCTCACTTGATGAATGGAGACCCCAGGCTTATGAGAATGCCAAACTGTTTAAAGAAAAAGTTAAAAGATGGCGTGATAAAAGGATACAAAAACGTGAGTTTAATGTAGGTGATTATGTATTGCTATACAACTCTCGTTTAAGATTTTTTGTAGGAAAACTTCTCTCCAAATGGGAAGGTCCTTACGTCATCGAGGAGGTCTATCATTCCGGTGCCATAAAAATCAACAACTTCGAAGGCACAAATCCGAGGGTGGTGAACGGCCAAAGAATCAAACATTATATCTCAGGTAATCCTATAAATGTTGAAACTAATGTTATTGAAACTGTAACCCCGGAGGAATACATAAGAGATACTTTCCAGAATGTTTCAGACTCCGAAAAGGAATAGGCATGTGGTACGGTAAGTAAACCGACTCCAAAATAGTTCTAATGGCATTTTTTCAACGTTTTGGAATACTAAGAAAATAGGAAAATAAGAAGCAGACCGGAAAGGACACGAGGCTTCCACGAGGGTGGAGGGCGCGCCCTATCCCCCTGGGTGCGCCCCCTGCCTCGTGGTCACCTCGCGTGCCCTCCGGACTCCGTTTTCTTGCACGATACTTCTTTTAGTCGGTAAAAATTCATTATATAATCTCCCAAAGGTTTTGACCATCGTATCACGCAAATATCCTCTGCTTTTGTTTCGAGTTGTTTCTATTGCAGATTAGAGCAATATGTCATCCCAAGATTCGGAGAGAAAGCTATGTGGCTGATTACCTTGCAGATCATAAGGTCTACGGGGACTTGGAGCGTTGTGGTTGGACCACGGAGGAAGAAGAAGACTATGAGCCCAAAGGAAAGGAGGAGACGAGCTCGGATGAAGATGAAGTCCCATTACCTCAACTGGGGGACATGCGTGTGGAGTTCAAAAAGTCAAGCCTCCCCAATAGAGCAAAGAAACCTAAGATCGAGTTTATCCCTTTTTGTCTCTTGCAGGATAACAAACAAGAACTATGCAAAAAGTTACTAAGCCTTGAGCGGCAGATCGAGGACCTAAAGGAGCAGAATTCTGTCCTCAAGCGCAAATTAAGGAAGAATCTCACATCATCAACAACTCCTTCATCACCACCTCCGAGGAAGGAAACATAAACACATGGGTATGGGCACTCCCCTTGGCAACTTCCAAGCTTGGGGGAGTGCCCCGATATCGTATCACCATCACTTTTATCATTACCATTTTTCTTAGTTCGGTCCTTTTGATAATACCTTGATCTAGTAGAATAAAGTTTTAGTATGATCTAGTTGTGAGTTTTGCTTTATGATCTTCTTATGTAATCGAGTCCGTGAGCTATATATAATAAAGATTAGTGTTGAGTCAAGGGCTTGATTATTTTGCTATGATCTTGAGGGAATAGAATAAAGAGAAGAAATAAAAAGAAATAAAGAGATCATAAGGATCTTATGAAGTGTAATGACTTCACATATAACAGTATGATGAATAAAAGTTGTTGAGCGTTGACAAACATATTTTTGGTCATCATTGCAATTAATAGGAAGTAATAAAGAAAGAGAGGTTTTCACATATAAATATACTATCTTGGACATCTTTTATAATTGTGAGCACTCATTAAAGTATGATATGTGATACGTCTCCAACGTATCTATAATTTTTTATTGTTCCATGCTATATTATATCCTGTTTTGGACATTATTGGGCTTTATTATACACTTTTATATTATTTTTGGGACTAACCTATTAACCAGAGGCCCAGCCCAAAATTGCTATTTTTTGCCTATTTTAGGGTTTCGCAGAAAAAGAATATCAAACGAAGTCCAAATGGAATGAAACCTTTGGGAACGTGATTTTCGGAACGAACATGATCCAGAGGACTTGGACCCTACGTCAAGCAATCAATGAGGAAGGCACGAGGTAGGGGGCGCGCCTACTATCGGTGTCAAAACCGGCGGATCTCGGGTAGGGGGTCCCGAACTGTGCGTCTAAGGCGGATGGTACCAGGAGGCGAGGGACATAATGTTTACCCAGGTTCGGGCCCTCTCAATGGAGGTAATACCCTACTTCCTGCTTGATTGATCTTGATGATATGAGTATTACAAGAGTTGATCTACCACGAGATCGTAGTGGCTGAACCCTAGAAGCTAGCCTATGATTATGATTGTCCTCGTCCTACGGACTAATCCCTCCGGTTTATATAGACACCGGACGGGGCTAGGGTTACACAGAGTTGGTTACAAGGGAGGAGATCTACATATCCGAATTGCCAAGCTTGCCTTCCACACAAAGGAGAGTCCCACCCGGACACGGGACAAAGTCTTCAATATTGTATATTCATAATCCAACAGTCCGGCCAAAGGATATAGTCCGGCTGTCCGAGGACCCCCTAATCCAGGACTCCCTCAGTAGCCCCTAAACCAGGCTTCAATGACAATGAGTCGGGCGCGCAGATTGTCTTCGGCATTGCAAGGCGGGTTCCTCCTCCGAATACTCCATAGAAGATTTCGAACACAAGGATAGTGTCCGGCTCTGCAAAACAAATTCCACATACCACCGTAGAGAGTATAGTATTTCCATAAATCTAATCTGCTGACAACTTTCATAGCGTGACATCACGCCATGGCCCAGTCATTATTCGAACCGTTTTTCTCAACCAGCTACTACACATATTGCGAGGCGGTTTTCTTGGCACGTCTTGTCGAAGCAGAGATCGTGTCCCCTTATCACGGGATTCTCATCAATACGGGTGTGGGTAACCCAACCGCGCCTGCTGGTATGACTCCTCGATTTTAGGCAAGTTCCGAACGGCCACGCGGAGGACGCTTGATACTCATCCTCTTTATAAAGGGGCCAAGGCATGTCCTTTTCTTCTCGCGCTCGATACTTCCCTTCCCCCACCTTGAGTTCCAACACCCAAGGCTCAGGCTAAGCGCTTCGGGCCTTCGACCATGTCCGGATCCAACCTTCAAGGCCAGTGGATGGCCTCTTCTGTCACAGAGGAGGACATCAAGAAGCTAAGAGAAGCCAGGTATCTGACCGCCGAAATCTCGCACAGGCTGCCCGCTCAAGGGCAGGTCATCCCCACTCTCGAACCCAACGAGAGTGTCATATTTGTTTCCCACTTCCACCGAGGGCTAGGCTTTAGTCTTGATCCCTTCGTTAGAGAGCTTATGTTCTATTACGGGCTCGATTTCCATGATCTAGCCCTAGATTCCATCCTTCACATCTCGTCTTTTATCGTCATGTGTGAGGCCTTCCTCTGCATCACCCCACACTTCGGCTTATGGCTCAAGACCTTCAATGTGAAGCCGAAGATGATCGATGGGCGACACGCAGAATGCGGAGGTGCCATAATAAGAAAAGGCGCCGATGCCCCATGGCCAAAGGGTTCATTCCCGGAGGTGTCCAACATATGGCAGCGGGAGTGGTTTTACATCACAGCTCCCCGAAGTACTAAGTGGGTAGCTGCCCCGCCTTCCGTTCGCCCCCCCCCCCCCGCCACAACTGGCGTCATGGGTCAACAAGGGGCTGGACTGGGGGCCAGTTAATGACGTGCCGACATTGCAAAGTCGCATTTGAGATCTCCTCAAGAGGGATGTTAGTCTCGTTAAGGTAATGCAAGTTATGCTAGTTCGTCGGGTCCTGCCATGCCAACGTCGATCTCTCTGTATGTGGGAGTTCAACCTGGAAGGACCGCGAACTATTCAGCAATTCTTCGGCATGACGCTCGAAGGGATGTATGGATTGTTCTTCGGATCACGAATAAAGTGTCCGGACACCACCGAGGATGCGGGTCTAAACTGCAATCGTCCAGATACCCATGTAAGTAATTATGTGGCCAAACACTTCGTCTTTTCATTTGTCATAACATCATTCTGAAAAAATTGCTCCTGGCCAGGACTGGATAAGAAAGGCGAAGATGATCAGGTGTTCGGCCCCCCTTCCCGAAGGCTCACTGGATCCTGTACTAGCCCGGATGCTTGAGCACGCACTTTATCCAGTGCCATCAGGGGAAGATAAAGGGAGGGATAAAGAAGCCGAAAGCGGGCCGCACACATTACTCATCCAAAGCGGGGGAATAAGTGTCTCCGCGAAGGAGGATAATCGGGGAGAAGAATCTAGAATCCCCTCTCCCCAAGGAAGGAAAAGGACCGCCCCTAAAGACTTGGAAACGAAGGTTTACAAACGAGGGAAGAAACCTTCGCCAGGGGGGCCTGCCCCGGAGGGCGTCCTTACCACACAGTGCCCGCAAGGGGGCCAGCCCTCTACTGAGCTGTAATTGAATCAAGAGTACATTTGGTAAATATATCATGCTTTATCTCCGAGGACAATAACCGAGACATATATCTTGCAGTCCGGCTCATACCCCTTCTCAACAGAGTTTGTCTTCGGGGGATCTTCTTCCGGAGATGATGGAGAGCGAAACGCCTCCCCATGTCTCCCCGCCTCCTGGGGCGGACGACCCTGAGGTGTCATCACGGAGGATTTCTCCTGATCCACCGAGGCCAGAAGGTAACCTTCGGCCACCCGAAGTCCGAAGCATTCGTCTCCTAAGAAGAGCAACAGAAAAAGTCCAGGACTGTCCGATGCACAACCAGACGGACTGATGGGTCTTTTGGAGCAAGCGGCTATCTCAGAGGCGCATCGTACTTTAATGGGTACGGTGGTTGAGAGGATTTCATCTGCCAGGAGTGGGTTGCATGAAGCTTTTATGAGTATGCTAAGAGGCTTTGAGGTACGCAAAGTAATATATAAATTTTTTACGGTACCGCACATGCTGGGTGTGCTCTATACAGATAGTAGCCCCTGAGACTCTGGTTGCTGTCCAGAGGCGGAAAACAGAGGATCGTAGTCCCAGGTAATGATCGCGCTGCTTTCATGTGCAGGCGGCTGACGGTCCGGTGGCTGGCCAGACTGCTGAGTTTGCCGGACTTAGCTGGCAACTTGACGTGGAAGATGCTGACATTGCGCTTGTGAACAAGCGGCTTGACGAGGCACATGGTATGTATTTTCGGGTGGTCAAAAAATATTAAGAGGAGCATGATGCTAGTATCTATAATATGTTGTGACTGCAGATGGAGCTGCCACCGCGGAGACCCTTCGGGAGGAACTTGCCCGAGCCAAGGAACAAGCCAGGAGGAGTGATGCGGCCGCCCTAAAGGCGGGCGAAGAGTTAAGAGCCGAACGGGCTGCTCATCGCCAGAGCGAAGATAAAATAGCCAAGATGGCCGTTGAGCTGAAGGATGCCGTCGACCGGTATGAGCTTTTTGAAAAGGAAAGCTAAGCGAAAGCGGCGGACCTGAAGAAAGCCATGGTAGCAGCCAAGGAGACCCGCTCTAAAATCAGAGCGGCGAAGGAGGAGCTTCGTCAAGCCAGAGGTATCACGGCTGGGAAGCCCTTTTTGTTGCAGACGAAGTTCGGAGATCCGAAGTATGCCCCTCTGGATCAATTATGGAGTGCTGCAGACGCGTATTCGGACCTGGCAATGAGTGTTGCTAATGCGATTGAGTTTTTCAAAGATCAAAAAGATCACAAAGTGGAAAAGTTGTTCTGGTCGCAGTTCAGTGCTCCAACGCGTCCGCTGCTGTTAAATGAGCAAATGGCCGAGTGGGCTGAGCTCCATAGGTTGTCCGGGCTTGCCATGAGGTTTGTCGTGGATCATCTTTGGCCGGAAGGACCAAGGCCGAATAGTTATTTTGGTTTAGTGCAACGATTCCTTGGTGTTGTGCCGCATATCGATGTTGTAAAGAGGTCGGCGTGTATAGAGGGTGCGCGGATGGCTCTTGCCCGTGTTAATACATACTGGGCAGAGACGGATGCCACCACTATTGCAACCTGGGGACCCGTCGTAGGCCAGGTCTCGGTCGAGCACTATTTTGAAGAAGTCCTAGAAGGCGCTCATTTAATAGAGGCTCAGTGCTCGAAGAGTATCATGTTCGAGTGACATGTATCCCAATTGTAAAAACAATGCTATTTGGCTTATAAAGTCTGTGTTTATACTTTTTCCTGAAAGTATTATGATACCTCATGTGCGGCCGTTTATGTATGTATATAACCTGAAAGTTTGCAGTCGTCGGCTTCAGCCCCCACGCAAATAATGCGGGGGTGTTCAGAAAAGCGCGTATTCACACTTGATCCAACGTCTTGGTCCATTAAGGAGGTGATAGCGCCGCAAACAAGGAAATTGGATTGTATTGCTTTAACACTTTCACTTAGCCAGAGGATTTTGACGGTGGGGCTACTATATAGCCCCTGGTACTTCCGCGCTTATCTGAATATGGTGCGCGTACATACATGACCGGGAAACCGGTCCTTCGTTAATGCAGAGGAATCACGAAGATTCAGCTGAGTCCTCGAGTGGTTGACCAGTCTTGCGCTTTATCATGACAGTCAGTTTTCGGCTTTCTCTACTGAGGTGCTCATCTAGATGAACCAGGGCACAATCGCAGTAGTTCTCCCGGTGCCACCTTAGCCGATAGAGCGTAACGTAAGGTAGCAAAACACGGGAGCCGGGCAAACCCAACTATTGACCAAAGACATGATTCAGAGTTGATGCATATAAGGCCAAACTCGCGATGCCGAACACTCCCGAAGGTATTCGGTCTTTACAACGTATACTGGGCTGAGTAACGCCCTCGATAATAAGCCTTGAATTTCCAGGTACGTGCATTAGTCTGACATGATGAAATGTCAATACGCCAGCATCACTCTTGGTTATGTTGAGTATATTGAGGGTGTGAAGCAACAAGAGACAGTAAAAAGGTTTACACAGGGTCTTAATCTAAAAAGAAACCTTTGAACGGGGCCCTGCTGCACGTATGTGTGTGTGTCTCCGTTGTGCCGTATCCTGGAAGGGTGTAGCACGATTATCATCTGTAAGAGAGAAAAGCCTAGGTGAAAGTTTTCGTGAGAAAAATTGGTTATTCTTAATAAACCATTAAAATTCAATGTAAATAAGATCAAGCCGAACTGTAGTCCTTTTTACATGTGGGATGCCCCTACCACCACCTATTGGGGGGTATATCCATCGACCCAGTCTTAGGTTTATCTGAGTTGCTATAGCTAGTGGTGCGTCGGACTCGTCTAGCCGTGTCCGCGGTCTTGACGACCGATCATTTATTCTGGTTGGAGAGGGCGTTCAGTGTTCGGCTGCTAAATCCGCCACACATTCTTCCGCATGTGAGGAACGTTCTGTGTTTCCGCTAACTATGATGATGCCACGTGGACCGGGCATCTTAAGCTTAAGATAAGCGTAATGCGTTATTGCACTAAAACGAGCGAAGGTCGTTCTTCCAAGTAGTGCTTGATGGCCGCTTCGGAATGGAGCAATGTCGAAGGTTAACTTTTCACTTCGGAAGTTGTCGGGAGAACCGAATACAACCTCTAGTACTAGAGAGCCCGTGCAGCGGGCTTCTGGGCCTGGTATTACTCTTTTAAAGGTAGTATTGCTTTGGTTGATTCTTGTCGGGTCTATCCCCATTTTGCGGACTGTGTCCGTGTCCTGATATATCAGATTAAGACTACTGTCGTCGTCCATAAGGACTCGGGTGAGATGGTATCCGTCAATTATTGGGTCTAGTACCAAGGCAGTCGATCCTCCGTGCCGGATACTAGTCGGGTAATCCCCGTGATCAAAAGTGATCGGGCAGGCCGACCAAGTGTTGAACTTGGGAGTAGAGGGCTCCACGACGCATATGTCTCGGAGTGCGCGTTTTCTCCTCCTCTTTGTTACGTGAATCATGTTCACTGTTTTGACCTCTGGTGGGAATTTTTTCTGTCCCCTAGTGTTCGACTGGCGAGGCTCATCGTCGTCTTCGCTTGGTGTCTCCCTCCCCTTGTGTTCAGCGTTTAGCTTGCCGGCCTGCTTGAACACCCAGCATTCTCTGTTGGTGTGATTTGCGGGTTTGTCGGAGGTGCCATGAATCTGACATAATCTGTCTAGAATCTTGTTTAGGCTAGACGGTCCATCTCTACTACCTTTAAATGGCTTTTTCCGTTGACCGAGTCGAGAGCTCCTGAATCCGGCATTTACCGTTGTGTTGTCTGGGTTGTCTTCATTGTTTTGACGCTTGCTTTTATTGCGTCGTGGTTTTCCATTGTCATCCCTGACTTCGGATGTGCCTGGGCTGCTGGTGCCGCTACGGGCCAGCCAACTATCTTCGCCCGCGCAAAAGCGGGTCAGAAGGCTTGTTAGGGCTGCCATTGTCCTTGGTTTTTCCTAGCCGAGGTGGCGAGCCATTCGTCCCGGACACTGTGTTTGAAAGCCGCTAAGGCTTCGGCGTCCGGGCAGTCAACAATTTGATTCTTCTTAGTGAGGAATCTATTCCAAAGCTTTCGGGCTGACTCTCCGGGCTGTTGATTATATGACTTAAATCGTCTGCATCCGCAGGTCGGACATAGGTCCCTTGAAAGTTAGCCCTAAAAGCATCTTTAAGCTCTTCCCAACTTCCAATTGAATTTTCGGGGAGGCTCTTCAGCCAGTGCCGAGCTAGTCCTTCAACTTGAGGGGTAAGTATTTGATGGCGTGGAGATCATCTCCACGAGCCATGTGGATATGAAGGATAAAGTCCTCAATCCAGACCCCAGGGTATGTCGTTCCATCGTATGCCTCTATGTTCATGGGTTTGAATCCTTTTGGAAATTCGTGATCCAGAACCTCATCGGTGAAGCATAGGGGGTGCCCGACACCCCTGTATTTGGATGTGTCATGACATTCTGACGGTTGTAGTGTTCGGTTTTGATTCTGTGTCGGAGTGCGCTTCCTAGATCCATAGATGGACCTGGTCATACCGGCTTTTTGGTGCAAGTCCTCACATAAATCGTGTGTTGAATTATGTGCGACATCGTTAGCCGCCCTATCGCGGCCACGGGGTGGTTGATCCGGCTGACCGACCATTTTATTTTTCGGCTGTATAGGCTCTAAAGCCTCGTCATCGAATTCGGGTAGCAGCTTGCGCTTTAGATAGCTCTTTGTGTGGCGGCTGCCACTATACTTTTCTTCAGTGCCGAGCACTTTGCTCCATCTACTGTTGAGTGTATTTTGCGTGGCCTTAAGCCTTTGCTTCTGCTTCTTCAGACTCCTCGCGGTGGCAATAAGCCTTCTATGGAGGTCCTCTTGCTCCAAGTGCCTTTCCGGGATGATGTGTGCATCGTCGTCCGGGTTGTTCTCTTCTCCGGAGACAAGTTGATGAGCTTTACCCTCAGTGTCGCCGTGATCGGACAGTGGATCCGTACTATGTTCGCCGTCCGCTGGTCCATCCTGCTCTGTCGCTGGGTCCATGTGGTTGTCGTTTGCTTTGGAGTCGACCGGGGTATTATCCTTTCTTGCGCTATTATTGCTGTTTTTGCCGAGGCGGGGTTTGGAGCGGCGCCTACGTCATCGCATTGGTTGCTTCTCGAGGGGATTATCCTCCGCTGCATCATTCCGTTCCTCATCATTGCTTTCTTTGGATGTATCCACCATGTATATATCATGTGATGAAGTGGCTGTCCAGCGCCCTGTGGGCGGTGGTTCCTGTTCTTCTCCTGCATCGTCGTCCATACCGTCGATGTCTTAGGAGCCAAAATCAAGCATGTCGGTTAAGTTGTCGACAGTGGCTATTAAGTGGGTGGTGGGTGGGGAATGAATTTCTTCATCATCCGCTTCCCACCCAAGCCGGACATAGTTCGTCCAAGGGTCTCCTGACAAGGAGAGAGACCTCAATGAATTTAGCATGTCGCCGAAGGGTGAGTGCTAAAAGATATCTGCGGAGGTAAACTCCATGATCGGTGCCCAATCAGATTCGATAGGCACGGACGCAGGCGGTTTGGAGCCTGTGGCCGGGAACGAATCCAAGGGTTCGGCAACACACATCTCATAGGAGGTGAAGTCAGTATTCGGCTCTATCGCCGCTGGGTGTGCGGCCTCCGTGGCGGGGTCCATCCACCCGTCCTCGGACGGCACGATCTGCTCCGCATTGAGGGCCAGAGTTGCCACAGGTGTGATCTCCCGCGTCCGGCGGCAGAGCTAAGTCATGCTCGTCCTGACTGTGCAGCGCACCTAACATGGGCTCGAATCCGTCAAAGATTAAGTCTCCGCGGATGTCGGTAGTATAGTTCAAGCTTCCAAACCTGACCTGATGGCCAGGGGCGTAGCTCTCGATCAGCTCCAGATGGCCAAGAGAGTTGGCCCGCAGTACAAAGCCGCTGAATACGAAGATCTGTCCGAGGAGAAAAACCTCACCCTAGATCGCATCATTGCCGATGATCGAAGGAGCCATCAAACCTTATGGTGACGACACAGTGGAACTCTCAATGAAAGCACCAATGTCGGTGTCAAAATCGGCGGATCTCAGGTAGGGGGTCCCGAACTGTGCGTCTAAGGTGGATGGTAACAGGAGGCGAGGGACACATTGTTTACCCGGGTTCGGGCCCTCTCGATGGAGGTAATACCCTACTTCCTGCTTGATTGATCTTGATGATATGAGCATTACAAGAGTTGATCTACCACGAGATCGTAGAGGCTAAACCCTAGAAGCTAGCCTATGATTAGGCTTGTTCTCGTCCTACAGACTAATCCCTCCGGTTTATATAGACACCGGAGGGGGCTAGGGTTACACAGAGTCAGTTACAAGGGAGGAGATCTACATATCCGAATTGCCAAGCTTGCCTTCCATGCAAAGGAGAGTCCCACCTGGACACGGGACGAAGTCTTCAATCTTGTATCTTCATAACCCGACAGTCCGGTCGAAGGATATAGTCCGGCTGTCCGAGGACCCCCTAATCTAGGACTCCCTCACCTACCCCCCAAGCGTGCCCTCCACCCTCGTGGAGCCCACATTGCTCCACCGACGTACTCCTTCCTCCCATATATACCTACGTACCCCCAAACTACCACATACGGAGCCAAAACCCTAATTCCACCGCCGTAACTTTCTGTATCCATGAGATCCCATCTTGAGCCTTTTCCGGAGCTCCGCCGGAGGGGGTATCGATCACGGAGGGCTTCTACATCAACACCATAGCCTCCCCAATGAAGTGTGATTAGTTTACTTCAGACCTACGGGTCCATAGTTATTAGCTAGATGGCTTCTTCTCTCTTTTTTGATCTCAATACAAAGTTCTCCCCCTCTCTTGTGGAGATCTATTCGATGTAATCTTCTTTTGTGGTGTGTTTGTTGAGATCGATGAATTGTGGGTTTATGATCAAGTTTATCTATGAACAATATTTGAATCTTCTCTGAATTCTTTTATGTATGATTGGCTATCTTTGCAAGTCTCTTCGAATTATCAGTTTGGTTTGGCCTACTAGATTGATCTTTCTTGCAATGGGAGAAGTGCTTAGCTTTGGGTTCAATCTTGCGGTGTTCTTTCCAAGTGACAGTAGGGGCAGCAAGGCACGTATTGTATTGTTGCCATCGAGGATAACAAGATAGGGTTTATATCATATTGCATTAGTTTATCCCTCTACATCATGTCATCTTGCTTAAAGCATTACTCTGTTCTCTTAACGTAATACTCTAGATGCATGCTTGATAGCGGTTAATGTGTGGAGTAATAGTAGTAGATGCAGGCAGGAGTCGGTCTACTTGTCTTGGATGTGATGCCTATATACATGATCATACCTAGATATTCTCATAACTATGCTCAATTCTGTAAATTGCTCAACAGTAATTTGTTCACCCACCGTAATACTTATGCTCTCGAGAGAAGCCTCTAGTGAAACCTATGGCCCCTGGGTCTATTTTCCATCATATTAATCTTCCAATACTTAGTTATTTCCTTTGCCATTTATTTTACTTGCATCTTTATTTCTTTTTATCATAAAAATACCAAAAATATTATCTTATCATATCTATCAGATCTCACACTCATAGGTGACTGTGAAGGGATTGACAACCCCTTTATCGTGTTGGTTGCGAGGAGTTTATTTGTTTGTGTAGGTGCGAGGAACTCGTGTGTGGCCTCCTACTGGATTGATACCTTGGTTCTCAAAAACTGAGGGAAATACTTACGCTGCTCTACTGCATCACCCTTTCCTCTTCAAGGGAAAACCAACGCAGTGCTCAAGAGGTAGCAAGAAGGATTTCTGGCGCCGTTGTCGGGGAGGCTTACGCAAGGTCTAGTCAAGATTTGGACTCCCGACAATGAGCCATTTTTGGCGCCATCGCCGGGGAGTCTACGCAAAAGTCAACATACCAAGTACCCATCACAAACCCTTATCTCCCGCATTACATTATTTGCCATTTGCCTCTCGTTTTCCTCTCCCCCACTTCACCCTTGCCGTTTTATTCTCCCTCTCTCTCTATCCTCCCTATCTTTCTCTATTCGCCTCTTTTTGCCCGTTTCTTGTTTGCTTGTGTGTCGGATTGCTTGCTTGTCATAATGGCTCTATCTAGATTTGGTGATCTTCACCTTAAAAGGTTAGAAGAGATCGAAAGCAACGTCAGGAGTTTTATGGTCTTACAATTTGAGCATAATAATGTCTTTAGAAATGAGCTTAAAGAACAAAAAAGCTTTATGGGTTATATGAATAAAGAGCTCTATGATATGTCTAAAGAATTTGATGGTTTGAAATCTCAGATTGCTCATCTTGAGAAGTTAATAGTTGAAGTTTCGGATAAGCAAGCCACCTTAGTTAATAAGATGGCCGCTAAACCGGATTTTTTTTGGAACATAAAGATGAAGATCTAAAAGTTATTGATGTGTCCCCTATTAAATATTTGTTTTGCAATATGAATCTTGATAATGATGGGACTGAATATGATCCACCTTTACCTAGAAGGCGCTCCAAAAATTTAGAGTCTTTAGGTCTTGATGCTAAAATTGTTAAAAGTGGGATTGAAGAAGTCAAAACTTTAAATATTAATGAACCCACTATTTTGTATTTCAAGGAATTTAATTATGATAATCGCTCTTTGGTAGATTGTATTTCCTTCTTGCAATGCGTGCTAAATTCTCCTCATGCTTATAGTCAAAATAAAGCCTTTACCAAACATATCATTGATGCTTTGATGCAATCTTATGAAGAAAAACTTGAGTTGGAAGTTTTAATCCCTAGAAAACTTTATGATGAGTGGGAACCTACTATTAAAATTAATATTAAAGATCATAAATGCTATGCCTTGTGTGATTTGGGTGCTAGTGTTTCCACGATTCCAAAGACTTTGTGTGATTTGCTAGGTTTCCGTGATTTTGATGATTGCCCTTTAAACTTGCACCTTGCGGATTCCACTATTAATAAACCTATGGGAAGAATTAATGATGTTCTTATTGTTGCAAATAGGAATTATGTGCCCATGGATTTTATTGTTCTTGACATAGATTACAATCCTTCATGTCCTATTATTCTTGGTAGACCTTTCCTTAGAACGATTGGTGCAATTATTGATATGAAGGAAGGGAATATTAGATTCCAATTTCCGTTAAGGAAAGGCATGGAACACTTCCCTATAAAGAAAATTAAATTACCTTATGAATCAATCATGAGAGCCACTTATGGATTGCCTTCCAAAGATGGCAATACCTAGATCTATCTTCGCTTTCATGCCTAGCTAGGGGCGTTAAACGATAGCGCTTGTTGGGAGGCAACCCAATTTTATTTTTATTCCTTGCTTTTTGATCCTGTTTAGTAATAAATAAATAATTTATCTAGCCTCTGTTTTGGTTGTGTTTTTTGTGTTTAATTAGTGTTTGTGCCAAGTAGAACCGTTGGGAAGACTTGGGGCAAGTCTTTTTAATCTTGCTGTAAAAAAATAGAAACTTTAGCGCTCACGAGAACTGCTGCCATTTTTATTTGGAAAGTGCTATTTAGTTAACTATTTTTGCAGATTATTAATAGATAAATTCCTCACGTCCATAAATTTATTTTAGAATTTTGGGGTTCCAGATCTTGCGTTAGCTACAGATTACTACAGACTGTTCTGTTTTTGACAGATTCTGTTTTCCGTGTGTTGTTTGCTTATTTTGATGAATCTATGGCTAGTAAAATAGTTTATAAACCATAGAGAAGTTGGAATACAGTAGGTTTAACACCAATATAAATAAAGACTGAGTTCATTACAGTACCGTGAAGTGGCGTTTTGTTTTCTTTCGCTAACGGAGCTCACGAGATTTTCTACTTTAAGTTTTGTGTTGTGAAGTTTCCAAGTTTTGGGTAAAGATTTGATGGATTATGGAACAAGGAGTGGCAAGAGCCTAAGCTTGGGGATGCCCATGGCACCCCCAAGATAATCTAAGGACACCTAAAAGCCAAAGCTTGGGGATGCCTCGGAAGGCATCCCCTCTTTCGTCTACTTCTATCGGTAACTTTACTTGGAGCTATATTTTTATTTACCACATGATATGTGTTTTGCTTGGAGCGTCTTTTATTATTTTAGTCTTTATTTGTTAGTTTTCCACAATCATCCTTGCTGCACACACCTTTTTGAGAGATACACTCATGATTCAGAAATTGTTAGAATACTCTATGTGCTTCACTTATATCTTTTGAGTTATATAGTTTTTGCTCTAGTGCTTCACTTATATCTTTTAGAGCACGATGGTGGATTTGTTTTATTGAAACTTTTGTTCTCTCATGCTTCACTTAGATTATTTTGGGAGTCCTACAAAACAGCATTGTAATTTTCTTTAATTATGTTAGGCATTCAAGATTAATAATAAAATTTTCTTATGAGTGTGTTGAATACTATGAGAAGTTTGAAACTTGATAATTGTTTTGAGATATGGAGATGGTGATATTAGAGTCGTGCTAGTTGAGTAGTTGTGAATTTGAGAAATGCGTGTGTTAAAGTTTGTGATTCCCGTAGCATGCACATATGGTGAACCGTTATGTTAAGAAGTCAGAGCATGATGTATTTATTGATTGTCCTCCTTATGAGTGGCGGTCGGGGACGAGCGATGGTCGTTTCCTACCAATCTATCCCCCTAGGAGCATGCGCGTAGTACTTTGCTTTGATAACTAATAGATTTTTGCAATAAGTATGTGAGTTCTTTATGACTAATGTTGAGTCCATGGATTATACGCACTCTCACCCTTCCACCATTGCTAGCCTCTCTAATACCGCGCACCTTTCGCCGGTATCATACACCCACCATATACCTTCCTCAAAACAGCCACCATACCTACCTATCATGGCATTTCCGTAGCCATTCCGAGATATATTGCCATGCAACTTTCCACCGTTCCGTTTACTATGACACACTCCATCATTGTCATATTGCTTCGCATGATCATGTAGTTGACATTTTAGTTGTGGCAAAGCCACCGTTCATAATTCTTTCATATAAGTCACGCATGCATCATTGCTATCCCAGTACACCGCCGGAGGCATTCATATAGAGTCATACTTTGTTCTAGTATCGTGTTGTAATCATTGAGTTGTAAACAAATAGAAGTGTGATGATCATCATTCATAGAGTATTGTCCCAATAAAAAAAGAGAAAGATAAAAAAAAGGCAATACTACTATCCTTTTTTCCACAGTTGTGCTTCAAAGTAGCACCATGATCTTCATGATAGAGAGTCTCCTATGTTATCACTTTCATATACTAGTGGGAATTTTTCATTATAGAACTTGGCTTGTATATTCCAACGATGGGCTTCCTCAAAATTCCCTAGGTCTTCGTGAGCAAGCAAGTTGGATGCACACCCACTTAGTTTCTTTTTGTTGAGCTTTCATATACTTATAGCTCCAGTGCATCCCTTGCATTGGCAATCCCTACTCACTCACATTGATATGTATTGATGGGCATCTCCATAGCCCGTTGATACGCCTAGTTGATGTGAGACTATCTTCTCCCTTTTTGTCCTCTCCACAACCACCATTCTATTCCACCTATAGTGCTATGTCCATGGCTCACGCTCATGTATTGCGTGAAGATTGAAAAAGTTTGAGAACACCAAAAGTATGAAACAATTGCTTGGCTTGTCATCGGGGTTGTGCACGATTTGAATACTTTGTGTGGTGAAGATGGAGCATAGCCAGACTATATGATTTTGTAGGGATAACTTTCTTTGGCCATGTTATTTTGAAGAGACATAATTGCTTAGTTAGTATGCTTGAAGTATTATTATTTCTATGTCAATATTAAACTTTTGTCTTGAATCTTTCGGATCTAAATATTCATACCACAATTAAGAGAATTACATTAAAATTATGCCTAGTAGCATTCCACATAAAAAATTCTATTTTTATCATTTACCTACTCGAGGACGAGCAGGAATTAAGCTTGGGGATGCTTGATACGTCTCCAACGTATCTATAATTTTTGATTGTTCCATGCTATATTATATCCTGTTTTGGACATTATTGGGCTTTATTATACACTTTTATATTATTTTCGGGACTAACCTATTTACCAGAGGCCCAGCCCAGAATTGTTGTTTTTTGGCCTATTTTAGGGTTTCGCAGAAAAAGAATATCAAACAGAGTCCAAACGAAATGAAACCTTCGGGAACGTGATTTTCGGAACAAACATGATCCAGAGGACTTGGACCCTACGTC
>NC_041380.1:444772329-444785952 GCF_002162155.2 Triticum dicoccoides | reverse complement strand
CCCAGGCACGCCCTCCACCCTCGTGGGGCCCATGTTGCACCGCCGACATACTCCTTCCTCCTATATATACCTACGTACCCCCAAACCACCAGAAACGGAGCCAAAACCCTAATTCCACCGCCATAACTTTATGTATCCATGAGATCCCATCTTGTGGCCTTTTCCGGAGCTCCGCCAGAGGGGGTATCGATCATGGAGGGCTTCTACATCAACACCATAGCCTCTCCGATGAAGTGTGAGTAGTTTACTTCAGACCTACGGGTCCATAGTTATTAGCTAGATGCCTTCTTCTCTCTTTTTGGATCTCAATACAAAGTTCTCCCCCTCTCTTGTGGAGATCTATTCTATGTAATCTTCTTTTGCGGTGTGTTTGTTGAGATCGATGAATTGTGGTTTTATGATCAAGTTTATCTATGAACAATATTTGAATCTTCTCTGAATTCTTTTATGTATGATTGTTTATCTTTGCAAGTCTCTTCGAATTATCAGTTTGGTTTGGCCTACTAGATTGATCTTTCTAGCAATGGGAGAAGTGCTTAGCTTTGGGTTCAATCTTGCGGTGTCCTTTCCTAGTGATAGTAGGGGCAGCAAGGCATGTATTGTATTGTTGCCATCGAGGATAACAAGATGGGGTTTATATCATATTGCATGAGTTTATCCCTGTACATCATGTCATCTTGCTTAAAGCATTACTCTGTTCTCTTGAACTTAATACTCTAGATGCATGCTGGATAGCGGTCGATGTGTGGAGTAATAGTAGTAGATGCAGGTAGGAGTCGGTCTACTTGTCTTGGACGTGATGCCTATATACATGATTATACCTAGATATTCTCATAACTATCCTCAATTATGTCAATTGCTCAACAGTAATTTTTTCACCCACCGTAATACTTATGCTCTCGAGAGAAGCCTCTAGTGAAACCTATGGCCCCCGGGTATATTTTCCATCATATTAATCTTCCAATACTTAGTTATTTCCTTTGCCATTTATTTTACTTGCATCTTTATTTCTTTTAATCATAAAAATACCAAAAATATTATCTTATCATATCTATCAGATCTCACTCTCGTAGGTGACCGTGAAGGGATTGACAACCCCTTTATCGTGTTGGTTGCGAGGAGTTTATTTGTTTGTGTAGGTGTGAGGGACTCGTGCGTGGCCTCCTACTGGATTGATACCTTGGTTCTCAAAAACTGAGGGAAATACTTACGCTGCTCTACTGCATCACCCTTTCCTCTTCAAGGGAAAACCAACGCAGTGCTCAAGAGGTAGCAATATGCTAAAGAGTTGACGTTGGACAAGGAAGACAACGTAATGGGTTATGTTTTCTTCCATCTGAGATAAATTATATTGTCATGGATCATCCAACATGTTGAGCTTGCCTTTCCCTCTCTTGCTAGCCAATTTTTTTGCACCAAGTAGAGATACTACTTGTACTTCCAAATATCCCTAAACCCGTCTTTGCCATGAGAGTCCACCATACCTACCTATGGATTGAGTAAGATCCTTCAAGTAAGTTGTCATCGGTGAACGCAATAAAAAATTGCTCTCTAAATATGTATGATCTATTAATGTGGAGAAAATAAGCTTTATACGATCTTGTGACGTGGAAGAAATAAAAGCGACGGACTGCATAATAAAGGTCCATATCACAAGTGGCAATATAAAGTGATGTTCTTTTGCATTAAGATTTTGTGCATCCAACCATAAAAGCGCATGATAACCTATGCTTCCCTCTATGAAGGGCCTATCTTTTACTTTTATCTTCCACCTTATATAAGAGTCATGGTGATCTTCACCTTTCCTTTTTACATTTTATCCTTTGGCAAGCACAATATGTTAGAAAGATCCTGATAAATATAGCTAATTGGATGTGAGTTTTCATGAACTATTATTGTTGACATTACCCTTGAGGTAAAAACTTGGGAGGCAAAACTATAAGCCCCTATATCTTTCTCTGTGTCCGATTAAAACTTCATACCCATAAATATTGTGTGAGTGTTAGCAATTGTGAAATACTAAATGATAGTTGAGTATGTGGACTTTCTAAAAAGCTCTTATATGGACTCTTTCCTATGTTATGATAAATTGCAATTGCCTCAATTACTGAGATTAGAGTTTGTTGGTTCTCAATGAAGTTTATGATTCATACTTGAAATTGTGATTGAATTGTTACTTTAGCATAAGAATGATCATGATGCCCTCATGTCCGTATTTTATTTTATCGACACCTCTATCTCTAAACATGTGGACATATTTTTCGATATCGGCATTCGCTTGAGGACAAGCGAAGTCTAAGCTTGGCGGAGTTGATACGTCCATTTTGCATCATGCTTTTATATCGATATTTATTGCATTATGGGCTGTTATTACACATTATGTCACAATACTTATGCCTATTCTCTCTTATTTTACAAGGTTTACATGAAGAGGGAGAATGCCGGCAACTGGAATTCTTGGCTGGAAAAGGAGCAAATACTAGAGACCTATTCTGCACAGCTCCAAAAGTCCTGAAACTTCATGGAAGTCATTTTTGGAATTAATAAAAAGTAATGAGCAAAGAAAGCACCAGAGGGGGCCCACACCCTGGCCACGAGGATGGGGGGCGCCCTACCCCCTGGGTGCGCCCCCTGCCTCGTGGGCCCCCTGGTGGCTCTCTGATGCCCATCTTCTGCTATATGAGGTCTTTCGTCCGAGAAAAATCAGAAGCAAGCTTTCGGGAAAAGAAACTCTGCCGCCACGAGGCGGAACCTTGGCGGAACCAATCTAGGGCTCCAGCGGAGCTGTTTTGCCGGGGAAACTTCCCTCCAGGAGAGGGAAATCATCACCATCGTCATCACCAATGATCCTCTCATCGGGAGGGGGTCAATCTCCATCAACATCTTCACCAGCACCATCTCATCTCAAACACTAGTTCATCTCTTGTATCCAATCTTTGTATCCAAACCTCATATTGGTACCTGTGGGTTGCTAGTAGTGTTGATTACTCCTTGTAGTTGATGCTAGTTGGTTTACTTGGTGGAAGATCATATGTTCAGATCCATTATGCATATTAATACCCCTCTGATTATGAACATGAATATGCTTTGTGAGTAGTTACTTTTGTTCCTGGGGACATGGGAGAAGTCTTGCTATAAGTAGTCATGTGAATTTGGTATTCGTTCGATATTTTGATGAGATGTATGTTGTCATCCCTCTAGTGGTGTCATGTGAACGTCGACTACATGACACTTCACCATTGTTTGGGCCTAGAGGGAGGCATTGGGAAGTGATAAGTAGATGATGGGTTGCTAGAGTGACAGAAGCTTAAACTCTAGTTTATGCGTTGCTTCGTAAGGGGCTGATTTGGATCCATATGTTTCATGTTATGGTTGGGTTTAACTTAATACTTCTGTTGTAGTTGCGGATGCTTGCAATGGGGGTTAATCATAAGTGGGATGCTTGTCCAAGTAAGGACATTACCCAAGCACCGGTCCACCCACATATCAAATTATCAAAGTAGCGAACGTGAATCATATGAACATGATGAAAACTAGCTTGACGATAATTCCCATGTGTCCTCGGGAGCGCTTTCCTTTATATAAGAGTTTGTGCAGGCTTGTCCTTTGCTACAAAAAGGATTGGGCCATCTTGCTGCACCTTATTTACTTTTATTACTTGCTACTCGTTACAAATTACCTTATCACAAAACTATCTGTTACCGATAATTTCAGTGCTTGCAGAGAATACCTTACTGAAAACTGCTTATCATTTCCTTCTGCTCCTCATTGGGTTCGACACTCTTACTTATCGAAAAGGCTACGATAGATCCCCCACACTTGTAGTCATCACTTATATGTGACACTGCCGTTTAGGTCATATTGGTGTAAAGCGCATGAAGAAACTCCATGCTGATGGGCTTTTGGAATCACTTGATTATGAACCATTTGATGCTTGCGAACCATGCCTCATGGGCAAGATGACTAAAACTCCGTTCTCTGGAACAATGGAGCAAGAAACTGACTTATTGGAAATAATACATACTGATGTATGCAATCCGATGAGTGTTGAGGCTCGCGACGGGTATCATTATTTTCATACCTTCACAGATGATTTGGGCAGATATGGGTATATCTACTTGATGAAACATAAGTATGAAACATTTGAAAAGTTCAAAGAATTTCAGAGTGAAGTAGAAAATCATCATAACAAGAAAATAAAGTTTCTGCGATCTGATCGTGGAGGAAAATATTTGAGTTACGAGTTTGGTCTTCATTTGAAACAAATGTGGAATAGTTTCGCAACTCACGCCACCTGAAACACCACAGCGTAATGGTGTGTCCGAACATCATAACCGTACTTTATTAGATATGGTGCGATCTATGATGTCTCTTACCGATTTATCACTATCATTTTGGGGTTATGCATTAGAGATAGCTGCATTCACGTTAAATAGGGCACCATCAAATCCATTGAGACGACACCATATGAACCGTGGTTTAGCAAGAAACCTAAGTTGTCATTTCTTAAAGTTTGGGGCTATGATGCTTATGTGAAAAAGTTTCAACCTGATAAGCTCGAACCCAAATCGGAGAAATGCGTCTTCATAGGATACCCAAAGGAAACTGTTGGGTACACCTTCTATCACACATTTGAAGGCAAGATATTTGTTGCTAAGAATGGATCCTTTCTAGAGAAGAAGTTTCTCTCGAAAGAAGTGATTGGGAGGAATCTAGAACTTGATGAGGTAATTATACCTTCTCCCGTATTGGAAAGTAGTTCATCACAGAAATCAATTCCAGTGATTCCTACACCAATTAGTGAGGAAGCTAATGTAACATCCCAAATTTTCAATTTGGAATGTTATACATTAGATTATCACTGCTTATCATATTTTATTTGCTTTTGGCCTGATCTAGAAATTCTACGCAACTCAAGGACCCACGGAGAGAGTTGGGGGTTTCATTATTTTCATATTTGAGTTTTCTCAAATTTTGAAGACAGGATCATTTGATTTTATTTATTTTATCTTCAATTATTTCCATTATAGAAATATGAGAGAGGAAATAAAATGACTTTCCCAAAATAAAGAAATATTGAGGATTTAATAAAAAATCAAATAAGATTTTATTTCGGAGATTTGGCTAGTTTTATTTGAATTTAGGAAAAATTGCACATTTTTCAAAACTGTATTTTAGGGCCAAGAAAATATTCATCTCGTTCTAAATATTTTATTTAGGCGGTGAAAATTTATTTTGGCATTTTTAGAATTTTATTTTATTTTCTAGAATTTTACTTAGTTTTGGCGGAATTGTTAAAAAAAACTGTTCGCGCGCCTGACTGGGCCGAAGGCCCAGCCGAGCCGGGCCAAGCCCGCGCCACCGCCGTCTCTCGCACCGGCTCGGGACCGGAGTCCCGAGCGAAGCCGCCGCCGCCGCCCGAGTGCGGGAGCAGCACACCTCCCGAGATGGCCCCTTCCCCAAGCCACCTCGCCCCCCTCTCATAAATACCCGCACCGCCACCCCGCCCCGCCACCTCGCCCTGCCCCGCCTCCCGCAGCCGCCGCTCGTGGCTGCAGCCACCGCTTACCGCACCCGCCACCGATGCCGCCCCGCCCCACCGAAGCCCCGAGCCGCTGGAGTCCGACGAGGTAGTCGCGCCGTTTGCCGCCGGTGTTCTGGAGAAAATCGATCCGGTTTTCCTTGAAAACCCTAGGTTTTTTATTAGATCGGTTTTATCGGTTCTTTTGTCCAGCGAGCATTCGCTCGTTTGTTCATTTTAACGGACGAGTTCACCATTTAGTTTCAAATAACGAACGTCTGTTCGTTAATCTGTTCGTCGGTTTTTCTTTTTCTCGGATTTTCCGCGATTATTTCTGATCGTGATTTCTGATCGATTTTCTTTTTAGTTTAACTTTTCGCTCGTTTATCGGAATCAGGCGATTCAAGTGCCTAGAGTTTTGTCTCGAAACCCTCTTGCCGTTTAACCAACTCAAACAAGTTTTTGCTTCTGTAAAATTTGACTTAGGTCCAGATTAGTAATCGAAGCTTGTTTTCTTTCAACCTTTTGACTTTCATTGTTTCGTTCGATTTGTTTCCTTTGCAAACCGGAGTTCTTAAGTTGAACCTTCTGGTTAGATCTCTTATTTGAGTTTTACCTGTGCATTAGATGAGTACTTATAGTATGCTTGTTTGTTTGTTTGCGATAGAGTACCCGGAGTGCGTCGCTTGCTACTTCGAATCTCTAGGTTTCGTGAATCATCAGCAAGGCAAGTAACACTTTGATCATACCTTTTACTACCCAGTTTTATTGCATTAGATCAACCCTCAAGCCATTGCATGAATAGGATCTGATTAATATGTGGGTTTTGGGAAGTAGATGAGGTAGTACCAATTACCTGTTTTATTATCAAACCCTGGGAGTTACTTCTACGTTTGCTTATGCCATGCTATGCTTGTAGACATGGATTGGGTTTGAGTGTATCCATGACAGATGTGAGAATGTTAATTAATGGTTCAACTTAAGGTGGCAACTTTAATACACATCTGGGTGGATTGAGGCACCTGGGTATTCCAGTGATTGCCTGTTGTTTTTCTTTATGGACCGCCACCCAGGCTCCAAGGGATCATGAGATTATTCATACTAGAAACTTCCGTGTGCAGCCACAAGCTACTATGGGCTCTAGCATAGTTGATTAAGTCGTGCGAACTCTTACAGTGGTAGACTAGCAGATGTAGGGGAAAGTAGGTGTAATGGTCTACCCGATCGTAAGGTGCTAGCGCTTCTGAAAGACTATGTCTCGGTCATCCGTTTCTCAAACACCATGTAGTGCGAGAATCCCAATGGAGGAGATCGAGTCTTGTGGGGAAAAGTGCTCAAACATCTGCAGAGTGTATAAACTAATCATGGTTAGCCGTGTCCTCGGTTATGGACGTCTTGAGTATCTAGTACTTGGATTATCATGTGAATCTCATCATGTGACTTTAATTAATTTTGTTGGGTTTTAATGATGATATTTAATTGGGATTGAGAGGGTGTCTAAGCTCTCAATGTTTAACTACCACCATGATAGTTAAATAAAATTTATTCCTTTGCAGTAGGGAAAAACTGGCTTTAAGCAAAACTATAACCATAGAGCTTTCCACCAGCCATATATGCATGTAGTATAGCCTATTTCTGTTCACTACTCTCTATGTGTTACATTGCCAGCATATTCCATGTGCTGACCCGTTTTCGGGCTGCAACGTTCATGTTGCAGACTTTTCAGACGACGAGTAAGGAGCCTTCGGTCGTGGTTCTATACTCAGTGATGCCATTGGAGTTGATGGACTCACTTATCTTCCAAGCCTTCCGCTGTTATCGTTATTAGATGGCCTTAAGCCATATTATTTTGTAATAAGTTCTCTTTTGAGACATTCGATGTAATAAGTGTGTGATTGCTACTCTGTTATAAATCCTTCAAGTATTGTGCGTGTCAGCATTACTGATCCAGGGATGACACTGATGCACAGAGATTGGACCTTCTGAGGTCTGGTCCCTATAAGATGGTATCAGAGCACACGCTGACTGTAGGACACGGCCACTAAGGTAAAGACCTAGATCACCACTCTCTTCTCATTCTGACTTCTCATCTTTTCTACTCTTTTAGGATGGCGGATGCAAGGAACAAGTTCACGCAACCGGATGAAGATACACCGTTTGGACGCCACCTAAAGGAAGTCACTAAGTACCTGAACATCGGAGTACCAAGCTTCACCGGGACCTACAACGCCACTTTACCCGAGGAGGAGCGCTGGATGATTCAAGTTCAAGTTCCAGGAAGAACGTTCGCGCCATTCACCGAGCCCATAGAGTTTTCCTTTGATGCACCAACCTGGAGTCTAGGAAAGAGCATGGCAGCCCACATCGCCATGGGACGTATTGGAGAAGTTTACCGCAATTATCTCAAGGATACTATCTACCAGATTTGTGGGCACCGAGATGAGCAATGGGAGATGATCGACACCAGGAAGGATAGATCAATCGCAGCTTTTATCCAAGAATTAAACCAGCACATTCGACGTCAGGAAAACCAGATGTGCGCAGGCATGATAGATCTGAAGAAGGCAATGACAAGAATCACGGAGCTGGAGGAAGAACTCAAGGCTACACGTGAAGGTTATGAGGAGGAAATCATCGTACTAGTGGAGAAGAATGACGACCTGATTAAGAAGATCGGAATATTCATGGGAGGCCCCACACCAGTAGAAGAAGACGAAGAACCCAAGGAGATTCGCCCAGAAGACTACATCATCATCGACGACACCGACTCTGACCTGTGCGATGATGACTATGAAGACAGAACTGGAGCAGATATCATGGAGTCTGCAACCGAGGAATATTTCTAGTAGACCACCACATCAGTAGTAGTATTCCACCATGTAAATAGAGTAGTCCGAGCACTTTTGCGATAGTTAGACCGATTGTATGACTTGATTGATTGATTGAGTGAAATGTTTGTGTTTGTCTCATGTGCATATGGGTAGTGTTTTCTCATTAGACCTCATTCTATTCTAATCTCTCCCCTCTAAACCCATCAGATGCCTCCGAGATGTGACAATGGATTTGCATTTCCACCAAAGCTCACTCAGTTGATCCAGCAGCAGAATGTGTTGATGCAGTTGCTAGTCCAGAATCAGAATCAGGGGAAAAACAACAACAACCCACCACCACCACCACCTGTTGATCACTTAACCCATTTCCTTAGATTGAATCCGCCGGTGTTCTCTAGTAGCACTGAGCCTATAGTAGCAGATGATTGGCTCCACAAGATTGGAAGGGAGTTAACCACTACAGGATGTACTGACGCTGAGAAGGTGCGTTTTGCTGCACATCAGTTGGATGGACCAGTAGCATCATGGTGGGAGAATTACACTGTCACCTACCCTATAGCCACGGTGACATGGGACCAATTTCAGCAGGCTTTCCGTATAGCCCATGTTTCAGCAGGAGCTATGGCCATGAAGAAGCATGAGTTTCACAACTTGCGCCAAGGAGGACGGACAGTTGGCCAATACGTGGATGACTTTAGTAAGTTAGCACGTTATGCCCCGGATGACGTTGCTACGGATGTAGCTAAGCAGGAGAAGTTTCTGGAAGGACTGAATGATGAGTTGAGTATGCAGTTGATGGTAGAAACTTTCAACAACTACCAGGAGTTGGTAGATCGTGCTCTTATGATTGAAGGGAAGCAGCAACAGATTGAGAACCGCAAGAGGAAGTATGGACAAGGGGAATACAATTCAGGAGCTCAGCAGAAGCCACGTTTTACCCCGAAACGGGAGGACATTTTCAGCATACCCATGGAGGAGGAAGTTCGCATAATCATAATGGCCCCAAGAATGGTAATGGGAATGGGGGGAGCAACGGTCATAATCGTACCAACCCATCAACCCCAGCCAGGAGAGACCTAAGCCAAGTCACTTGTTATAAGTGTCAGAAGACCGAACATTATGCCAATGAATGTCCTGAAGCCCGGAATGGAAATGGCAATGGAAGCTCTGGGAAGAAGCCAAACCCTTTCAACAAGGGACAGGTGAACCACGTTAACGTGGAGGAGGTTGAAGCCCAGCCAGATGCAGTAATAGGTAGGTTTTTGGTTAAGTCATTTACTACAATCGTTCTTTTTGATACTGGTGCATCACATTCATACATATCAAGGGGATTCGTGGATAAGTATAAACTGCCCACCAAGGTTCTTAGAACACCTATGTTAGTAAGCTCACCAGGAGCGGAGTATATGGCCAGTAAAGGATGTTTTCAAGTGCCATTGAGTACAGGTAGGCATGTGTTTCCCTCGGATTTAATCATTTTGGAATCACAAGGCTTGGATGTAATTCTGGGTATGGATTGGCTATCGATGTATGGAGGAAACATTGATTGCGCCAGTAAGTCGATTTTGCTTACCACCCCAAGGGAAGAAGGATCAAGTATGTATCACGGCATGTGCCGAATAGGACTCAAGTAAATTCCTTATCAGGAGTTGTACAAGAGGAGGTACCGGTGGTAAAGGATTTTCCGAATGTATTTCCAGAAGAGTTGCCAGGCATGCCACCGGGTAGAGACATTGAGTTTTTGATTGAGCTTTTGCCAGGCACACGACCAATATCTAAGAGACCGTATAGAATGCCTGCAAAGGATTTAGAGGAGATTAAGAAGCGGATTAAGGAGTTACTGGATAAGGGATATATTCTCCCAAGTTCGTCACCTTGGGGATCACCAGTACTTCTAGTGGAAAAGAAGGATGGATTGTTAAGGATGATTGTTGATTATTAAGGATTGAATGAGGTGATGATCAAGAATAAGTACCCACTGCCGATGATAAATGATTTGTTTGACAAATTGCAAGGAGCTAAGGTATTTTCCAAGATCGATTTGCGATCAGGATACCACCAGTTGAAGATTCGAGAGCAGGACATACCTAAGACAGCTTTTACCACAAGGTATGGGTTGTATGAGTATACCGTTATGTCATTTGGCCTGACTAACGCACCTGCTGACTTTATGAACATGATGAACAAAGTCTTTATGGAGTTTTTTTAAGTTCGTCATAGTGTTCATTGATGATATACTGGTTTACTCGAAGAATGAAGAAGAACATAAAGAACATTTGCGTTTGGTACTTGGTAAGCTCAGAGAACATCAGTTATACGCCAAGTTCAGCAAATGTGAGTTTTGGTTGAAGGAAGTGGGATTCCTCGGACATGTTATATCCGGAGAAGGAATAGCCGTAGATCCCACCAAGGTTGTCACTGTGACAAATTGGGAAGCCCCAACAACAGTTGGAGAGATCCGAAGTTTTCTTGGACTCGCAGGATACTACCGGAGGTTCATTGAAAATTTCTCGAAAATTGCAAAACCTATGACGGAGTTGTTGAAGAAGGATACAAAGTTCAAATGGACTGAAGAATGTGAGGCCAGTTTCCAGGAGTTGAAGAAATGTTTGGTTACATCGCCAGTGTTGATTCTGCCAGATCAGCGCAAGGATTATGAAGTATATTGCGACGTTTCACATCGAGGACTTGGAGCAGTGCTTATGTAGGAGGGAAGAGTTGTTTCATATGCCTCACGACAGCTTAAGCCGCATGAATTGAATTATGCTACCCACGACTTGGAGTTAGCAGCCGTAGTGCACGCATTAAAGACGTGGAGACATTTTCTCATCGGAAACCATTGTGAGGTGTACACGGATCAAAAAGTTTGAAATACATCTTCACGCAGAAGGAGTTGAATCTCAGGCAAAGGAGATGGTTGGAGCTCATCAAGTATTATGATATGAGATTACATTATCATCCCGGAAAGCCTAACGTAGTAGCTGACGCATTGAGCCGCGAGAGCCATGTCAACACACTAATGACCGGAGAGTTACCAAAGGAGTTAGCCGAGGATCTTCGTGAGCTATGTTTGGAGATAGTTCCGAGAGGCTATGTATCAGCATTGGAGATTCAGTCTACTCTGATGGATAAGATCAGAGAAGCTCAGAAGACCGACAAGGAGATTGCCACCACAAAGGAGAAGATGAGCAAGGGAAAAGTTAAAGGATTTCGTGAGGATGAACACGATACCTTATGGTTTGAGGACTGCGTTTATGTGACTAATGACTCGGAGACCAGGAAGCTAATTCTGCAAGAGGCCCATGATTCGCCGTACTCGATTCACCCAGGAAATACCAAGATGTATTTGGATTTGAAAGACACCTTCTGGTGGACCAGAATGAAGAAGGATATTGCAGAGTATGTAGCAGTTTGTGATGTATGTCAGAGAGTAAAGGCAGAGCATCAGAAGCCAGCAGGATTGCTACAGCCATTGCCGATACCCAAATGGAAGTGGGATAAGCTAGGCATGGATTTTATCACGGGATTACCCAGGACCCGTTCAGGCTATGATTCAATATGGGTTGTAGTAGATCGCTTGATGAAGGTAGCTCATTTCATCCGAGTGAAGACCACTTACACCAGTGCTAAGTTGGCAAAGATATATATGACCAGGATCGTATGTCTGCATGGAGTTCCGAGGAGCATTGTATTAGATAGAGGAACTCAGTTTACCTCAATGTTCTGGAATCAGTTGCACAAAACTTTGGGTACCAGACTAGAGTTCAGTACAGCTTTTCATCCGCAGACCGATGGACAGACCGAGAGAGTCAATCAGATTTTGGAGGATATGCTGAGAGCTTGTGCGCTAGATTATGGATCTAGTTGGGATGACAACTTGCCATATGCGGAGTTCTCTTACAACAACAGTTATCAATCCAGTTTGAAGATGGCCCCTTTTGAAGCCTTGTACGGAAGAAGGTGCAGAACACCATTGTCGTCGGACGAAGTTGGAGACCGGCAGTTATTTGGACCAGATTTGATTAAGGAGTCTAAACAGAAGGTGAAATTGATTCATGATAGGCTCAAGGTAGCCCAGTCCAGGCAGAAGAGCTATGCAGATTCTAAACACAAGGAGATAGTTTACGAAGCCGGAGATAGAGTTTATCTTCGTGTATCTCCACTTCGAGGAGTTAAGCGCTTTGGAGTTGAGGGAAAGTTAGCGCCATGTTTTGTGGGACCATACAGAGTTTTGGAACGCACGGGAGAAGTTGCTTATAAATTAGAATTACCTGAGGGATTGTCGGGAGTTCACGACATGTTCCACGTTTCCCAGTTGAAGAAGTGCCATGAGAAATGGCGGATATACCGCTGAGAGATACAGTGCCGCTGGAAGCGATTCAGTTGGATAGTGATTTGACCTATGAGGAGAAACCAGTCAAGATTCTCGAGTATGCCAGCCGAGTCACCCGTAGCAAGGTTATCAAGTTTTGCAAAGTTCAGTGGAGCCACCACACTGAGGATGAAGCCACCTGGGAGCGAGAGGAAGATCTGCTGAAGGACCACCCTCACCTATTTTCTAGCCAACCCGAATCTCGAGGGCGAGATTCATCTTAAGGGGGGGTAGGTTTGTAACATCCCAAATTTTCAATTTGGAATGTTATACATTAGATCATCACTGCTTATCATATTTTATTTGCTTTTGGCCTGATCCAGAAATTCTACGCAACTCAAGGACCCACGGAGAGAGTTGGGGGTTTCGTTATTTTCATATTTGAGTTTTCTCAAATTTTGAAGATAGGATCATTTGATTTTATTTATTTTATCTTCAATTATTTCCATTATAGAAATATGAGAGAGGGAATAAAATGACTTTCCCAAAATAAAGAAATATTGAGGATTTAATAAAAAATCAAATAAGATTTTATTTTGGAGATTTGGCTAGTGTTATTTGAATTTAGGAAAAATTGCATGTTTTTCAAAACTGCATTTTTGGGCCAAGAAAATGTTCATCTCGTTCTAAATATTTTATTTAGGCGGTGAAAATTTATTTTGGCATTTTTAGAATTTTATTTTATTTTCTAGAATTTTTCTTAGTTTTGGTGGAATTGTTTAAAAAAAACTATTCGCGCGCCCGACTGGGCCGAAGGCCCAGCCGAGCCGGGCCAAGCCCGCACCGCCGCCATATCCCGCACCGGCTCGGGACCGGAATCCCGAGCGAAGCCGCCGCCGCCGCCCGAGTCCGGGAGGAGCACGCCTCCCGAGACGGCCCCTTCCCCAAGCTACCTCGCC
>NC_041380.1:444766551-444771949 GCF_002162155.2 Triticum dicoccoides | reverse complement strand
TCGCCACCGCTTGCCGCGCTACTCGCCGACGCCGCCCCGCCCCGCTGGAGCCCTGAGCCGCCGGAGTCCGACGAGGTAGCCGCGCCGTTCGCCGCCGGTTTTTCGGAGAAAACCGATCCGGTTTTTCCTTGAAAATCCTAGGTTTTTTATTAGATCGGTTTTATCGGTTCTTTGGTATAGCGAGCGTTCGCTCATTCGTTCGTTTTAACGGATGAGTTCACCATTTAGTTTCAGATAACGAACGTTCGTTTGTTAATCTGTTCGTCAGTTTTTCTTTTTCACGGATTTTCCGCGATTATTTCTGATCGCGATTTCTGATCCGATTTTCATTTTAGTTTAACTTTTCGCTCTTTTATCGGAATCAGACGATTCAAGTGCCTAGAGTTTCGTCTCGAAACCCTCTTTCCGTTTAACCAACTCAAACAAGTTTTTGCTTCTGTAAAATTTGACTTAGCTCCAGATTAGTAATCGAAGCTTGTTTTCTTTTGACCGTTTGACTTTCGTTGTTTCGTTCGATTTGTTTCTTTTGCAAACCGGAGTTCTTAAGTTGAACCTTCTGGTTAGATCTCTTATTTGAGTTTTACCTGTGCATTAGATGAGTACTTATAGTATGCTTGTTTGTTTGTTTGTGATAGAGTACCCGGAGTGCGCCGCTTGCTACTTCGAATCTCTAGGTTTCGCGGATCATCGGCAAGGCAAGTAACACTTTGATCATACCTTTTACTACCCAGTTTTATTGCATTAGATCAACCCTCAAGCCATTGCATGAATAGGATCTGATTAATATGTGGGTTTTGGGAAGTAGATGAGGTAGTACCTATTACCTGTTTTACTATCAAACCCTAGGAGTTACTTCTACATTTGCTTATGCCATGCTATGCTTGTAGACGTGGATTGGGTTTGAGTGTATCCATGATAGATGTGAGAATGTTAATTAATGGTTCAACTTAAGGTGGCAACTTTAATACACATCTGGGTGGATTGAGGCACCTGGGTATTCCAGCGATTGCCTGTTGTTTTTCTTTATGGACCGCCACCTAGGCTCCAAGGGATCATGAGATTATTCATACTAGAAACTTCCGTGTGCAGCCACAAGCTACTATGGACTCTAGCATAGTTGATTAAGTCGTGCGAACTCTTACAGTGGTAGACTAGCAGATGTAGGGGAAAGTAGGTGTAACGGCCTACCCGATCGTAAGGTGCTAGCGCTTCTGAAAGACTATGTCTCGGCCATCCGTTTCTCAAACACCATGTAGTGCGAGAATCCCAACGGAGGAGATCGAGTCTTGTGGGGAAAAGTGCACAAACCTCTGCAGAGTGTATAAACTATCATGGTTAGCCGTGTCCCCGGTTATGGACGTCTTGAGTATCTAGTACTTGGATTATCATGTGAATCTCATCATGTGACTTTAATTAATTTTGTTGGGTTTAAATGATTATATTTAATTGGGATTGAGAGGGTGTTCTACGCTCTCAATGTTTAACAACCACCATGATAGATAAATAAAATTTATTCCTTTGCAGTAGGGAAAAACTAGCTTTACGTAAAACTATAACCATAGAGCTTTCCAACAGCCATATATGCATGTAGTATAGCCTATTTCTGTTCACTACTCTCTATGTGTTACATTGCCAGCATATTCCATGTGTTGACCCGTTTTCGGGCTGCAACATTCATGTTGCAGACTTTTCAGACGACGAGTAAGGAGCCTTAGGTCGTGGTTCTATACTCAGTGATGCCGTTGGAGTTGATGGACTCACTTATCTTCCAAGCCTTCCGCTTTTATCGTTATTAGATGGCCTTAAGCCATATTATTTTGTAATAAGTTCTCTTTTGAGACATTCAATGTAATAAGTGTGTGATTGCTACTCTGTTATAAATCCTTCAAGTACTGTGCGTGTCAGCATTACCAATCCAGGGATGACACTAATGCACAGAGATCGGACCGTTTGAGGTCTGGTCCCTACACCTAATGATGATGATCACGAAACTTCAGATCAAGTTACTACCAAACCTCGTAGGTCAACCAGAGTATGGTCCACACCAGAGTGTTACGATAATCCTATTCTGGAAGTCATGTTACTAGACCATGACAAACCTACGAACTATGAGGAAGCGATGATGAGCCCAGATTCCGCAAAATGGCTTGAGGCCATGAAATCTGAGATGGGATCCATGTATGAGAACAAAGTATGGACTTTGATTGACTTTCCCGATGATCGATGAGTCATTTAGAATAAATGGATCTTCAAGAGGAAGACGGATGATGATAGTAGTGTTACTATCTACAAAGCTCGAATTGTTGCAAAATGTTTTTGACAAGATCAAGGTGTTGACTACGATTAGATTTTCTCACTTGTATCGATGCTTAAAAGTCTATCCGAATCATGCTAGCAGTTGCCGCTTTTTATGAAATCTGGGAAATGGATGTCAAAACTGCATTCCTTAATGGATTTCTTAAGGAAGAGTTGTATATGATGCAACCAGAAGGTTTTGTCAATCCTAAAGGTGCTAACAAAGTGAGCAGGCTCCAGCGATCCATTTATGGACTGGTGCAAGCATCTCAGAGTTGGAATATATGCTTTGATAAAGTGATCAAAACATATGGTTTTATACAAACTTGCGGTGAAGCCTGTATTTACAAGAAAGTGAGTGGGAGCACTACATCATTTCCGATAAGTATATGTGAATGTCATATGGTTGGTCGGAAATAATGTAGAATTTTTTGGAAAGCATAAAGGAGTGTTTCAAAGGAGTTTTTCAAAGAAAGACCTCGATGTAGCTACTTACATATTGAGCATCAAGATCTATAGAGATAGATCAAGACGCTTGATATATTTTCAATGAGTACATACCTTGACAAGATTTTGAAGTAGTTCAAAATAGAACAGTCAAAGAAGGAGCTCTTGCCTGTGTTGCGAGGTGTGAAGTTGAGTAAAGACTCAAAACCCGACCACGGCAGAAAATAGAAAGAGAATGAAAAGACATTCCCTATGCCTCGGTCATAGGATCTATAAAATAAGCTATGCTGTGTACCAGACCTATTGTGTACCTCACTATAAGTTTGGCAAGAGGGTACAATAGTGATCTTGGAGTGGATCACTAGACAGCAGTCAAAAATATCCTGAGTGGAATAAGGAAATGTTTCCCGGTTATGGAGGTGACAAAGAGTTCGTCGTAAAGAGTTACGTCGATGAAAGCTTTTGACACCGATCTAGATGACTCTAAGTCTCGATCTAGATACATATTGAAAGTGGGAGAAATTAGCTAGAGTAGCTCCATGTAGAGTATTGTAGACATAGAAAATTTGCAAAATACATACGGCTCTGAATGTGGCAGACCCGTTGACTAAATTTCTCACACAAACAAAACATGATCACTCTTTGGGTGTTAATCACATAGCAATGTGAACTAGATTATCGACTCTAGTAAACCCTTTGGGTGTTAGTCACATGGAGATGTGAACTAATCACATAAAGATGTGAACTATATATTGGTGTTAAATCACATGATGATGTGAACTAGATTATTGACTCTAGTGCAAGTGGGAGACTGAAGGAAATATGCCCTAGAGGCAATAATAAAGTTGCTATTTATATTTCCTTATATCATGATAAATGTTTATTATTCATGCTAGAATTGTATTAACCAAAAACTTAGTACATGTGTGAATACATAGACAAACAGAATGTCACTAGTATGCCTCTACTTGACTAGCTCGTTAATCAAAGATGGTTAAGTTTCCTAGCCATGGACAAAGAGTTGTCATTTGATAAGCGGGATCACATCATTAGAGAATGATGTGATTGACTTGACCCATCTGTTATCTTAGCACGATGATCGTTACAGTTTCATTGTTACTGCTTTCTTCATGACTTATACATGTTCCTCAGACTATGAGATTATGCAACTCCCGAATACCGGAGGAACACCTTGTGTGCTATCAAACTTCACAACGTAACTTGGTGATTATAAAGATGCTCTATAGGTGTCTCTGATGGTGTTTGTTGAGTTGGCATAGATCAAGATTAGGATTTGTCACTCCATGTGTCGGAGAGGTATCTCTGGGCCCTCTCGGTAATGCACATCACTATAAGCCTTGCAAGCATTGTGACTAATGAGTTAGTTGCGGGATGATGCATTACGGAACGAGTAAAGAGACTTGCCGGTAATGAGATTGAACTAGGTATGAGGATACCGACGATTGAATCTTGGGCAAGTAACATACCGATGACAAAGGGAACAACGTATGTTGTTATGCGGTTTGACTGATAAAGATCTTTGTAGAATATGTAGGAACCAATATGAGCATCCAGGTTCCGCTATTAGTTATTGGCTAGAGATGAGTCTCGGTCATGTCTACATAGTTCTCGAACCCGTAGGGTCCGCACGCTTAACATTCTGTGAAGATTTGTATTATGAGTTATGTGATTTGATGACCAAAGTTTGTTTGGAGTCCCGGATGAGATCGGGGACATGACTAGGAGTCTCGAAATGGTCGAGAAGTAAAGATCGATATATTGGAAGGCTATATTCGGACATCAGAAAGGTTCTGAGTGATTCGGGTATTTTCGGAGTACCGGAGAGTTACGGGAATTCGTGTTGGGCCTTAATGGACCATACGGGAAAGGAGAGAAAGGCCTCAAGGGTGGTCGCGCCCCTTCCCCATGGACTGGTCCGAATTGGACTAGGGAAAGGGGCGCCCCCTTCCTTCCTTCTCCTTCTCCCTTCCCTATTTCCTATTCCATGTGGGAGGTGGAATCCTACTAGGACTAGGGAGTCCTGGTAGGACTCCACACTTTGGGCGCGCCCTATGAGGGCCGGCCTCCTCCTCCCTCCATCCTTTATATACGTGGCCAGGGGGCACCCCATAGACACACAAGTTGATCATTGATCCCTTAGCCGTGTGCGGTGCCCCCCTCCACCATAATTCACCTCAGTCATATCGTAACGGTGCTTAGGCGAAGCCCTGTTCCAGTAGCATCATCATCACCGTCATCATGCCGTCGTGCTGACGAAGCTCTCCCTCAACACTCTGCTGGATCGTGAGTTCGTGGGATGTCACTGAGCCGAACGTGTGCATATCACGGAGGTGTCGTACTTTCGGTACTAGGATCGGTCGATCGTGAAGACGTACGAGTACATCAACCGCGTTGTCATGACGCTTCCGCTTACGGTCTACGAGGGTACGTGGACAACACTCTTCCCCTCTCGTTGCTATGCATCACCATGATAGATCTTGCATGTGCATAGGAAAATTTTGAAATTACTGCATTCCCCAACAGGTTACACCGCTGCATAGAGGGGGGAAGAGTTGGTGATGATGGCGGTGAAGTTGTTAGTGTAGATTGCGGTGATGATGATGGCCCCGGCGGCGTTCTGGCGGCACCGGGAGAG
>NC_041380.1:444764855-444766312 GCF_002162155.2 Triticum dicoccoides | reverse complement strand
TCTTCTTCTTCCTTGACCTTCCCCCTAGATGGGAGAAGGGTTTCCCCTCTGGTCCATGGCCTCCATGGCGGCGGAGGGGCAAGAGCCCCTCCAAGATTGGATCTGTCTCTCTGTCTCTCTCTCTCTCTCTCAGTTTCTGCGTCCCAGATTCTGCCCTTTCCCTATTTCTTATATTCCCGGAGATCCGTAACTCTGATTGGGCTAAATTTTGGACATGATTTTTATCCGGACATTAGCTTTCTTGCGGCGAAAGAAGGGCACCAACCGCCTTACGGGGTGGCCACGAGGGCCCAGGGCGCGCCTGACCCCCTGGGGCGTGCCCCCTGCCTCATGGCCCCCTCGGGCATCGTCTCGCGTTGATTCTTCTTCCCAAAAATCACATATATTCCAAAAAAATCTCCGCCAGTTTTTATCCCGTTTGGACTCCATTTGATATGGATTTTCTGCGAAACAAAAAAATGCAACAAACAAGAACTGGCACTGGGCACTGGATCAATATGTTAGTCCCAAAAATAGTATAAAAAGTTGCCAAAAGTATATGAAAGTTGTAGAATATTGGCATGGAACAATCAAAAATTATAGATACGACGAAGACGTATCACGTATCAGCATCCCCAAGCTTAATTCCTGCTTGTCCTCGAGTAGGTAAATGATAAAAAAGATAATTTTTGATGTGGAATGCTACCTAGCATAATCTTGATCATGTAATCTAATCATGGCATGAATATTAAGACACGAGTGATTCAATGCAATAGTCTATCATTTGACATTAAGACAATAATACTTCAAGCATACTAATAAAGCAATCATGCCTTTTCAAAATAACATGGCCAAAGAAAGTTATCCCTACAAAATCATATGGTTTGGCTATGTTCCATCTTCACCACACGAAATATTCAAATCATGCACAACCCCGATGACAAGCCAAGCAATTGTTCCATGCTTTTGATGTTCTCAAACATTTTCAACTTTCACGCAATACATGAGAGTGAGCCATGGACATAGCACTATAGGTGGAATAGAATATGATGGTGGAGGTTGTGTGGAGAATACAAAAATGAGAAAGTCTCACATCGACGCGGCTAATCAACGGTCTATGGAGATGCCCATCAATTGATGTCAATGCGAGGAGTAGGGATTGCCATGCAACGGATGCACTAAGAGCTATAAGTGTATGAAAGCTCAAACTAAAACTAAGTGGGTGTGCATCCAACTTGCTTGCTCATGAAGACCTAGGGCATTTGAGGAAGCCCATCATTGGAATATACAAGCCAAGTTCTATAATGAAAAATTCTCACTAGTATATGAAAGTGATAACTCAAGAGACTCTCTATATGAAGAACATGGTGGAGTGCTACTCTGAAGCACAAGTGTGGAAAAAGGATAGTAACATTGTCCCTTCTCTCTTTTCTCTTTTTTTATTATTTTTCTTTTTTTTTCTTTTTTAGGCTTCTTTG
>NC_041380.1:444723134-444764563 GCF_002162155.2 Triticum dicoccoides | reverse complement strand
AATGTTCTAATAATGATGATCATCACACTTTTATTTACTTACAACTCAATACTAGAACAAAGATATGACTCTATATGAATGCCCCCGGCGGTGTACTGGGATGTGCAATGATCTAGCATAGCAAAGATATCAAAAAACAGACAAGCCATGAAAATATCATGCTAGCTATCTTACGATCATGCAAAGCAATATGACAATGAATGCTCAAGTCATGTATATGATGATGATGGAAGTTGCATGGCAATATATCTCGGAATGGTTATGGAAATGCCATAATAGGTAGGTATGGTGGTTGTTTTGAGGAAGATATAAGGAGGCTTATGTGTGATAGAGTGTATCGTATCACGGGGTTTGGATGCACCGGCAAAGTTTGCACCAACTCTCGAGGTGAGAAAGGGCAATGCACGATACCGAATAGGCTAGCAATGATGGAAGGGTGAGAGTGCGTATAATCCATGGACTCAACATTAGTCATAAAGAACTCACATACTTATTGCAAAAGTATATTAGCTATCGAAACAAAGTACTACGTGCATGCTCCTAGAGGGATAGATTGGTAGGAAAAGACCATCGCTCGTCCCTGACCACCACTCATAAGGAAGACAATCAATAAATAAACCATGCTCCGACTTCATCACATAACGGTTCACCATACGTGCATGCTACGGGAATCACAAACTTCAACACAAGTATTTCTACAATCCACAACTACCCACTAGCATGACTCTAATATCACCATCATTATATCGCAAAACTATTGCAAGGAATCAAACATATCATATTCAGAGATCTACAAGTTTTATGTAGGATTTTATGACCAACCAAGTGAATGACTAGTTCATGTCATCTCCCTAAATAGATATAAGTGAAGCAAGAGAGTTTAATTCTTTCTACAAATAAAGATATGCCCACGCTCTAACAAATATAAGTGAAGCAAAAGAGCATTCTACAAATGGCGGTTTTCTATGTGAAGAGAAACAGGCAATCCAAACTTCAAATGATATAAGTGAAGCACATGAAGCATTCTATACTCAAAAGATATAAGTGAAGTGCAAAGAGCATTCTATAAATTAACCATGGACTATCTCATACCAGCATGGTGCATAAAAGAAAAGTGAAAACTAAATGCAAAAGACGCTCCAATATTTGCACATATCGCATGAACGAAACGAATCCGAAAACATATCGATACTTGTTGAAGAAAGATGGGATGCCTTCCGGGGCATCCCCAAGCTTAGACGCTTGAGTCTCCTTGAATATTTACTTGGTGTGCATTGGGAATCACCAACCTTGATCTCTTGCCTCTCCTCCTTCTACTCACATCGAGACCTCCTCGATCTTCGAACACTTCATCCACACAAAACTCAACACAAAACTCGATAAGATCCGTTAGTATAATAAAGCAAAACACTACTCTAAGTATTGTTGCAAACCAATTCATATTTTGTTTTTGCATTATAGCTACTGTAATATAACTTTTTCATGGCTTAATCCACTGATAGAAATTGATAGTTTCATCAAAACAAGCAAACTATGCATCAAAAACAGAATCTGTCTTAAACAGGGCAGTCTATAGTAATCTGAACATTCACCATATCTCTGGTACTCCAAAAATTCTAAAAAATTTAGGAAAAATAAACAATTTGTATAGAGAGACAGTTCAAAAAGTTTAAGAACCGTTTGACGTTCCAGTAAAAGATGTAAAATCGCCCACAACAGCCAAAGTTTCTGTTTTGCACTGCACGGACCAATAAGCAATATAAACATCCTAAAGGCAAACCTTGGCACATTATTTTTATAATACAATGGAATTTTACAAGGGGATAATTATTTTTGTTGAAAAGTTTATGTAATTAAGATTCACAAAGTTTCCGTGAGCATGAACAAAGTTCAAGGAGCTCCTCCACTTTAACAATGCTTGTCTCTCTCACTTTCACTTTCCTTTTTGAAAAGTTTTGGGTTCCCCTCTTTATTTTTTTGTTTTTAAACTTTATAAAAGCACTCAACAGAAATAAATGACTCTCTAGAACTTTCAGGTTGTCTCCCTGGCAGCGCTTTCTTTAAAGCCATTAAGCTAGGCATATAGTGCTCAAGTAATGGATCCACCCGGATCCCACGGTATATCAAAGCCAAATTTAATTAACAATGATTTGTGATTTAGTAGTGAGCACAAAGTAACATATATAATGCAACAACGAAGTCTAACTCTCTTCCTATGCATCGGCATGTCATAAAAGAAAAATTCATGCACACATAGTAAAGGCCAATGCATAGTATAAACGGTTTCTTGCAATTTTATCATATTGGAAACATGGAGAGGTGGAGATGTAGTTCCTCTCTCATAATAATTGCAAGTAGGAGCATCAAGCACATGCATATTATATCTATCAAAATCATCCTGTGTAGTAGTGAAACGCAACCCATCAATACAATCCTTAATAAGGTCAAACTTCTCTGATATAGTGTAGTGGGGAGAATTCAAAAAGATAATAGGACTATCATGCGTGGGTGCAATAGCAACAATTTCATGTTTAACATAAGGAACTATGGCAAGTTCATATCCATAAGCATAATTCATATTGGCATCTTGGCCATAATCATAGCAAGCATCATCAAAAAGGGATATTTCAAAAGAATCAACGGGATCATAACAATCATCATAGCAATCATCCTTCGGTATGAGTTGAAGAGTTACACTCATTAGAAGGTGGGCACGGGTGATCAATCCGCTCTTCCTCCTTTTTTTATTCGCTCTCCTCCTCATCTTTTTCATCCAATGAGCTCACAATGTCATTAATTTCTTCTTCCATAGACTCCTGCAAAATATTAGTCTCTTCTTGGACAGTGGAGGAGTCCTCAATATATGGTTTAATATAAGGATTAGAAGCATAATTATCATAGCAATATTTAAGTATGGCAAAATTTCCAGATTTGTAGAGAGTAGTATCACACTCTTCAATAAAAGAAGCAATTTCACAAGTACCCCTAAAAGCAACAAATTCTTCAATTTGTTGAACATCATAGTAATTGTAAACACCCTTAGTATACGAAGATACGATTCCATTATCACTAAACCCACATTGGTAAGGAAGGTGTTTCTTAGGGTCTTTATAACAACGAGTACAATCATATATTTCACATAAATTCCAAGCATAGCACTGCAAACGATGAATTTGATCTAGTAAAAGTATCCCTCTTTCAGATATGCGGTGTCGCGCATAACAAGCATGTTCATCTAAAGATTTGCCCTCAACTAAGCTAGTTGGGGTTTCAGCCCGAGCACATAGGGATCGAAGATGATCCAAGTAAAAAGCTTCAGTAGTGTGATAGATTTTGAGTGGTTCTTCAACCATTGGTTCAGTAGGTACCACTATTTTTTTAGTATTTTGCATTTTCTACCCATAACTAAAGATAGAAAACAAGAGCACAATATAAAAACTAATTAGTGATAAAGTAAACAAGCACACACGAGAATATTCACCCCACGCTATAACTCCCCAGCAACGGCGCCAGAAAAACGTCTTGATAACCCACAAGTATAGGGGATCAATTGTAGCCTCTTTCGATAAGTAAGAGCATCGAACCCAATGAGGAGCTAAAGGTAGAACAAATATTCCCTCAAGTTCTATCAACCACCGATACAACTCTACGCACGCCTAACGTTCGCTTTACGTAGAACAAGTATGAAATTAGAAGTACTTTGTAGGTGTTGTTGGATACGTTTGCAAGATAATAAAGAGCGCGTAAATAAAAAGTAGGGGTTGTTTAGATGAAGACACAACTAAGTTAGTTTTAGTAGAGAGCTTTTTGTCACGAGAAAGTTATTTGTCCCTAGGCAATCGATAACTAGACCGGTAATCATTATTGAAATTTTATTTGAAGGAGAAGCATAAGCTAACATACTTTATCTTCTTGGATCATATGCACTTATGATTGGAACTCTAGCAAGCATCCGCAACTACTAAAGATCAATAAGGTAAAACCCAACTATAGCATTATAAGGCCTCAAGTCCTCTTTACTCCCATACGCAAACAACCTACTTACTCGGGTCTATGCTTCTGTCACTCATGCCACCCACCATAAGAAAATCATGAACATATTGCAAACCATACAGCAGGAATCCCTCACGCTTGCGCGACACGAAGAGCACCATAGGACAACAACTCAAACAAATCACGATCATCAATTAACCCATAGGACAAAACGGGTCTACTCAAACATCATAGGATAGTGATGTCTACTACACAACCTTCTTCTTGTAGACATTGTTGGGCCTGCAAGTGCAGAGGTTTGTAGGACTGTAGCAAATTTCCCTCAAGTGGATGACCTAAGGTTTATCAATCTGTGGGAGGCGTAGGATGAAGATGGTCTCTCTCAAACAACCCTGCAACCAAATAACAAAGAGTCTCTTGTGTCCCCAACACACCCAATACAAAGGTAAATCGTATAGGTGCACTAGTTCGGCGAAGAGATGGTGATACAAGTGCAATATGGATGGTAGATATAGGTATTTGTAATCTGAAAATATAAAAACAGCAAGGTAACTAATGATAAAAGTGAGCGTAAACGGTATTGCAATGCTAGGAAACAAGGCCTAGGGTTCATACTTTCACTAGTGCAAGTTCTCTCAACAATAATAACATAATTGGATCATATAACTATCCTTCAACAAGCAACAAAGAGTCACTCCAAAGTCACTAATAGCGGAGAACAAACGAAGAGATTATTGTAGGGTACGAAACCACCTCAAAGTTATCCTTTCTGATCGATCTATTCAAGAGTCCGTAGTAAAATAACACGAAGCTATTCTTTCCGTTCAATCTATCATAGAGTTCGTACTAGAATAACACCTTAAGACACAAATCAACCAAAACCCTAATGTCACCTAGATACTCCAATGTCACCTCAAGTATCCATGGGTATGATTATACGATATGCATCACACAATCTCAGATTCATCTATTCAATCAACACAAAGAACTTCAAAGAGTGCCCCAAAGTTTCTACCGGCGAGTCAAGACGAAAACATGTGCCAACCCCTATGCGTAAGTTCACGAGGTCATGGAACTCGCAAGTTGATCACCAAAACATACATCAAGTGGATCACGTGATATCCCATTGTCACCACAGATAAGCACATGCAAGACATACATCAAGTGTTCTCAAATCCTTAAAGACTCGATCCGATAAGATAACTTCAAAGGGAAAACTCAATCCATTACAAGAGAGTAGATGTGGAGAAACATCATAAGATCCAACTATAATAGCAAAGCTCGCGATACATCAAGATCATACCACCTCAAGAACATGAGAGAGAGAGAGAGAGATCAAACACATAGCTAATGGTACATACCCTCAGCCCTGAGGGGGAACTACTCCCTCCTCGTCATGGAGAGCGCCGGGATGATGAAGATGGCCACCGGAGAGGGATTCCCCCCTCCGGCAGGGTGCCAGAACGGGTCTAGATTGGTTTTCGGTGGCTACAGATGCTTTTAGCGGCGGAACTCCCGATCTATTCTGCTCCTCGATGTTTCTAGGGTATATGGATATATATAGGCGAAAGAAGTTGGTCAGGGGGCCACGAGGCGGCCACGAGGCAGAGGGTGCGCCCAGGGGGGATAGGGCGCGCCCCCCACCCTCGTGGTGGCCTCGGGACTCTTCTGGCCCACCTCCGATACTCTGTGGGCTTCTTCTGGTCCAAAAATGATCTCCGTGGAGTTTTAGGTCAATTAGACTCCGTTTGATTTTCCTTTTCTGCGATAGTTAAAAACAAGGAAACAACAGAAACTGACACTGGGCTCTAGGTTAATAGTTTAGTCCCAAAAATCATATAAAATAGCATATTAATGCATATAAAACATCCAAGGTTGACAATAGAATAGCATGGAACAAAAAAATAGATATGTTGGAGACTTATCAAGCATCCCCAAGCTTAATTCCTGCTCGTCCTCGAGTAGGTAAATGATAAAAACAGAATTTTTGATGTGGAATGCTACCTAACATATTTATCCATGTAGTTCCCTTTATTGTGGCAAGAATATTCAGATCCATAAGATTCAAGACAAAAGTTTAATATTGACATAAAAACAATAATTCTTCAAGCATACTAACAAAGCAATCATGTCTTCTCAAAATAACATGGCCAAAGAAAGTTATCCCTACAAAATCATATAATCTGGCTATGCTCTATCTTCACCACACAAAATATTTAAATCATGCACAACCCCGATGACAAGCCAAGCAATTGTTTCATACTTTTGATGTTCTCAAACTTTTTCAATCTTCACGCAATATATGAGCGTGAGCCATGGATATAGCACTATATGTGGAATAGAAGGGTGGTTGTGGAGAAGACAAAAAGGAGAAGATAGTCTCACATCAACTAGGCGTATCAACGGGCTATGGAGCTGACCATCAATAGATATCAATGTGAGTGAGTAGGGATTGCCATGCAACGGATGCACTAGAGCTATAAGTGTATGAAAGCTCAAAAAGAAACTAAGTGGGTGTGCATCCAACTCGCTTGCTCACGAAGACCTAGGGCATTTTGAGGAAGCCCATCATTGGAATATAGAAGCCAAGTTCTATAATGAAAGGTTCCCACTAGTATATGAAAGTGACAACATAGGAGACTCTCTATCATGAAGATCATGGTGCTACTTTGAAGCACAAGTGTTGTAAAAGGATAGTAGCATTGCCCCTTCTCTCTTTTTCTCTCATTTTTTTGTTTTTTGTTTTTTTCTTGGGCCTTCTCTCTTTTTTTGGCCTCTTTTCTTTTTTTATTTTTTTTATTTTTCATCCGGAGTCTCATCCTGACTTGTGGGGGAATCATAGTCTCCACCATCCTTTCCTCACTGGGACAATGCTCTAATAATGATGATCATCACACTTTTATTTACTTACAACTCAAGAATTACAACTCGATACTTAGAACAAAATATGACTCTATATGAATGCCTCCGGCCGTGTACCTGAATGTGCAATGACTCATGAGTGACATGTATGAAAGAATTATGAACGGTGGCTTTGCCACAAATACAATGTCAACTACATGATCATGCAAAGCAATATGACAATGATGAAGCGTGTCATAATAACGGAACGGTGGAAAGTTGCATGGCAATATATCTCGCAATGGCTATGGAAATGCCATAATAGGTAGGTATGGTGGCTGTTTTGAGGAAGGTATATGGTGGGTTTATGGTACCGGCAAAAGTTGTGCGGCACTAGAGATGCTAGCAATGGTGGAAGGGTGAGAGTGCGTATAATCCATGGACTCAACATTAGTCATAAAGAACTCACATACTTATTGCAAAAATTTATTATTTATCAAAACAAAGTACTACGCGCATGCTCCTAGGGGGATAGATTGGTAGGAAAAGACCATCGCTCATCCCCGATCGCCACTCATAAGGAAGACAATCAATAAATAAATCATGCTCCGACTTCATCACATAAGGGTTCACCATACGTGCATGCTACGGGAATCACAAACTTTAACACAAGTATCTATAAAATTCACAACTACTCAACTAGCATGACTCTAATATCACCATCTTCATATCTCAAAACAATCATCAAGTATCAAACTTCCCATAGTATTCAATGCACCCTATATGAAAGTTTTTATTATACCCATCTTGGATGCCCGTCATATTAGGACTAAATTCATAACCAAAGCAAACTACCATGCTGTTCTAAAGACTCTCAAAATAATATAAGTGAAGCACGAGAGTTCATCTATTTCTTCAAAATAAAACCACTGCCGTGCTCTAAAAAGATATAAGTGAAGCACTAGAGCAAACAACAAACTACTCCGAAAGATATAAGTGAAGATCAATGAGTGGTCGAATAATTATGCAACTATGTGAAGACTCTCTAACATTTAATAATTTCAGATCTTGGTATTTTATTCAAACAGCAAGCAAAACTAAATAAAATAAAATGACGCTCCAAGCAAAACACATATCATGTGGTGAATAAAAATATAGCTCCAAGTAAAGTTACCATGAACGAAGACGAAAGAGGGGATGCCTTCCGGGGCATCCCCAAGCTTTGGATTTAGGGTGTCCTTGGATTTACCTTGGGGTGCCTTGGGCATACCCAGGCTTAGGCTCTTGCCACTCCTTATTCCATAGTCCATCGAATCTTTACCCAAAACTTGAAAACTTCACAACACAAAACTTAACAGAAAACTCGTAAGCTCCGTTAGCGAAAGAAAACAAAACACCACTTCAAGGTACTGTAATGAACTCATTCTTTATTTATATTGGTGTTAAACCTACTGTATTCCAACTTCTCTGTGCTTTATAAACTCTTTTACTAGCCATAGATTCATCAAAATAAGTAAACAACACATGGAAAACAGAATCTGTCAAAAACAGAACAGTCTGTAGTAATCTGTAACTAACGCAAACTTATGGAACCCCAAAAATTCTAAAATAAATTTATGGACGTGAGGAATTTATCTATTAATCATATTAAAAAATAATTATCTAAATATCACTCTCCAATAAAAAGTGACAGCAATTCTCGTGAGCGCTAAAGTTTCTGTTTTTTACAGCAAGATCAACAAGACTTTCCTCAAGTCTTCCCAACGGTTCTACTTGGCACAAACACTAATTAAAATCATAAACCACATCTAAACAGAGGCTAGATGAATTATCTATTACTAAACAGGAACAAAAAGTAAGGAACGAAAATAAAATTGGGTTGCCTCCCAACAAGCGCTATCGTTTAATGCCCCTAGCTAGGCATGATGATTTCAATGATGCTCACATAAAAGATGAAAATTGAAACATAAAGAGAGCATGATGAAGAATAGGAGTAGCACATTTAAGTCTAACCCACTTCCTATGCATAGGTATTTTGTGAGCAAACAACTTATGGGAACAATAATCAACTAGCATAGGAAGGCAAAACAAGCATAACTTTAAAACTTTGAGCACATAGAGAGGAAACTTGATATTATTGCAATTCCTACAAGCATATATTCCTCCCTCATAATAATTTTCAGTAGCATCATGAATGAATTCAAAAATACAACCATCACATAAAGCATTGCTTTCATAATCTACAAGCATAGAAAATTTACTACTCTCTACATAAGCAAAATTCTTCTCAATCGGAATAGTGGGAGTACATTAAGAGACTCGAATACTATAAATTATTTCCACATTAAAAGAGTAATGTTCAGAAAAAGGGTAACCATAATCATGACAAGGTTTATAAATATAATCATCACTACTTTTTATAGCATATGTATCATCACAATAATTATCATAAGTCACAACTTTGTTCTCATCATAATCGATTGAAACCTCTTACAAGATAGTAGAATCATCACTAAATAAAGTCATGACCTCTCCAAATCCACTTTCATAATTATCATAATAAGATTGAAAATCCTCCAAAATAGTGGGATCATTACTTCCTAAAGTTAACACTCTTGCAAACCCATTTTCATCAATATAATCATCATAAGTAGGAGGCATGCTATCATCATTATAAATTTGCATATTAAAACTTGGGAGACTAAAAATATCATCTTCATTAAACGTAGCATCCCCAAGCTTGGGACAAACATTAATTGAAGCAAATATATTCTCAAAAACATCATCTTCATCAAACATAGCATCCCCAAACTTGGGCCTTTTCATATCATAAGCATAATCACTCTCATCATTAATAGTATGGATAGCACCAATGGTATAGCAATTATCATCATCACAATGAGAAATAGGAGCAACATCATTTGGGAGAGATACCTTTCTACCTTTACTTCTCCATCTTTTCTTTTTCTTCTTCACATCATGTGTGGGTTCAATCCTCTTTTTGGAGCTCCTTATTAATGAGATTGGTTGAATAGAAGGCTCCTCCTCGTTACCCGATTCATCATAAGAAATAATAGGAGAATATTGGGAAGTCTCTTCCCTTTCGTTAGTATTCTCTTCATCTTCTATTTGTTTTGTTTTCTTTATGTAATTGGCAATGTAAGGATTTTCAATGCAATTAACCGCACAATACATATAAATTTCTTCTAGACCAATATCGAGGAATTTCTCAAGGTTATATTCTGGAATATGCTTAGTTTGACGTTTCATTTCTTCATAACCCAAACACAAACTAAGTTCATTATGATGTGCCAGGGAAATCAAGTCATCACAATTTTTGGACATGATTCGATCATGAAACAATTTGCATTTGATATTTAAATGACCATGTTCATTGCAAAGTTCACAAGTATGGCTAAGATATTTTAAATTTTCAGCACTAACATCTAGCCTCTCTTGCAACCATTTAGTTTCCAAATACTTATGCCTCTTGCAAAATCTATCTTCCTTGTTTGGTATGTACTTGCAAACTCTATGCACTCCACAAAAGTTGACATGCTTATAAGAGACATTTTCATCATGACTGGTGCAATCATCATTAGTACTATGGATATTCAAGGAGTTCATATTAAAAACATTGCAATCATGCTCATCATTCAAAGATTTAGTGCCAAACATTTTATAGACTTCTTCTTCTAGCATTTGAGCACAATTTTCCTTTCCATCATTCTCACGGAAGATATTAAAAAGATGAAGCGTATGAGGCAAACTCAATTCCATTTTTTTGTAGTTTTCTTTTATAAACTAAACTACTGCTAAAACAAGAAACAAAAAGATTCGATTGCAAGATCTAAAGATATACCATCAAGCGCTAACCTCCCCGGCAACGGCGCCAGAAAAGAGCTTGATGTCTACTACACAACCTTCTTCTTGTAGATGTTGTTGGGCCTCCAAGTGCAGAGGTTTGTAGGACTGTAGCAAATTTCCCTCAAGTGGATGACCTAAGGTTTATCAATCCGTGGGAGGCGTAGGATGAAGATGGTCTCTCTCAAACAACCCTGCAACCAAATAACAAAGAGTCTCTTGTGTCCCCAACACACCCAATACAATGGTAAATTGTATAGGTGCACTAGTTCGGCGAAGATATGGTGATACAAGTGCAATATGGATGGTAGATATAGGTATTTCTAATCTTAAAATATAAAAACAGCAAGGTAACTGATGATAAAAGTGAGCGTAAACGGTATTGCAATGCTAGGAAACAAGGCCTAGGGTTCATACTTTCACTAGTGCAAGTTCTCTCAACAATAATAACATAATTGGATCATATAACTATGCCTCAACATGCAACAAAGAGTCACTCCAAAGTCACTAATAGCGGAGAACAAACGAAGAGATTATTGTAGGGTACGAAACCACCTCAAAGTTATCCTTTCTGATCGATCTATTCAAGAGTCTGTAGTAAAATAACACGAAGCTATTCTTTCTGTTCAATCTGTCATAGAGTTCGTACTAGAATAACACCTTAAGACACAAATCAACCAAAACCCTAATGTCACCTAGATACTCCAATGTCACCTCAAGTATCCATGGGTATGATTATACGATATGCATCATACAATCTCAGATTCATCTATTCAATCAACACAAAGAACTTCAAAGAGTGCCCCAAAGTTTCTACCGGAGAGTCAAGACGAAATTGTGTGCCAACCCCTATGCGTAAGTTCATGAGGTTACAGAACTCACAAGTTGATCACCAAAACATACATCAAGTGGATCACATGATATCCCATTGTCACCACAGATAAGCACATGCAAGACATACATCAAGTGTTCTCAAATCCTTAAAGACTCAATCCGATAAGATAAGTTCAAAGGGAAAACTCAATCCATTACAAGAGAGTAGAGGGGGAGAAACATCATAAGATCCAACTATAATAGCAAATCTCATGATACATCAAAATTGTACCACCTCAAGAACACGAGAGAGAGAGAGAGAGAGATCAAACACATAGCTACTGGTACATACCCTTAGCCCCGAGGGGGGACTACTCCCTCCTCGTCATGGAGAGCGCCGAGATGATGAAGATGGCCACCGGATAGGGATTCCCCCTCCGGCAGGGTGCCGGGACAGGTCTAGATTGGTTTTTGGTGGCTATGGAGGCTTCTAGCAGCGAAACTCCCGACCTATTCTACTCCTTGATGTTTCTAGGGTATATGGATATATATAGGCGAAAGAAGTCGGTCAGGGGGGCCACGAGGCGGCCACGAGGCAGGGGGCACACCCAGGGGGTAGGGCGCGCCCCCACCCTCGTGGTGGCCTCGGGACTCTTTTGGCCCACCTTCGGTACTCCATGGGCTTCTTCTGGTCCAAAAATGATCTCCGTGAAGTTCCAGGTCAATTGGACTCCGCTTGATTTTCCTTTTCTGCGATAGTTAAAAACAAGGGAAAAACATAAACTGGCACTGGGCTCTAGGTTAATAGGTTAGTCCCAAAAATCGTATAAAATAGCATATTAATGCATATAAAACATCCAAGGTTGATAATATAATAGCATGGAACAATAAAAAATTATAGATACGTTGGAGACGTATCAGATAGCCATACATCATTGGGAAATAATATATAGCGTTGAGCACCATGTTTAAGTAGAGATTACAACGGGTAAAAGAGGGGTTACACCGCTGCATAGAGGAGGGAAGAGCTGGTGATGACAGTGGTGAAGTTGTTGGTGTAGATCGTTGTCGCGATGATGGCCCCAGCGGCGTTCCGGCGCCATCGAGAGAGAGGGGGAGAGAGACCCCTTCTTCTTCTTCTTCCTTAACCTTCCCCCTAGATGGGAGAAGGGTTTCCCCTCTGGTCCATGGCCTCCATGGTGGCGGAGGGGCTCTCTCCCCTTCGAGATTGGATCTGTCTCTCTCCGTTTCTGCGTTCCAGATTCTGCCCTTTCACCATTTCTTATATTCCCAGAGATCTGTAACTCTGATTGGGCTAAATTTTGGACACGATTTTTATCCGGATATTAGCTTTCTTGCGGCGAAAGAAGGGCACCAACCGCCTTACGGGGTGTCCACGAGGGCCCAGGGCGCTCCTGACCCCCTGGTGCGCGCCCCCTGCCTCGTGCCCCCCTTGGGCATCGTCTCGCGTTGATTCTTCTTCCCAAAAACCACATATATTCCAAAAAAATCTCTGTCAGTTTTTATCCCGTTTGGACTCCATTTGATATGGATTTTCTGCGAAAAAAAAACATGCAACAAACAGGAACTGGCACTGGGCACTAGATCAATATGTTAGTCCCAAAAATAGTATAAAAAGTTGCCAAAAGTATATGAAAGTTGTAGAATATTGGCATGGAACAATCAAAAATTATAGATACGACGGAAACGTATCAGTGCACAGGACCAAATCCACGTGGATCCATGGTCGCCGCGCTGGCGGAGCCTCACCAATGAGCCGTCGACGCGAAGCAGCATGCCACCGAGCAGCCGAGGAGTAGCAGCTGTGAAGGCCGCGAGCAGGTGCACGTCGTTGGAGCAGCAACCACGGACAAGTCTGGCAAATGTACTAGGGGTTGGAAGAATACTATGAATGCGGGCGCTGTCCCGCCGCCATCGACACCAGACGGGGGCTTTGCCCCGGTGGCTAATGCCAGCGACGGCGAGGAGAGGAGGAGGCTGGGGTAGCCGCGGCCGCCGCGGAAGGAGGCACCGCCCAAGCTGCCCAGTGCGAGCGACGCGGGGGCCGATTGTTAGGTAGAGTTGGAGTTGGTGTTTTTCTTGTGTGTGGTAAAAGAAATTTATTCCATAGTAGTAATAGGGTTACAATCGAGAGGCAAGAGTTCCTCTATATATGGTTGTCCTAGCTCTAGCCACAACGCAGTGCTACACTCAGTTTGACTGTACGACGCATTGTGCAACCTTATTATGTTCTCTTTTAAGCTTCATTTGAATATAAACTCTTTCTTTTCCACCAGGATCTTGATTTCAGACACAAGATGGCCATAGGCCAACCATAGTAAACCTTTCCTAGACACTGTTGCCAACGCCTCTGAGGAATCTGATTGGACCATCACCGGCCCTTTAGAATGTTGTATTGCCAAGATCATACCATGCATCAGTGCATGAATTTTAGCTTCTAATGCATAACTACAATTGAAAACTAATCATGTAAGCAGCAAAAATCACACTTCCATCTAGCCTTCTTTAAATCATTCATGCCGCTGCAATGCCATCTACCGGCAGAAACGATCCACGAACCAACTTCAAGGAGCACATATAGCTTTGCAAATACTCTATCGATGCCACTCATAACGAGGCTTCCTTCCCGTCTTTTTTTAACACAGTACAGACGCAAGCACTCATATACACGCATATACACTCACCCCTATGAACACACACACTCACCCCCTATCCCTATGAGCACCTCCGAAAGACTGAGCCGACATATCATCTTGAAATTTATGAAGTCACCGTAGGCACCTCATCGTCGACAGGAACGTCTTCTCCCACTGAATGCGCATCGCCGGAAATTCTGAAATAAATCCAGAAATAAATGCGAGCACCAGGACTTGAACCCTGGTGGACTGGAGACACCACAGTCTTTCTAACCATCCAACCATAGGTTGGTTCACGACTTCCTTCCCGTTAATAACATATGATCGAATGAACTAGATTCTCCATAGGAGGATAATTAGCGTGTCCCTCACCGCCTCATCACAATCGATAAGCAAATTTAGTACCCATTCCTGCCCAGAATCAACGAGCATCAAACGCCCTGGCAAAGACCACACTGTTCGCATCAAGTCCCATAGCTGCACTGCATGAAACACAGAGGAACTCGATCCTCTAACATTGGGAAGCGAAGTCTATAGCACCGTGACTTTCCTTCTCAACGTTAGAGGATCCCTATAACATTGGTAAGCGAAGTTAGAGGAGCTACAGTACCCTAACTTGCCTTCTTTCTATTTATACGATTAAGGCTAAAATGACTCAAATTAATTTGCAAATTGATGATCTACTATGTATATCTATAGTAATTACACATAAATAAGTTGATGGTGAAATAAAATTAATTTTAGATTATTTATTTATACAGTAAATACCAACAGTAAACAACCTGCTAATTATCTACTGACCTTCTCTTTTCCTTCTTCATTTTACACTAGGCTAGCACTGTAGCACCGTGACTTTCCTTCTCAACGTTAGAGGATCCGGTTCCAAAGAAGACTTGTTGGTTCCTTGGTGAAGTACGTACTGATATCTACTACACAACCTTCTTCTTGTAGACGTTGTTGGGCCTCCAAGTGCAGATGTTTGTAGGATAGTAGCAAATTTCCCTCAAGTGGATGACCTAAGGTTTATCAATCCGTGGGAGGCGTAGGATGAAGATGGTCTCTCTCAAACAACCTACAACCAAATAATAAAGAGTCTCTTGTGTCCCCAACACACCCAATGCAATGGTAAATTGTATAAATGCCAATGTTGGGGATATCGCTTATCGGGAACTTATCGGTCGACCTATGATAAGGGGTAAATCAGCCAGTTTATCAGCATATCGGCCGATTTATCGTCATATCGGTTGATTTATCGACCGATATATCTTACCGGTCAGATACTAGTAAGCGATAAATCGGCCGATTTATCGAAATATCGGATGATATCTTGAACAGTGATAGATGCACTAGTTCGGCGAAGAGATGGTGATACAAGTGCGATATGGATGGTAGATATAGGTTTTTGTAATCTGAAAATATAAAAACAGCAAGGTAACTAATGATAAAAGTGAGCAAAAACGGTATTGTAATGCGTTGAAACAAGGCTTAGGGTTCATACTTTCACTAGTGCAAGTTCTCTCAACAATAATAACATAATTGGATCATATAACAATCCCTCAACATGCAACAAAGAGTCACTCCAAAGTCACTAATAGCGGAGAACAAATGAAGAGATTATTTTAGGGTATGAAACCACCTCAAAGTTATCCTTTCTGATCGATCCATTCAAGGGTCCGTAGTAAAATAACACGAAGATATTCTTTCCGTTCGATCTATCCTAGAGTTCGTACTAGAATAACACCTTAAGACACAAATCAACCAAAACCCTAATGTCACCTAGATACTCTAATGTCACCTCAAGTAATTATACGATATGCATCACACAATCTCAGATTCATCTATTCAACCAACACAAAGAACTTCAAAGAGTGCCCCAAAGTTTCTACCGGAGAGTCAATACGAAAACGTGTGCCAACCCCTATGCATAAGTTCACAAGGTCACGGAACTTGCAAGTTGATCACCAAAACATACATCAAGTGGATCACGTGAATATCCCATTGTCACCACAGATAAGCACATGCAAGACATACATCAAGTGTTCTAAAATCCTTAAAGACTCAATCCGATAAGATAACTTCAAAGGGAAAACTCAATCCATTATAAGAGAGTAGAGAGGGAGAAACATCATAAGATCCAACTATAATAGCAAAGCTCGCGATACATCAAGATTGTGTCGAATCAAGAACACGAGAGAGAGAGAGAGATCAAACACATAGCTACTGGTACATACCCTTAGCCCCGAGGGTGAACTACTCCCTCCTCGTCATGGAGAGCGCCGGGATGATGAAGATGGCCACCGGTGATGGATCCCCCCTCCGGCAGGGTGCCGGAACAGGGTCCCGATTGGTTTTTGGTGGCTACATAGGTTTGCGGTGGCAGAACTCCCGATCTAGGTTTCTTTCTGGAAGTTTGGGGTTATATAAGAGGCGTTGGCGTCAGGAACAAGTCAGGGGGGACCACGAGACAACCACTAGGTAGGGGGCACACCCAAGGGGGTAGGGCGCGTCCCCCACCCTCGTGGGTGCCTTGGGACTCCTCTGGCCCATCTCCAATGCTCTGTGGGCTTCTTCTGGTCCAAAAATAATCTCCGTAAATTTTCAGGTCAATTGGGCTCCGTTTGATATTCCTTTTCTGCGATACTCAAAAACAAGGAAAAAACAGAAACTGGCACTGGGCTCTAGGTTAATAGGTTAGTCCCAAAAATCATATAAAATAGCATATAAATGCATATAAAACATCCTAGATGGATAATATAATAGCATGGAACAATAAAAAATTATAGATACGTTGGAGACGTATCACGCACTTACAAAATCTCATGGATGTCCACCTCCCAAAAGTGCACATGCAATCTTTGTTGGTTCCACACCCCATGTTCATCTAGAAAGTCCGCAACCCAATTGAACTGGCAATTCCGCTTTGGTGTGACATGGCGAAAATCATTGCCACCAGGGATCCAGGGGCCTCTCCAAGTTCGAATTAAAGAACCATCACCAACACGCCATTTATACATTTTAACCCGTTCTAGTCTATATGCAATGCCCTTCCATGCCGTAGATTAATTGCCTAAAAATACAGTGTCCCAAAGGTTTCCATTTGGATAATACTTAGCACGCAGCTGACGCCCACAAAAGCTATCAGGGGTATCCAGTAACTGTCAAGCTTGTTTAGTTAATTATAAGCCCGGTTAAAATCTCTCATATCTTGGAACCATGTACCTCCTTCGCTTTAGGGAGTTTCATCTTCTCCCAACTGAGCCATGCTATCTTTTTTTCCCCGTTCTCAGATCCCCACCAATATTGTGTCATTAGTCATGTCAGGTCATCACAAACAAATGTCGGTAATTTGAAGATACTCGTAACATAGGTAGGGATTGCTTGGGTGAGAGATTTAATCAATATCTCTCTTTTACCAGAAGATACATATTGCTCAATCCAATATACTAACCTTTTACGCATTCTTTCTTCAGCTATCTCAAATTGACCTTTATGAATCCTTCCATTGTGCACTGGTAGGCCCAAATACTTTGGGCCAAAGACTTGTTGCAAAAATTTAAGAATACTTTAAATCTCATTCGCCATGACACCCATACAATTATAAAAAAACATGGAACACTTGGCCGGGTTGATATGTTGACGCATATGTGTTCAACAAACCTTTGATGATTCTCGCCTGTTGCGCAGAAGCTTGAAATATTAACATAGCGTCATCCACAAACAATAGATGTGAGATAATAGGGGATCCACGACATATGGTAACCCCCATCAACCCTTCCTCCGCACTTTGCTTTATTAATGAGAGTAGAAAGTGCATATCAACAAACATGAATATAAAAGGGGGACAAAGGGTCGGCTTGGTGGAGGCCCCTCTAGGGGTGAAAGAATCCAGTAACTTCCCATTGAACTTAACTAAATTTTTAACTGGTTTTGCATAAGCCATGATCCAGGATACCCATGCAGTGGAAAAGCCCCACTTAAGCAAAGCTATCTCAAGAAACTCCCAGTCAACACGATCATATGCCTTTGACAGATCTAACTTATATGCACAAGTAGCCGACTGGCCATGCCTCAGGGACTGAATATAATGAATGCATTCGAAAGCAATTATCGAGTTATCCAAAATAAGCCTTCCTGGAATAAAAGCACTATGGTTTCCAACCAGTGAGCAAAGGCCGCACCCGATTAACCAAGCACTTAGACATGATCTTGTACACCACATTGCACAAACTAATTGGCCTAAAATCCTTTAGCTCCCTGGGATGAGGAACTTTAGGTATTAGGACAATGGCAATATCATTAGTACCATCAGGCCTAACACCTGACTTGAAGGATTCCAAAATCGCAGCAATAATTTCAACTTTCAATACCGCCCAATTACGCTAATAGAACCTAGCAGAAAAACCATCTGTACCTAACGCTTTAAGAGGCCCAATCTGACATAACACACCTGCCACCTATTGCTCTGAAATGGCACACATAAGGATGCATTCATATCAACAATTACCTTTGGTTCTATGCAATCAAGGACCACGTCGGGACTTAAAAGCTGGGTCCTTGGTGTACACTTCCTTGTAATAGGAAGTAGCCCTACGGACGGCACACTGCACCAAGTACCATCATCCTTACGAAGCTGCTGAATATGATTTCTCCTTGCCCTCCACACCGCCCGACGATGTAAATGGGTTGAGTTCCTCTCTCCTTCCTTTAACCAAGTTATATGAGATCACTGCAACAAAAGCATCTCTTCCCTACAGAGAAGTTCATCAAGTTGGTTCATTTTATGATGTATGTGGCTCGATCCGCTCTCCCAATATGCAATTCTGATAGTTCTTTCCTTAGTTTTTTAATTTTCTTTGTAACATGACCAAAGTGGTCCTTACTCCAAGGTCCAAGCTATCAAATTACTCATCATATCTTTGAGGTATCACGCTCCAAACCCAACTCCCCATTCGGATTTATTTTTTCCCAAATGTCCGCAATCAGCCCCGGTAGAGCCGGGTGCCTTTCCCACACAATCTCGTACAGTGGGGCTGGCTGGCAACGTTTTGCCACTTGGTACAGCCCAGACAATAATAGGACTATGAACAGAGCATGATGTAGACAAGTGCTCAACATGTGCACCCGGAAACATCTCATGTGATTGGGATGCATATTATCTAATCCTTTTGCCATGCCTAAAAATCTGACATTCGTTGGATATCCGAGTCTTTCTCTTTTGAGCCAATCGCTTGAGACACTTAGAGCAAGTATAATAGGTCCTGGTCAGCTGGCTATAACGTTACATGTCAGCAAAACTGTCGGTGTCAAAACCGGCAGATCTCGGGTAGGGGGTCCCGAACTATGTGTCTAAGGCGGATGGTAATAGGAGGCAGGGGACACGATGTTTACCCATGTTCGGGCCCTCTTGATGGAGGTAATAACCTACATCCTGCTTGATTGATATTGATGATATGCGTATTACAAGAGTTGATCTACCACGAGATCATAGAGGCTAAACCCTAGAAGCTAGCCTATGGTATGATTGTATGTTGTCCTACGGACTAAACCCTCCGGTTTATATAGACACCGGAGGGGGCTAGGGTTACTGTCGGTGTCAAAACCGGCGGATCTCGGGTAGGGGGTCCCAAACTGTGCGTCTAGGCGGATGGTAACATGAGACAAGGGACACGATGTTTTTACCCAGGTTCGGGCCCTCTCGATGGAGGTAAACCCTACTCCTGCTAGATTAATATTGATGATATGGGTAGTACAAGAGTAGATCTACCACGAGATCAAGGAGGCTAAACCCTAGAAGCTAGCCTATGGTATGATTGTTGTATGATGAAGTTGTCCTACGGACTAGAACCCTCCGGTTTATATAGACACCGGATAGGGTTAGGGTTACACAGAGTCGGTTACAATGGTAGGAGATCTTGAATATCCGCATCGCCAAGCTTGCCTTCCACGCCAAGGAAAGTCCCATCCGGACACGGGACGAAGTCTTCAATCTTGTATCTTCATAGTCCTAGAGTCTGGCTGAAGGTATAGTCCGGCTACCCGAACACCCCCTAATCCAGGACTCCCTCAGTAGCCCCTGAACCAGGCTTCAATGACGACGAGTCCGGCGCGCAGATTGTCTTCGGCATTGCAAGGCGGGTTCCTCCTCCAAGTCCTTCAAGAAGATTTTAAACACCAAGGATAGTGTCCGGCTCTGCAAAATAAGTTTCCACATATTGCCATAGAGAGAATAATATCAACACAAATCTAATCTGCTGACGCATTCCGCAGCATGACATCACACTACGGCCAAGTCCTTTACTCGAATCATTTTTACTTTTCCACCTCAGCACGTTTAGCGAGGCAGTTTCCTTGGCACGTCTTGTCAAAGCAGAGATCGTGTCCCCCCTTTTACGGGATTCTCATCAATACGGATGTGGGTAACCCAACTGCGCCATTTATCACGGTGCTTGGGAGGCAAGCGAGTTTTACTAGGCTGGTGGGGACGCACAACCGCATCCGCCCATATAAGGGGATAAGGATCCACCTTTTTACCTATGCCTCCTTCCTCCTTTGCCTATCCATCTCCTGCGCACTCGAGCTCCAGCGCCCAAGTCTGCACTTCCTACCTCGACCTCCTCCAGCAATGTCCGGAGCGGGAGGCAAGTGGATGGTCTCCTCCGTCACGGAGGGCCATGTCAAAAAGCTAAGGAAGGCCGGATACTTGTCCAAGGACATCGCACACCGGCTTCCCGAGGAAGGGCAGCTTCTCCCCACCCCAAGGCCCCATGAGAGGGTAGTATTCCTTCCCCACTTCCTCCGCGGACTGGGTTTCCCACTCCACCCATTTGTCTGGGGGCTCATGTTCTACTATGGCCTGGATTTCCATGATCTGGCCCCGAACTTCGTCCTCAACATCTCGGCATTTATTGTTGTGTGCGAGGCTTTCCTCCGCATCCTTCCCCATTTCGGCCTCTGGCTCAAGACCTTCAACGTCAAGCCCAAGGTGGTGCGCGGCAGCCAGGCGGAGTGCGGAGGCGCCATGGCGGGCAAGATGGCCAACGTCCTATGGCTCGAGGGCTCCTTCGTGGAGACCCTGAAGGGGTGGCAATCATGGTGGTTTTACATCACCGAGCCGTGCGATCCGAAATGGATCGCAGCCCCCGAGTTCCGATCCGGACCCCCCACGCGACTTATGTCCTGGAAAGAGACGGGCCTGTCGTGGAGCGACGAAAAAGAGGTGACCGGATTGCAGACATGCATCCAGTCCCTGGTGAGCAAGCCGATCAAGCTTGTCAATGTAGTCCAGGTTATGCTCGTCCGCCGGATCCTCCCGTGTCAACAACGGGGCTTTAATCTGTGGGAGTTCGACCCGGCGCAGCACCAAACCCTTAACCGGCTCTTCGACACGACATATGAAGACGTCTGGAAGGTGCTAACCAAAGGCGCCGAGGCTCCCACATCCGCTTCCGAGGACCATGGATACAGCTCGCAGCGTCACGCTAGTGAGGTAAGCTATTTTCACCTTTTACAGGATGTTAAGTTTTTCCATAGTTTGACTCTATGCGGGATCTAAACTCCCTCACCTTTGACAGGCTTCGCAGGCGCAGTCCGAATCGGTTAACTGTCCGGCTCCCTTGCCTGAAGACCCAGCCCCTGCTCTCCTAGTGAAGCTGCTGGTTCCGGCACCTTATGTGGTGCCGGAGAAGAAGGCCAAGAAGAAGAAGGCCACGGGGACTCGAAAGAGTGCCCGTAATGTGGTGGTGTCAGACTCGTCATCCGACGAGTCCGAGACGCTCTCCTCCCGTGAGAACGAGGAGGAGGAAGAAGAAAACTCCCCCTCCAGCGGGGGAGGAAAGAAAAGGAAGGCCGCCCCAACGGGGGAGGCCGAAGGGTCCAGGAAGAGGAAGACCCCTCCGCCGAACTACTCCCTCGACGCCGAAGAGGACGAAGAGGAGTGGCCTGATAGGGCCAAGCGTCCGGCAAAATCGTAAGTATTCGAATATCAGAGTAACTCATGACATTCCTTTGTCGCACAACTTTCCCTAATGTCGAACATAATTATGCAGCCCGCCCCGGGCCGAACTCAACGAGTCGTCGAGCGGCTCCCTGGATTCATCGGACGTGAACTCAGTTCCGCCCGCTGTCTCCCCCCGCACTGCGGATGACACCGAAGTGGCATCGCAACAAGATCCGGGGTAGGAGGAGGTGGTCCTGGAGGAGCCGCAAGGCGACCTCCCGAACCCCAGGAGTAAAGGGGGCAAGACCCCCCAGGGCTCCAAGTCCGGCTTTGTGCCGGACACCGCCGGAATCTTCAACAGTTCCGGACCGCGGTAGGCGAACTCCTTCCAAGAGGAGCAAGCCTTCTGAGCCGGCGGCCTCTGTCCAACCGGAGGTGCCGGACAATCTACTGGAGGTGCTTGACGGCGCCTCCATCGATGAGGAGCACCGTACTATTATGAGTATGGTGATCCAGAAGGTTCAGTCCGCCAAGAGTGGACTGAGTGAAGCTTGCACTAGCCTTCTAACAGGCTTCGAGGTAAGTAAAAAATATGTAAGAATATAACCGCATAGAAAGTAGCCCCTGATGCTCTATTTGGCGTTCGGAAAGAAAAGCCGAATAGAGGATCTACTAAATTTCGCAGGAATCTAACAATAAAGAATCAATATGCGTATGCAGGCATCGCTGCTAGCCACCGCCGCACTGACTGCGGAGGTGGGTGCCCTGAAACAGGGCCTCGAGCGGACCGAGCAAGAGCTCGGCCTTGCCAAGCGGCAGCTCGAGGAGAAAGAAGGTAAGAAAATACCTTACATAAAAAGTGCCTATAAAAAGACATGATTGCAAAAAATAACAGGATTGTACAGCTTATTGTAGGGGCCACGACTGAGGTGGCAACCCTCAAGCAGGCGCTGTCCGAGGCCGAAAAGAAAGCGGCCGCGGAGCGCACCGAGCAAGAGAAACTTGAGGCCCAGGTTGGCGAGGTGCAGCAAGAGCTTCAGGCTCTCATGAAAAAACATGAGAGTTTGGAGCTTGAGTCAAAGACGCAAGCGTCCGAGCTTGCGGCGGCCCTTGAGACTGCCAAGTCTGCCAAGGCCGAAGCCCAAAAGGCCCTCCAAGAGTTGGAGGAGATGAAAAAGATAGCAGCGGGTAAGGCATTCTTTATGCAAAGCAAAAATATAAAAGTGAACTACCTGTTACTTACCCGAATCCGGAGCTCTCCAGGGGCATTCGCAAATCTTCCCCGCAGCGTATCCGCCGCCGCCGCATTCTACCGAGCTGAAGAGGGCAGCTCGACGGAGAAGGTGTTCTGGTCTCAGTACGCTGAGGCCGGACACCCTGTGCCCTTGAGCGACCAGCTGAAGTAGCTGGTCGAGCTCCACAAGGTGGCCGAACAGGCCATGAAGGGCTTCATAGTTCGGCTGTGGCCTGGAGAGGCCCTGCCTGGGAGCTACTTTGGGCTAGTGCGGCGGCTGGTGGAGGCCTGTCCAAGGCTCGAGGTCATCAAGCGCTCTGTCTGCATCGAAGGTGCCCGTAGGGCCCTTGCCCGTGCAAAAGGTGCACTGGGGTAAGCTGGACGGTGAGAAGCTTGTGAGGGACGGGCCGCCGCCGGGGAAGGAACATCGCAAGCCCGAGAACTACTATAAGGATGTTCTTGCGGGTGCCCGCCTTGTGGCAGATGAGTGTACCAAGGATGTAATTTTTGAATGAACTCGCTCGTGTTTATCCTGTGCGCTGAAAACTTGTTCATATGCGCTAAGCAATGCTTGTTGAATTTAAAATATTACTTTCTGTGCGGCCATTTATCAAAAAATTGAGAGATGGCCAGTCGTCGGCTTCTGCCCCCATGCCACTAGTGCTGGGGTGTTTGGGATAAACCTGAGCGCTCTTTTTCCCATAGTTGGGTCCTTCGAGGGAGGCGCTCAGCACAACGAACCAGACAATCGGACTATAATGCTTGAACACTCTCACTTAGCCATAGAACTCTATAATTTTAAATTTCGGCGAAGCCCCTAGTTCGGAAGACCGAGTTCGGGGCGCTATCCACACCTTGGCCGGACAAAGCCGGCTCCTCGCTCGAAGCGGCATAAGTCTTTAGGGACTCGAAAAACCTCTCGAACAGCGACCGGTCTCTCGCCTCATCATGACAGTCAGTTTTAGCTTTCTCCACTGAGGTGCTTAACCCAGCTCAACTGGGGCACAATCGCAGTGGTTCTCCTAGTGCTACCTTAGCCGATATAGCGGAACGTAAGGCACCAAAACATAGGAGCCAGGCAAACCCAACTATTGACCCAAATCATGATTCGGAGCCGATGCATATAGTGCTATAAGTTCGGGGTGCCGCACTTGTGAAAGTGTACGGGCTTCTCACACCATATTGAGGGGTACTGAAGCCCCTGGCGTGTTTGCCGTACCATGGTGTACGGGTGCAACATGTCATTTAATAAACATATATATGAAAGGAGGATAATGCAAAAAATAGACAAAAAGCTATGCATTGTTTATAGAAAGGCTGCTATCAAAGCATAACGATACAAGTAGTGCGATAAGCAAAAGATATTGGGATATTTAACATGTCCTGGCCAGGAGCAGGCCGCGGAATTGTATGCAAAAACAGATATACTGCTCGTAACAGAGACCACCTGGGAGTTCCATAATGCGGCATGCTTTGTCTGCTTCCCTGGATCTTGCATCGTTTGTGCGGCAGTTGAATTGCCGAACAGGTCGTCCGAAGTATGGAGTCCTGAAAGTAAGAGAAAATTAAAAAAAGAATTTGGCAGCCCCTAGTACGTTTTAAGCCGTATTTTGGGTTTGCCGTTATTGTGCCCCTTCCCCTGTGCCCATGGTATTTCTAGAGCGTAGTTATGTACGCGAGGCACTGGTTTCGCTATGTCGCGAGGGATGGGGGTGGGGCCGCATTGCTACGCCTGCTCAGAACGTGCCAGGCGGTCTTGTTGTAGGTTACTCCGGGCGCACTTGGCAGTGTCTGGCTTTTTAACGGCCGGACTGGAGAATTGCCTAAGAAGGCTGCTTTGTACTTCCGCTGCGAGGGCCGCCGTGTGCTCCTCCGTACGGAGGGAGCGTTCGGTGTTTCCGTTGACCGTGATTACTCCTCGAGGGCCTGGCATCTTGAGCTTGAGATATGCGTAGTGCGGTACCGCATTGAACTTTGCAAATGCGGTTCGCCCAAGCAGGGCATGATAGCCACTGCGAAACAGGACTATATCGAAGATTAACTCTTCGCTTCGGAAATTGTCCGGAGACCCGAAGACCGCTTCAAGTGTTACTGAGCCTGTACAGTTGGCCTCTACACCTGGTATAACGCCTTTAAAGGTCGTTTTTGTGGGCTTAATCCTCGAGGGATCTATGCCCATTTTCCGCACTGTATCCTGGTAAAGCAGGTTCAGGCTACTTCCGCCGTCCATGAGGACTCTTGTGAGATGAAATCCGTCGATAATTGGGTCGAGAACCAATGCGGCGAAGCTGCCGTGACGGATGCTAGTGGGGTGGTCCCTTCGATCAAAAGTGATCGGGCAGGAGGACCATGGGTTGAACTTTGGGGCGACTGGCTCCAGCGCGTACACGTCCCGTAGCGCATGCTTCCGCTCCCTCTTGGGAATGTGGGTTGCATATATCATGTTCACCGTCCGCACTTGTGGGGGAAAACCCTTCTGTCCACTGTTGTTCGGCGGCCTGGGCTCCTCCTCGTCATCGCTATGCAGCCCCTTGTCTTTATTTTTGGCTCTTAGCTTGCCTGCCTGCTTGAACACCCAACAATCCCTGTTGGTGTGATTGGATGGCCTTTCGGGGGTGCCATGTATCTGGCACAAGCGGTCAAGTATTCGGTCCAAACTGGACGGGCCCTGAGTATTCTTTTTGAATGCCTTTTTCTGCTGACCAGATTTATAGCCTTTGAATCCGGCATTAACTGTCGTGTCTTTGTTGTTGTCGCTGCTAACGCGGCGCTTTTGCTTATTCCGACGTGTACTGCCACTTTTGTCCTTGCTATCCGAATTACCAGGGTTCTTTGCTAAGTTGTTACTGCGAGCTAGCCAGCTGTCTTCTCCCGCGCAAAAGCGGGTCATGAGTGTCGTGAGGGCTGCCATGGACTTCGGCTTTTCCTGTCCCAGGTGCCGGGCAAGCCACTCGTCGCGGATATTATGCTTGAAGGCTGCTAGGGCCTCTGCGTCCGGACAGTCGACTATCTGGTTTTTCTTTATTAGGAACCGTGTCCAGAATTGCCTGGCCGATTCCTCTGGCTGCTGAATTATGTGGCTTAAGTCATCGGCATCCGGTGGTCGCATATAAGTGCCCTGGAAGTTGTCGAGGAATGTGGCTTCCAGGTCCTCCCAAGAACCGATTGAGTCTGCTGGCAAGCTGTTAAGCCAATGCCGGGCCGGTCCTTTATGTTTGAGCGGGAGGTATTTGATGGCGTGTAGATCATCACCGCGGGCCATGTGGATGTGTAGGAGATAATCCTCAATCCATACCACAGGATCTGTTGTTCCATCATATGATTCGATGTTTACGGGTTTGAAACCCTCTGGGATTTTATGATCCATTACTTCGTCTGTGAAGCATAATGGGTGTGCGGCGCCTCTATACTGGGCTATATCACGACGCAGCTCAAAGGAGCTACGTCTGTTGTGTTCGGCCCGGCCGGATTTGTTGTATCCGGAATGAAGATCACCGTCACGTGCCGTGGGGTGCCTGCGCGATTCGTAGATCGATCTTGTTTGTCTTGCCTTGTCCTCCAGTACGTCTCGTAGGTCTGGCGCATTTTCCCGTGCCTTGGTTGAATGGCGCTGGGACATGGCTTGGGTGGAGGGCCGAGAGGCCTCTCTGTCGTGGCCGTGAGGTGGCCGGTCGGCCATGTCGTGCGCTGGTGATGTAGGTGCTTCCTCCTCTGATTGGGGTAGCGGCCTGCGCTTTGGGTAACTCTTGGAGAGGCGTTCGAGTTCATACTCTTCGGCTGCAAGGACTTTGGTCCATCTGTCAGCTAGCAAATCTTGATCAGCTCTAAGCTGTTGCTGCTTTTTCTTGAGGCTGCTTGCCGTGGCTAAAAGCCTACGTTTGAAACGCTCTTGTTCGGCGGGGTCCGATGGTACGACGAATTCGTCGTCGTCGAGGCTTGCCTCGTCTTCGGAGGGAGGCATATAGTTATCATCCTCAACCTCTCGGTCTGCCGCTCTCTCATGAGGGCTGGCTTCTCCATCTTCCTGTGCCGAATCTTGCTGTAGGGGGTGTTCTTCGGCGCTATTTGGGGTAGTATTATCTCCTGTGCCGGAATCACCATTTTTGCTTTGGCGGGATTTAGAGCGGCGCCGCTGACGCCGGTACTTTGGCTGTTTCTTGGAGGTGTCATCCTCCGCTGTTCCATCGGCATCTCCATCTTTTGGAGTATCCACCATGTATATATCATATGACGAGGTGGCCTTCCAGCGCCCTACAGGTGCTGGTTCTTGTTTGTCTCCTGCATCGTCGTCCATACCGTCGATGTCTTCGGAGTCGAAGTCAAGCATGTCGGTTAAATCGTCGACAGTGGCTACAAAGTGGGTGGTGGGTGGGCTTCGAATTTCTTCGTCGTCCGCATCCCATCCTTGCTGACCGTAGTCCGGCCATGCCTCTCCTGATAAAGAGAGAGACTTTAGTGAGTTCAGGATGTCGCCGAAGGGCGAGTGCTGAAAGATGTCCGCTGCGGTGAACTCCATTATCGGCGCCCAATCGGATTCGATCGGTAGGGGCACGGGGGGTTCGGAGTCCGTAGAGGAATCCAGATCCTCGGAGTCACGGGTCACGCAGAACGCGGGGTTGACGTTCGGCTCGATCGCCTTTGAGATCGTAGCCCCTGAGGTGACGTCCAGCCGCTCATCCTCGATTGGCGCAATAGGCTCCGGATTAAGGGTAGGAACCGGTGCGCGTGCAGCCTCCAGGGCACTGTTCGACGGCAGAGCAAGATCATGCCTCTCAAAACAGTGCGGCGCGCTTGGCTGTGGCTCGAATCCGTCGAAGATCAAATCCCCGCGGATGTCTGCCGTGTAGTTTAAGCTTCCAAACCTAACCTGATGGCCAGGGGCGTAGCTTTCGATCTGCTCCAGGTGGCCAAGCGAATTGGCCCGCAGTGCGAAGCCGCCGAAGACGAAGATCTGTCCGGGGAGAAAAGTCTCACCCTGGACCGCATCGTTGTTGATGATCAAATGAGCCATCGGGCCTAAAAGTGACGACACAGAGGAACTCTCAATGAAAGCACCAATGTCGGTGTCAAAACCGGCGGATCTCGGGTAGGGGGTCCCGAACTGTGCGTCTAGGCGGATGGTAATAGGAGACAAGGGACACGATGTTTTTACCCAGGTTCGGGCCCTCTCTATGGAGGTAAAACCCTACTCCTGCTTGATTAATATTGATGATATGGGTAGTACAAGAGTAGATCTACCACGAGATCAAGGAGGCTAAACCCTAGAAGCTAGCCTATGGTATGATTGTTGTATGATGAAGTTGTCCTACGGACTAGAACCCTCCTGTTTATATAGACACCGGATAGGGTTAGGGTTACACAGAGTCGGTTACAATGGTAGGAGATCTTGAATATCCGCATCGCCAAGCTTGCCTTCCACGCCAAGGAAAGTCCCATCCGGACACGGGACGAAGTCTTCAATCTTGTATCTTCATAGTCCTGGACTCCGGCTGAAGGTATAGTCCGGCTACCCGAACACCCCCTAATCCAGGAGTCCCTCAGTTACACAGAGTCGGTTACAAGGGAGGAGATCTACATATTCATATTGCCAAGCTTGCCTTCCCTGCCAAGGAAAGTACCATCCGGACACGGGACGAAGTCTTCAATCTTGTATCTTCATAGTCCAACAGTCCGGCCAAAGGATATAGTCCGGCTGTCCGAAGACCCCCTAATCCAGGACTCCCTCAGTAGCCCCTGAACCAGGCTTCAATGACGATGAGTCCTGCGCGCAGTTTCGTCTTCGGCATTGCAAGGCGGGTTCCTCCTCTGAATACTCCATGGAAGATTTTGAACACAAGGATAGTGTCCGGCTCTGCAAAGCAAGTTCCACATACCGCTGTAGAGAGAATAATATTTCCACAAATCTAATCTGCTGACACATTTTGACATCATGCCATGGCCCAGTCTCTATTCAAACCGTTTTTCTCAACCAGCGCTGCACATATTGCGAGGCGGTTTTCTTCACACGTCTTGTCAAAGCAGAGATCGTGTCCCCTTATTATGGGATTCTCATCAATACAGACGTGGGTAACCCAATCGTGCTTGTTAGTATGACTCCTCGATTTTAGGCAAGTCCCAAACGACCACGAGGAGGACGCTTGATATTCATCCTCTTTATAAAGAGGCCGAGGCATGTCCTTTTTTCCCTCTCGTGCTCAATCGAATCCTTCCCCCGCCTCGAGTTCCAACACCCAAGGCTCAGGTTAGGCACTTCGGACCTTCAACCATGTCCGGATCCAACCTCCAAGGTCGGTGGATGCCCTCCTCTGTCACAGAGGAAGACATCAAGAAGCTGAGAGAGGCCAGGTATCTGACCGCCGAAATCTCGCACAGGTTGCCTGCCCGAGGGCAGGTCATCCCCACTCCCGAACCCAACGAGAGTGTTGTGTTCATCTCTCACTTCTTCCGAGGGCTAGGCCTCGCTCTGGATCCCTTCGTTAGGGGGCTCATGTTCTATTATGGACATGATCTGGCCCCGGATTCCCTCCTTCACATCTCGTCGTTCATCGTCGTGTGTGAGGCCTTCCTTCGCATTACCCCACACTTCGGCCTATGGCTCAAGACTTTCAATGTGAAGCCGAAGATGATCGAGGGGCGTCACGCAGAGTGCGGAGGTGCCGCAATAAGCAAAAGTGCTGACGTTCCGTGGCCAGAGGGCTCCTTCCCAGAGGTGTCTAGTTTATGGCAACGGGAATGGTTTTATATCACAGCTCCCCGAAGTGCCAAGTGGGTAGCCGCCCCTGCCTTTTGCTCAGGCCCTCCACCACAACTGACGTCATGGATCAACAAGGGACTGAACTGGGGGCCAGTAAATGATGTGCCGATATTGCAGAGTCGCATCCGAGATCTCCTTGAGAGAGATGTCAGCCTGGTCAAGGTAATGCAACTATGCAAGTCATGCTAGTTCGTCGAGTCCAGCCTTGCAAACGTCGACCCCTCCGTATGTGGGAATTCAACCCGGAAGGACCGCGAACTATTCAGCACTTCCTCGGCATGACGCTCAAAGAGATGTACAAATTGTTCTTCAAACCCCAAATAGAGTGTCCGAACACCACCGAGGATGCGGGTCTGAGCTGTAATCGCCCCGATACCCAAGTAAGTAATCCCATGGCCGAACATGCTGTCTTTCTATTTATCATAACATCATTATGAAAAGTCGCTCTTTGACCAGGACTGGATAACAAAGGCAAAGATGATCAGGTGTTCGGGCCCCCTTCCCGAAGGCTTGGCCAATCCAGTACTAGACAGAATGCTCGAGCCGGCGCCTTGTCAGGCGCCCTCAGGGAAAGATGAAGGGGGGAATAAAGAGGCTGAAAGCAGGCCTCACACATCATTCATCCGAACCGAGGGAATTAGTGCCTCCGTGAAGGAGGACAACCAGGGAGAAGAATCTGAAATCCCCTCTCCCCAAGGAAGGAAGAGCACCACCTCTGAAGACCTGGAAACAAAGGTTTCCAAATGGGGGAAGAAATCTTTGCCAGAGGGTCCTACCTCGGAGGGTATCCTTGCCGCACAGTGTCCGCGAGGGGATCAGCCCTCTACCTAGCTGTAAGTAAAAAGGTACTTAATAGTAAAAATATCTTACATTACTTCTGAAGATAATAACCGAAGCATATATCTTGCAGTTCGGATTGTAGCCCTTCTCGACAGAGTTCGTCTTTAAGGGATCTTCTTCCGGAGATGATGGAGAGAGAAACACCTCCCCCTGCCACCCCGCCTCATGAGGCGAGTGACCCTGAAGTGTCGTCACGGAGGGTTTCTCCTGATCCGCCAAGGCCAGAGGGTAATCCTTTGGCCACCCGAAGTCCTCAGTATTCGGCTCCTAAAGAGAGCAACAAAAAGAGTCCGGAACCGTACAGTGTGCGGTCGGACGCATTGAAGGATCTTCTGGAGCAAGCGGCCATCTCATAAGCGCATCGTACGCTGATGGGTACGGTGATTGAAAGGATTTCATCTGCCGAAAGCGGGTTACATGAAGCTTTTATGAGTCTGCTCAAAGGCTTTGAGGTACATGAAATAGTGTATGTTTTTGACAATACCACACACGTTAGGTGTGCCCTATGCAGATAGTAGCCCCTGAGACTCTGGTTGCCGTTGAAAACGACGGCAAACAGAAGATCATATTCCCAGGTAATAACCAGACCACCTTTATGTTCAGGTGGCTAAAGTTCCGGTGGCTAGCCGGATTGATGAGTTTGCCGAGCTAAAGCGGCAGCTTGATGCGGCAGATGCCAACATCGTGCTTGTCAACAAGCGGCTTGACGAGGCACATGGTAAGTGATTTCTCCGGTGATAAACACATAGTAAGAGGAGCATGATGCCAGTATCTTTAATATGTTGTGACTGCAGATGGAGCTGCCACCGTGGAGACCCTTCGGGCGGAACTTGCCCGAGCCAAGGAACAAGCAAGGAATAGCGATGTGGCCGCTCTAAAGGCAGTCGAAGAGCTGAGGGCCGAACAGGCCGCGCATTGTCGGAGCAAGGAAAGAATAGCCAAGATGGACGTTGAGTTGAAAGATGTCGCTGACCGTTACCAGCTTCTTGAAAAAGAAAGCCAAGCGAAGGCGACGGACCTGGAGAAGGCCATGGTAGCAGCCAAGGAAGCCCGCTCCAAAATCAGAGCGACAAAGGAGGAGCTGCGTCAAGCTGCAGATATTGCGGCTGGGAAGCCCTTTTTGTTGCGGACTAAGTTCGGAGATCCGAAGTATGCTCCTCTTGATCAACTATGGAGTTCTGCAGACGCATACATGGATTTGGCAGCAAGTGCTGCCGATGCGGCCGAGTTCTTCAAGGATCAAAAAGATCGTGAAGTGGGAAAGTTGTTCTGGTCACAGTTGCATGCTCCAGTGCGTCCGTTGTTGTTGAATAAGCGAATGGTCGAGTGGGACGAGCTCCATAGGTTGTCCGGATTTGCCATGAGGTCTGTTGTGGATCATCTGTGGCCGGAAGGGCCAAGGCCGAATAGTTACTTTAGTTTAGTGCAACAATTCCTTGGTGTTGTGCCGCATATCGACGCTATGAAGAGGTCGGCGTGCATAGAGGATGCGCAGATGTCACTTGCCCGTGACAAGACATATTGGGCAGAGATGGAGGCCACCACTATTGCAACACAGGGTTCGGCCCTGGGCCGAGTAGCTGCCGAGCACTACTTTGAAGAGGTCCTTGAAGGCGCTCGTTCGATAGAGGTGCAATGCTCGAAGAATATTATGTTCTAGTGACATGTATTCCTATTGTAAAAACAAAATTTTATTGAATTATGAAGGCTGTGTTTACACTTTTGCCTGAAAGTATTATGATGCCTCTTGTGCGGCCGTTTATGTATATATGTATATAACCTGAAAGATTGTAGTCGTCGGCTTCAGCCCCCACGCATATAATGCGGGGGTGTTCGCAAAAAACGCGTATTCACACTTGATCCAACGTCTTGGTCCATGAAGGAGGTGTAGCACAGCGAACGAGGCAATCAGACTATATTGCTTTAACACTTTCACTTAGCCATAGGAGTTTGATGGTGGGACTACTATATAGCCCCTGGTACTTCCGTGCTCGTCCGAATACGGGGCGCGTATGTACATGACCGGGAAACAGCCCTTCATTAATGCGGAGGAATCCCGAAGATTCCGCTAAGTCATTGAGTGGTTGACCAGTCTCGCGCTTTATCATGACAGTCAGTTTTCGGCTTTCTCTACTGAGGTGCTCATCCAGATGAACCAGGGCACAATCGCAGTAGTTCTCCCGGTGCCGCCTTAGCCGATAGAGCGAAACGTAAGGTAGCAAAACACGGGAGCCGAGCAAACCCAACATTTGACCACAGACATGATTCGGAGCTGATGCATATAAGGCCAAACTCGCAACGCCGAACACTCCCTAAGGTATTCGGTCTTTATAATATATGTCGGGCTGAACAATGCCCTTAATAATAAACCCCGAGTGTCCCGGTACGTGCAGTGTCCTGACGTGGCCACATGCCAATAACGTCAGCATCCTTCTCGGTTGTATTGAGTATCCGGAGGATCTAAACAACAAGAGACATTAAAAAAGGTTTATGTAGGGTCTTAATCTAAAAAGAAACCTTTGAGCGGGTCCCTACTGCACGTCTGCGCCTGTGTCTCTGTTGTGCCGTGTCCTGGACGGGTATAGCACGATTGTCATCTGTAAAAAAGAAGAACTTAGGTGAAAGTTGTCGTGCCAGAAAATTGGTTATTATCAATAAACCATTGAAATTCAAGGTAAGTCAAGTTGAGCCGAACTAGCCCTGATTACACGCGGGAAGCCCCTGGTACTATCGATGAGGGTTTAACCATCAAACCAATCTCATGTGTAGTGAGGCACTGGACTCGTCTAGCCGTGTCCATGGTCTTAACGACCTGTCATTTATTCTGGTTGGTGAGGCCGTCTAGTGATCGGCTGTTAAGGCCGCCGCACATTCTTCCGCGCGTATAGAACGCTTAATATTTCCACTAACTGTGATGGTGCCACGTGGACCGGGCATCTTAAGCTTGAGAGAAGTGTAATGCGGTACTGCATTAAAATGAGTGAAAGCCGCTCTTCCAAGTAGTGCTTGGTAGCCACTTCGGAATGGAGCGATGTAGAAAGTTAACTTTTCGCTTCGGAGGTTGTCGGGAGAACCGAATACAACCTCTAGTAATAGAGAGCCCGTACAACGGGCCTCTGGGCCTGGTATTACTCCCTTGAAGGTAGTATTACTGTGGCTTATTTTCGTCGGGTCTATCCCCATTTTGCGGATTGTGTCTTGATATATCAGATTTAGACTACTGCCGCCGTCCATAAGGACTCGTGTGAGGTGGTATCCGTTTATCATTGGGTCTAACACCAAGGCAGCCAATCCTTCATGTCGGATGCTTGTCGTGTGATGCCCATGATCAAAAGTGATCGGGCAGGCCAACCAGGGGTTGAACTTAGGGGTGACGGGCTCTATGGCGCGTATGTCTCGGAGTGCATGTTTGCTTCTCCTCTTCGTCACATGGATCATGTTTACTGTTTTAACCTCTAGTAGGAATTTTTTCTGTCCTCCAGTGCTTTGCTGGCGAGGTTCGTCCTCATCTTCGCTTGGTGTCTCCCCCCCTTGTGTTCGGCGTTTAGCTTACCGGCCTGCTTGAAGACCCAGCATTCTCTGTGGGTGTGATTTGCAGGCTTGTCGGGGGTGCCATGGATCTGACATAGTTTGTCGAGGATCTTGTTTAGGCTAGACGGTCCATCTCCGCTGCCTTTGAAAGGCTTTTTCTGCTAACCTGGCCGAGAGCCCCTGAATCCGGCGTTGACCGCCGTATTCTCTGGGTTGTCTTCTTTATTTCGATGCTTGTTTTTACTGCATCGTGGTTTTCCATTGCCATCCCTGACTTCGGATGTGCTTGGGTCATTGGTGCTACTGCGGGCTAACCAGCTATCTTCGCCCGCGCAAAAGCGGGTCATGAGGCTTGTCAGGGCTGCCATTGTTCTCGGTTTTTCTTGGCCGAGGTGTCTGGCGAGCCATTCGTCTCGGACGCTGTGCTTGAAAGCTGCTAAGGCTTCAGCGTCCGAACAGTCGACGATTTGGTTCTTCTTAGTGAGAAACCTGTTCCAAAGTTGTCGGGCTGACTCTCCGGGCTGTTGATTATATGACTTAAATCGTCTGCATCCAGAGGTCGGACATAGGTCCCTTGAAAATTAACCCGAAAAGCGTCCTCGAGCTCCTCCCAACTTCCAATTGAGTTTTCGGGGAGGCTTTTCAGCCAGTGTCGAGCTGGTCCTTTAAGCTTGAGGGGCAAGTACTTGATGGCATGGAGATCGTCTCCACGAGCCATGTGGATGTGGAGGATAAAGTCCTCAATTCAGACCCCAGGGTCTGTGGTCCCGTCGTACACTTCTATGTTCACTGGTTTGAATCCTTCTGGGAATTCGTGGTCCAGCACCTCATCGGTGAAACATAGGGGTTGTGCAGCACCCCTATATTTGGATGTATCATGGCGTTCGGACGGTTGTAGTATTCGATTTTGATTTTGTGCCAGAGCGCGCTTCCTAGATCCATAGATGGATCTGGTCATACTGGATTTTTGGCGCAAGTCCTCACGTAGATCGTGTGTTGACTTATGTGCGACCTTGTTAGCCGCTCTATTGCGGTCACATGGTGGTTGATTCGGCCGGTTGGCCGTTTTATTTTTCGGCTGTATGGGCTCTAAGGCCTCATCGTCGAATTCGGGTCATAGTTTGCGCTTTGGATAGCTCTTTGTGTGGTAACCTCCACCATACTTTTCTTCGTTGTCGAGCACTTTGTTCCACCTGTCGTTGAGCGTATTTTGTTCGGCCTTAAGCCTTTGCTTCTGCTTCTTCAGACTCCTCACTGTGGCAATAAGCCTTCTGCGGAGGTTCTCTTGCTCCAAGTTCGTTTCCGGGATGATGTGTGCATCTTTGTCCGGACTGTTTTCCTCCCCAGAGGGGGTTTGATGAGGTTTATCCTCGGCATCGCCGTGTTTGGGCGTCGGATCCGTACTGTGTTCACCGTTTGTAGGTTCATCGTGCTCTGTCGCCGGGGCAATGAGGTCGTCGTTTCCTTTGGAGTCGACTGGAGTATTTTTTTTCTCTTGCGTTGTTATCGTTGCTTTTGCCGAGGCGGGATTTGGAGCGGCGCCTACGCCGATGCTTTGTTTGCTTCTTGGAGGAGTCATCCTCCACTGTCTCCTCCCGTTCCTCGTCATCGTTTTCTTTGGAGGTATCCACCATGTATGTGTCATGTGGTGAAGTGGCTGTCCAGTGCCCTGTGGGCACTAGTTCCTGTTCCTCTCCTGCATCGTCGTCCATGCCTTCGATGTCTGCGGAGTCAAAATCGAGCATGTCGGTTAAATCGTCGACAGAGGCTACTAAGTGGGTGGTGGGTGGCCAGCTAATTTCTTCATCGTCCGCATCCCATTCTAGCCGGACATAGTTCGACCAAGGTTCTCCTGACAAGGAGAGAGACTTTAATGAATTTAGCACATCGCCAAAAGACGAGTGCTGAAAGATATCCACGGGACTCCATGATCGGCACCCAATCGGATTCGATAGGCACGGATGTAGGCGGCTCGGAGTCCGTGGCCGGAGACGAATCCAGTGGTTCGGCAACATGGCTCTTGTAAGGGGCAAAGTCAGTATCCGGCTCCATTGCCACTGAGAGTGCGGCCTCCATGGTGGGGTCCATCCCTCCGTCGTCGGATGGCGCAATTTGCTCCGGATTGAAGGTCGGAGTAGTTGCAGATGCGATGTCCCGAACACTGTCTGACAGCAGAGTTACATCATGCTCATCGTGATTGTGCGGCACACCTGACATGGGCTCGAATCCATCGAAGATCAAGTCTCCGCGGATGTCGGCAGTGTAGTTTAAGTCTCCGAACCTGACCTGATGGCCAGGGGCGTAGCTCTCGATCTGCTCCAGATGGCCAAGCGAATTGGCCCACCGTGTGAAGGCGCCGAATACGAAGATCTGTCCGGGGAGGAAAACCTCACCCTGGCCCGCATCGTTATCGATGATCGAAGGGGCCATCGAGCCTTATGGTGACGACATAATGGAACTCTCAATGAAAGCACCAATGTCGGTGTCAAAACTGGCAGATCTCGGGTAGGGGGTCCCGAACTGTGCGTCTAAGGCGGATGGTAACAGGAGGCAGGGGACACGATGTTTACCCAGGTTCGGGCCCTCTTGATGGAGGTAATACCCTACGTCCTGCTTGATTGATATTGATGATATGAGTATTACAAGAGTTGATCTACTATGAGATCGTAGAGGCTAAACCCTAGAAGGTAGCCTATGGTATGATTGTATGTTGTCCTACGGACTAAACCCTCCGGTTTATACAGACACCGGAGGGGGCTAGGGTTACACAGAGTCGGTTACAAGAGAGGAGATCTACATATCCGTATTGCCAAACTTGCCTTCCACGCCAAGGAAAGTCTCATCCGGACACGGGACGAAGTCTTCAATCTTGTATCTTCATAGTCCAACAGTCCGGCCAAAGGATATAGTCCGGCTGTCCGAAGACCCCCTAATCCAGGACTCCCTCAAAAACCTTTATTGAAGGAGTAAGAAATGAAGAAAGAGAGAGCAGAGTCGGCGCTCCGTGTACCGCCCAGCTGCAGCTCAACCTCCGATGCAACACAACCAACATGCAGCTGGCGTGCGGGCTAAACGCAGGCGCGCCATCCTACCTGCCAATCACGTGCACTTATTTGCCTCTTTTCACATGCAAGCATTAGACAGTATAGTCCATCTAATAGCCAGCCTATTACATTAGTAGTCTCTTATGAAGCCTTTAGATGATGTGATATGGGTATACAGGCGGTAGCAGGCTCTTCTATTAGCCACGCTCTTAGCTGGTAATGGTCGCTCGCCAGACGCATCCTTTGCTTTTGGATGCTGAAAAGTGCCACACGACACAAACACGGCAACTCCAAACAAGATTTTGATGGCAAGTTTAGTGTCGCGATGATGTCAACTTTAGTTATCAAGTAAGACAACTTCTTTTTGAATGACAAATATTAGTATTTCTTTTACGGATGACAATTCAGTTGTAAAAAATGTGAGAATCGAAGTGCCTCGTGCCACATGTATACGTATGACACTTAGGGCATGTTTGGTTGCCTGCACCAAGGCCAACCAGGCCCGCGTGATGCAGCATCTTTTCGGACCTCAGTTGTTTGGTTCCCCGCATACACTGTTCAGTCCGCATAGCACGATTTTTAAAGCGCCCTTGGGCCTGGCCCGTTGGGAACGACCGAATTGGCAGTGTTCCGAGAGCCAGGCCCGAGCGATGCTTCCACGCGCACGTGGGTGGCTCTCTGGAGACGTGTGTCTCGGGTTAATCCCCCTCTCTCTCCCTAATCCTCAATCCCCTCTCTCTTCCTCTACTCCAATGCGATCCCCTCTGCCATGGGAGCAGGAGCTTCTTTGCACGGAGGTCGCGAAAGTATGTCCGGGGATCACCCTCGAACGTGATGCGCGGCATGCGCGCGTCGCCGCCGCCGGGAGCCACCATTGTTCGCTCGCTGCTGCGGCGGCCGCAGCAGCAACGGCAGCAACACTGGGCGAGCCAATGCCGCACAAGCGCGCCGAGCGCAGCCGGGAGCACCATGATGCCCACGCGGACCCACTGCGCGAGCGTCTCCAAACGGGTCTCCGGCGGGAAGAGCTCCGCCGTCGTCCGTGCGCGTGCATCGCGCCCGACCGCCTCCTGCCCTGCTGCTCCAACCTCGCTCGGCCCCCTGCAGCTCGGCCGCTCCCCTCCCCTCCCCGCGCGCCTGCAGGACGGCCCCGCGCCACCACGCCTGCCCGTCGGTTGGCCGCGCCGGTTGCGGCCGCGCCTCGCGCTGTCTCGCCACCTGCTCCCCTGCCTCGCCTCCCCTGCACACGCGCCTCACACCCGAGGCCATGGCCACTCCGCTCCCGGTCGCCCGCTCCGCCGTGTATCGCGCTGCTCTGCCCGCTACTAGCAAGCACACCGGCGGCCCTCTCACTCCGCCTCATCTCCTCGCTCGTGCGCCACCAGGGGTGGGCCCCTCGCGCCCGAGGGGGGGGGGGGCGCCCTGCTGCTGCAGCAGCTTCGCTTGACGACTTCCTCCCCTACCGGGCCACCGCGCTGTGGCCGCTGCCTCCTCCCCGTCGATGCGCTCGCGTCCGAGCCCGCCCTGCCAGCGCCTCCTGCCCGCCTCTTGCCGAGCGCTGGAGCGGGCGACCAGGCTGCTGGCGGTCTACGGCGCGAGCATCGTGGAGTTCACGAGCTAGGCGGACGCGATGACCATCCCGGGGCACTACGTGGTGTACTGGGAGCTGAGCTCAAGGACAGCCGCGAGGGGCCGTGGTCGGAGGCGGCGGTGTTCGAGCGGTGTTGCCTGGAGATGGAGGTGGCGCACGACTTCTACGACGAGCGGCCCCATCAGGCTCCGGCGCCGGCCAATTCGACGACGCACTCAACGTGTTTGAGGAAATGAGGCCGTCGGCGTCAAGCCAAACCAGGCCGCTATTAAGTGTACTTGTTAACTTCTAATCATATGCATGTATGCAACCAAACGCCGGGTGAAAGTTGCATCTCGATGACAAAACCTCCTAATGCAGGCAACCAATCAAGTTGACATCTATATTTTTGGCTTCCTTTTCTCTCACCCAGGACCTGCTTAGCCTGGCTCGTTTTTTCCCTCTGAGCCAGGCCCGGCAGTGAAAGCAACCAAACACGCCCTTATCATTTGAGTTGCTTTTTACTCCCGTGTGGCAGGCCATTTCGTTCTGCTTGCGGACGGAATCAGACAGGCGAGTCCAGATCGAAAAAAGAATCGGACCGGCCAGGGCGAATGGAGCACCGGCCAACCCATGGGCACGTCGCACGTTGTTGCTCCAACGGCAGGATCCAACTGAGGCGCAGCCGCGCACGCCGGTTTACCGGCTAAGGCCAACTCCACCGCGCGACCCTATCCTGTCCGTCCCCGTCCGTTTGGGGTAAAAGGGACAAACGAGACGGCCCAGCGCGCGGCCGCAAACGGACTTTTGTCCGCTTTGTGTCCGCTTTCGACCCATCCGCGGCCCAAGTTTGCGCCGCTTTTGGGGTGAAACGGACACCACGCGGACGCGCGGGTCGTCTGCGCGTGTCCTTCCCTGGCCCACCCGTCGGTGGCACAACGCAGGCCTTTTTCTATCCGCCCCTCCCTCCGGCCGCACCCCCTCCACTCTTCCCCACTCTTCCCCTTGCCGCCGCCGCCGCTACCATTGTAGCCGTGCAGTTCGGACGCGAGCTCGCCCAACCCCTTCCCCTCGGTGCCGCCGAGCTACCCAACCACGGCCACCTGGTTTGCGCACCCGCCGGCCGGTTTTGGGGCGGATCCGGTCGGTCTTGAGCTCGGACGGTTGTGGGAGGCCTGGCCGCGCCATGGACTGGCCGGGCACCTCGCCGGAAGGCCCTGGCAGGGCCGCAAGGCCACATGCAGGCAGTGGCTCCTCCTCTAGCCGCTCGGATCTGCACCATCGGTGGTCCGCCGGCAGATACACGAATGGCGGCCAGCCGGGCTCGGTGCTTGCCCAAAAGCTCGCCGGCGCACCGTTGCCACTCATTAAGTGCGACCACTGCCCAAGGATGGTCGTGCGCTGCGTGTCTACAACGCTGGAACATCCCGGATGGGTGTTCATCAAGTGCTTAAACGATGGGGTATGCGCTTTTTTAGCTTCGGTTTGTGTTCTAGATTTGACTAGTTGTGCTAACTTCAAATTTTGTTGTGTAGAATTGATGCAAGTTTTGGTATTGAGAAGAAGAGTACATCGATATATTGATAGAGCGAAATTTAGTACATGTTCGTGCACTTTTAGCTAGCATAAAGGCTGTAAATGAGACACGTGCACTTGTTGCTAGATTAGAGGCTAGACACGAGACTAGGTCTGAGGAAGCAACATCTACTTCTGCCTTGAAGAAGAAAGGAGGATGCCAGATCGAGCCTCCTCCATAGATCAGCAATGAGTGCATCGAGAAGGCCCTAACCCAACTCAAGGGGGCAATTATGGAAGTTGGCTATCTTCTAAAATGTATTCTTATTGTTCTTATTTTCTTTGGCCTTACTTTATTAGTCAAAATGTGATGATGTATTGTCATGTACCAAAAACGAATGATGAAAAAAAGTTAAGGACTTGCAAAGAAAAATGCATGCGGACAGGATGCGGTTGGGATACGTCCGCGCGCTGGGCGCACGGCCACCGCATCTCAGGACATACTTGGACACGACCCTAAATCTCTATCCAAACAGATAGAATCCGAACAAAACGGACGTCCGTTTCGAGTGGCGCGGTGGAGTTGGCCTAACCGCACCACCGTGGACACCGGAAAAAAGGGCAAAGTTCACAAGGCGGAGTCCGACCCGGACACAGTCACGCCGCGAACAGGCGAAGCAGAGGTCGCCTTCCGCACACACCATCTTTTCCTTTTCGGTTGCGCGCAAGCAAACACAGCCGCCGCCGATGCTCCTAAAACCCCAGGCAATCTGGGCGGCTTCCCTCCCTCTCTTCCTCGGCCGCCGCCTCCTCCCCGAATCCAGTTCCTCTCCCCCT
>NC_041380.1:444720533-444722853 GCF_002162155.2 Triticum dicoccoides | reverse complement strand
CCATCTCCGCTTCTCATGCTCTGACTATGGTTCAGGATTGGCAAGCGGCGGATGAGCGCGCAGGCGGAGCCCAGATTCGCCCCTCTCCCCACAGCGCAGTCCGAGCCTGATGCCGGTAAAATTTATGCTCCCTACGCTGTTGAAACGGGGTCATCGTTACCCGTGATTACTCTGACTGCTCCTGTATCCGGGCAGCTCCGATGTGGTTAGTATTGACATCGTTTTGGGATGGCTTCCAGGGGCAGACGGGTACCAGTTTCGGCTGGTTTCCTACAACATACTCGCCCAGGTATGTCGGCTGCTGAGCTTTACTCTGTTATTTTACTTGTGATAGTCGTATGGACAGTGACGGGTTGAAGAATTTGCTCAACATTGCAGGTTTATGTGAAGAGCGCATTTTTTCCCCATTCTCCATCCGCGTCTCTTAAGTAAGCTCATAATTATTAAAGGGAGTGTCTATTTCCAAGTCCATTTGAGAAATTCATATTTCTAAGTCGATTATGTTGAATGTTGATTTCTCTATCCATCCAAATAACAAGTATAGCACATTTTAGAATTGTGTGTAACTTGGTCGACTTAGAAATAGAAATAACAAATCTCGAAGAGCGTTAATTTCTTAGCGGATTGTGAAATCCTTACTTCTAAGTTGATCCCCGGTGTTAATTATTCTATCCAATGAATATCTAGTAGATTTGTGTGTAACTTGGCTGGCTTGGAAATAACTGTTCTCAATCGACTTAGAAACACAATCAAACTATTCATATCATTCTGCTGGAATTTTAAATAATTGATTCTGATTGAAATCATGGGATGCCCTAAGTAGCCTCTTGTTGCTTGAGCATTGTGCAGTGTGCACTGAAGATCACAGACCAACCCCTTTTTTCTTAGCACTTACATATCAGAATTTGGAATTCCATGAGCAACGTACTCGTTTTTATCATATGCACATTTTGTATAGTATCCAAGAAGTTACAAGCCAAATGTATGCTGTGTGAATCGTAATCAAGCTCGCATTGCCACTTGAGGCTCTCTCGAAACAGGCTCTCGCCCTACTTTATAGATAAAGCACAAATCAAAGTACACGGCCGAAAATACAAGTTAGTGAGGAAGCCCTCTTCCAAAGCAGATCCTAGGATAACTGGACAACACAAACGCACGTGACTACGTTGCCGATAAATAACACAGCTAGGCCTGAAAACAACGCCATGGCAACACCCTCAGGAGGGGAGACAACACTAAGCATCGCCGCTGCAGAGTCCGAGACAATCAAGGGTCTTTACCCGGAGCCCCAACACGGAGAGGAGATCCACAATGATATCCTTGTGAGGAGAGCGGCAACCGCGGGCACTGCCATCGTTGCCGCCAAAGCGCCGAGCTTTCGCTCAGCAGCTCACCCGTGCCACCAGGAGGCCCCCAGGACAACCGCGATGAGCACAGACCAACGACAGAGAGCGAGCCCGAGCCACCCACCGCTACACCTCTTACTGCCCACACGCCCAAGAGGCATAGCGGCCACGATCGCCATGGTGCTCGCCGGAGAGCCAACCATGAGGATCGCCATCCGGGGCCGCCACCAGAGCGTCCATGAACCGAGACACCGCCGACCGTCCGCATCAAAGCACACCAACCCCGACAGGAAGAGTAGAAGGCACCTCTTCCACACCTTGCCTGACATCAGCCCCCGGGTCTGGTTCCACACCTCCATGGTAAGTGTCGACGCCTGCATCCCCAACTAGTCCGGGTGGACTGGGTGGGGGAGAGACCCTGAGACCGCCAACGGCCATTGTCGAGCAGGCCCTACCCAAAGCCCTCTGGCTTGGCCTAGACGAGCTCATATGACGCCAAGTCCATGGCCATCGGCGTCGATCCGTTTAACGGCACCACGACGGCGACCATCACCCACCGCGCCCGCGAGGACATCGCTCGCGGGCACAACCCGGACCGAGCCCAACCACACCTACCCAGGGCGATAACCCAAATCCGCCTCAGACCTAGATCTGGCCCTCCCGAGCATAAACCCTCGGTCAGAGCCGCCGCCGCCACACATGCAACCGGCACGACCGGCACCTGCCCAGCCCCGTGCCCAACAGAAGGGAGGTCACTGCCGCCACCCTGCGCCTCCTGCAGGACCACAACCACCGAGCCGCCGTGGTCACCATAGTCCATACGCCCGCCCCGTCGCCCTGACTCACCTCGGCCCAGCGCAGCCGTTCGAACTCGGGCCCAGCAATGACCACCGCCGGGAAGCAGGGCAGCAACTTCAGGCCCACGGCACCCACCGACCAGATCTGGCCGTCGCTGCCAGGCACACCCTGCCAGT
>NC_041380.1:444718743-444719959 GCF_002162155.2 Triticum dicoccoides | reverse complement strand
TGCTCCGCCCCTGCTGTGCGAAAAGCCGCCACCGCCAATCGGGCTTCTCTCGACCACGGCGGTGAGGAGGGCTTCTCTCAACAAAAAGGCTTGTTTGGGTTTGAGCCTACCCAACTTGTTTGGGACTAAAGGCTTTGTTGTTGTTGTAACCACCCCGTAGGTCGCCACTTGAGGATTCCTCGTACATTTATTTAAGATATTCCATACAGTTGTCTTACTTGGCAAAACCCACCCTAACATTATTTTCTGTAAGCATGAAATCCTAAAAAAAAATGTAGAATGGTAAAAGAATGCTGTTAGAAAAAGTGATTAATTAGCATCCAGATGAAACTCATGTCCCCACAAGATACCAACTTTCGTAGCACACATATATTTATTCAATAGGTATAATACGATATTCAAATTTAGCCCTTGGTTCGAAACATAAGGGATCGTATGCTCTGGATCTGCCAAACTCATGCTTTTCTTATCAGTATTTGCATTTTATTAATTTCCTACTATCTCCTTGCACTCACTTCCGGTCCTCCTTCCTTGCACAGTCTCTTCTCTTGTATGATATATTGTGTTAACATAGAGATGATACATGAGAGATATGCATGTCAACTACCATTACTCTAATGTTTACTTGATATTTGCAATGCAACTGAAATGAACACCGAGAGAATACGTAAATGGAGAAATCTTATAGGGTAAAAAATGCCACATAATAAGTTTTAGTTTTATTTTTCAAACTCAAAGCGACAACTAGACTTTCGAAATTTCCCATAGATTTACTAGCAGACTATAGTATGTATATTTGTGCCAAATTTTATATGAGGTATTATTTTCATCTAAATTTACAGACATCTGTTAAAATGCTCGGGATAAGCAAGCTAGGCTCTAGACGAGAGTCAGGAGTGAATCACCATCTTGCGATGGATCTCATCACTTTTTGGCCATTACTCCCCAGCCATCCTTTGCCAAAGTCCCATTTCACTCCCCACCGGCTATAACCACCACAGGCGCTATACCGTCTCTATCGCAATATGCAGTATCAGCGTTCTGAAGTTAGATCTGGCGCGACAGGCCTGTATCAGATATTCAGATTGAAGCGGGTGTGAGATCTGTGACAGTAACTCGCAGTGATAGCAAAGAGGTTGCTAAATGTCAGATCCGCTGTCCCCAAACCAGGATTGACGATCCATTCCTACTGATTACCTTTTCCTTTGCTTCTTCC
>NC_041380.1:444699963-444718415 GCF_002162155.2 Triticum dicoccoides | reverse complement strand
ACCAATAGTAACCATAAACCATATTCCACAATTGAACTGGCACGTTGTTGCTATTTTGGTGCACTTGTTTTATTTCAGGATTAAAGAACACAGTTCTTCCTTTCCTTTCTGTTTTTCAGTTCTTGCCCTAATTCTATCATCAGCTTTGGAATTCATGTTTACTTTTATGTTTGGAAAATAGGTGGAAAGCTCGTTCAAAAGCCGTTCTAACAGAACTCAAGAGTTTTAATGCCGACCTCATGTGCATACAGGTTGGGTCTCATTTCTGATGTTTTAATAAATTTCTGTAGTGTGATCATATCTAGTTTTGTTTGCTAGAACTATGTACAACATGATTTTGTTAATCATTTTTATTACATGTAGGCTTCAGTAACATGCCCATATCCTTTTTTTATGTGGACATCCCTATATTTATTTGCAAACGGATAGATAAAATAACCAGATATGGAACATTTTCTAAAGATACTACTTGAAGCTATCATGCAATGGAGTTGCTCTTAGTAAACACTTTAGAATATAGACCCAGTGCATAGAAGCTCCCATACAAGGTGGGGTCTGGGGAGGGATTATAAGAACCTAGTCTCTTACCCCTGCGAAGTGCAATGCAGAGAGGCTGGTTCGAACCCACGACCTCTTGCACAAGTGGGAAGGACTTCACCACTGCGCCAGGCCTGCCCTCTTAGTGTTCACTTTAGAATATTCCTTATTTTTTTACTGGTTCCTGCCTTTGACAGGAGTTGGATGAATATGAGACATTCTATAGGAAAAACATGGAAAGTACTGGATATTCAAGTATTTATGTCCAGCGATCTGGAGACAAACGGGATGGATGTGGTATATTTTATAAACCAAAAAGGTAAACATGTGCTCTTAACTGATGTACATGGTGCATTAGTTACTGATTTCAGGACAGCTCCTTATTGAACCTCTCCCCCTGCAACTATATTTGTTATTGTGCTCTAATCTATATTCAGTTTGCGAACACATTCCCTGTAAAATAAGCAGCTAATAATGGACAAAGCTCGGCACGAGAAAATGTTACTTTTTACATCATCCAATTATTTTCCCTGACCATTTTCTTCTTTTTGCAGTGTGGAACTGTTACAGAAGGAAGTAATACATTACAATGACTTGGTGGAAACATGTCATCTTAATGATAATGTAATTAGTGCCCCCTCGAATAATTCTTCACCATCAGAAGGTAATATGAAACGGATCACATAATGGACACACTTGCATGGAATGTGGACATTTGAAGTTGTGAACTGGGTGTCGGGGAGACTGATCCACCAACACCTATGGGGACCGGGCCCCCTTTCGGTTCGGAGGGGGGCGGAGGCCGCGCAAAGAGCGGATCGAGGCAGTACACGCGAGCAGTTTTACCCAGCTTCGGGCCGCACGGATGCGTAAAACCCTACTGCTGCTTGTTTGTGTGTATTCAATTCTTGCTCAGGAGCGATGGACGCTGCCAGACCGAGCGTGAGAGTGTTCCTGATGTTTCGAATGAGCCGAACCCCCTCTACGTTGCGCTTGGGCCTCCTTTTATACTTTCAAGGGGTCACCGACAGGTGGTAATGTAGACTAGAAGGGTAAAAATGGAAAAGGATGCGGTAGGTGCAGCTACCGCTACTGTGGACACAGTGCACCCTACCTAACTCTGACGGCAGGGGACAAGGTCATTGAATGCCCGTCTGAGTTGCCTAAACAGTGCAAAAAGTGACCGTTAGGAGCGCCACCGTTTGCCACGATGGCCTTCTCTTCATCTCCGCTTGCCACCGCGTACCCCTGGCTGCACAGGCTCCCGCCACGCGCCCCTGAGGAAGCCTCATGGTGACACGCGGGTGGGTGTGCTGGAGCGTGGGTACAGAGTGGCAGCGGGCCCCCGGCGAGTACCTTGTCGGGGTCGTCGTCTTGTCGAGTCCAGAAGCTTGTCGCTCACCGGACCTTGACGGGACGTGCGGTGCATCGCGGCAAGTTTCTTGAAGTGCCGTGGTTGGCCTTCCCGGCAAGCTCCTCTTGCCGGGGCCTTGTCTCTTCCCGGCAAAATCCTCTTGTCGGGGCCTTGTCTCTTCATCTTGAATGCTTTGTTCTTGAATGGCTTCAAAAGAACCCACGGAGGACTTTGGCGGTCGTCCGGCAAGCCTTGCCGCGCGGCGCTGCAACTGCCCGTGCACAAGTTCGGGATACTAGGGTACCCCTACTCTAGTACACCGACAGGAGCCCCCGGGCCTGGGCCACACACGGTGCCGAGCGCTGTTGGGCCAGGCCCAAAACAGGGCACGGGCACGCGCGGAGCCTGGGTTATGCCGAATCTAACTCTGTATCCACCGCGCCCCCCGTAACGGCACGCGTCAATCGCGGAGTCGTGGGAGAGATCGTGGGTGGTTGTTTATTTGGAAGGACGAAATGTCCGCCCCGTCCCTCTTTATAAGCAGGGGAAACAGGGGCATTTCCCCCACCTTCGCCCTTCGCTGCTGCAATCTCAGAGATCTCCGCCGCCCTCCTCCGCTTGTAGAGTTGAAAGAGGGCAGCGCTCCGCCCCCGTCGCTGCCGCCACCACCAGCGCCGTCGATCTCCCCCACCGCCTCCGCCATGCCTCCGAAGCCCGGGAAGGGGAAGGCCACGAAGGCCGCGGCTGCGAAAGCTGTGAAGTCGACCGAAGCGCAGCGGCTTGAGGCGCTGCGGAAGGAGCGGGCCACTTTCCCCCCGGAGCTCCTCCGCGCGCTTCTCTATATCCACGCTCGCTTTCGCGACGAGCGCTTCCCGGGACTCCAACTTGACTTGACGGGCGCGATAGAGCGCCAGCAGCCTCCGCAGCAGCCGCTCCTCCTCGGGCTCGTCACTGCTGCTTCCCGGCGCGTCAACGATCGACAACCCGGCGGAGGCGAGCACCTCCCCATCCAAAACTTCTCCTTCCACCGGCGCCTTGGAGCTTGACGCCCAAGGGAGCTTGATGAAGATGCCCTCGCCAGCCTTCAGATAGGCGCCGGGCTGGGGCTCCTCGGAGCCTGACGCTGCGGCAGCGGCGGAGGGATCGGCGGTCGGTGCAGCGCCTGACGCTCCTGCGGCCTCAGGGCCGTCAGTGCGATCGCCAGATCCCCCGCCAGCTTCCTCGGCGGCAGCCTTGGCGGCCTCTTCACCGGCAGGCACATCGGCACCAGCTCCGTCTTCGGCGGCCGCGGCATCATCAGTGTTGCCGCGCGCGTCCTCTCTGCCGCCCGCCTCGGTCTCCATCGGATCCGCGGAGGGTGGATCTGACGACCGGAGAAGAATGAGAAGTCAAACAAGCACTCAAGAAGAAAAATCAGCAGAAGAATACAAAGAAAGTTTCGGGCAGGAAGGATTACCTGTGCTGGGATCCGCTGTCATAAGCTCCACCACCGGCGGATCGTTAGCGCTGTCCCTTGCCGGAGACTCCTCCCTTGCCAGAGGCTCCTCCCTTACCGGAGAACGCTCCCTTGCCGGGGAGTCCGCCCTTGGCGGCGTAGTCGAAGCAGACGACGAGTCGGAGGAGATCACCACGCCCTCCTGACGAAGCTGTTCTGCTCCTGCACAAACAAACCAGTGATCAGATGTCAACAAAGGAAAAGAGCAACCATGCGCACCCAGGAGCAGAAAGTAAACCATATGCTTACGCTGGGGGCTGCGCTGGGGGCTGCTCTGCGAAGTGATGGCCGGATCCGGCAAGGTGGTCTCGGGCGCGCCTCCTGTCGTCGCAGTGGGCTCGTCCTCGATGACCACCACCTGAGCCTTGGCCCTCTTCGCCGCCCTCTGGGCCAGAGTCCTGAAAAGGGAGAGTCCAGGATGGGTCAGATCAGATGCAAGACAGGAATGGCAAGTTGAAGAACTACAAGAACAACAAGGGAATCTTACTCTTCTTCCTCTTCCTCGTCGGAGCTGAGCGCGGAGAGGTCGAAGTTCGGCCCACCTCCGGGGCGACGAGGTGGAGGGGTGGGATCCCTTGACCGCTTGGCGGGGACTGCGGCGCCAGCCCGAGATGACCCCGCCCCAGTTGCCACTGCGGCGGGAGGCGCACCCGCGGCAACCGTACTTGCCGCGGCGGAGCGCGTCGCGCGGCGCTGCGGCTGTTGACCAGCTTGCCGCCTTGCTGCGTCCCCGATCCTGCGGAGGCGCCTTCTTGGCTGCACTGGGGGCTGCGTTCCGGGCCCTGTTTCCGGCAAGCTCCCCGGAGATGGCGGGCCGCTCGCACCCTCGGCGGGCTCACTCAACTCGGCGTCGGGCGCGGCAAGCTCTTCTTCGTCTTCGGGCCACTCCCGCTCAGCAAGACTCATCGCCGATGCCGTGTCCGCTTCCTCCACCGTGAACCCAAATTCACCCGCGGCTGCGGCTGCCGCCGCCTCTTCCGCCCTGGTGGCGATGCGTTCCATCTCTTGATCGGTGGTGTCGCGGGTGAGGAGCTTCTTGTCGTCAGCATTGACCGCTACTTCCACTAGGCTGTCGAAGAACTGCTGCACAACGTCTCTGGCAGGCTCTTGCCAAGTTGGAGCGATCCCGTGCGAATCACACAACGGCATCATGGCGCAGATGCGGTCGCGCGAGGAGTTGTTGCACAGAGGAACGACGCCTGCCGGCAACCTGAACCACTCGGGATGCTGTGGGTCGTGCTTAAATATCTCCTTGAGTATCCCGTCCAACTCTATGACGGTGAAATTGAAGTTGAGGCCTGGGCGCAACCTCATGATATCTGCCGGGCCTCCAAATTCCCAGGCGGGTCTCCCCCTCGCCTGCAGAGGGGCGATGCGCCGGCGAAGGAAATCTGCGCCGACAGCTCCTACAGTCAGCCCGGCAAGCCTGAGACGCAAGATCCGAGTGGTGGCGATCTTCAGCTTGTCGTCGTCCACGGACAGAGCGCTCCAGTCATTGCCACGCACTGCTGGGGCTTGGCGCAGGGCGGTGAACGGCTGCGGGCTCTCTTCTACAACCCAGCACCAATCTGCTCTCCACTCGTCCCACTTGTTGCGGAGCTCCCCCTCCAGATAGGTCTCCTTCTTGCCGGCCCGCGAGATCCAGGCGATCCCGCCGGCAAGAGGTTCCCCTCTCTCGACACGAGGCATAAAGAAATGGCGGAAGAGAGCTACGTTGGGGTGGACTCCGACAAAGTTTTCCCATAGATGGGCGAAAACTGCCATGGTCAGAACGGCGTTGGGGGTGAAGTCAAGGAGGTGGAGCCCATAGGTGTTCATGACGTCTTGGCCCGCTCCTTCCTTCTGGGCGAGCAGATGAAGATCGCTCTCTTGGCCATGTGGCTTGTGGCCGCCTGTAAAGGCGCCGACAAACTGATGGCATAAATCTGCCCAAAAGGAGATGGAATTGTCCGGCAAGTGCATGAGCCAGGACCTGACGTTGGGCTTGAGTACCAGCGGGAAGTAGTTGGCAAGGATCTTGTCGTCCCGTCCCCCGGCAGCCTGCACCGCGATGGTGTAGATGCTGAGAAACTCCGACGGATGTGTCTTGCCGTCGTACTTCTCTGGTACGTCTGGTTTGAAATTCTTTGTGCTGGGCCACTGGACTTGCCGCAGCTCACGGGTGAACGCAGGACAATCTACCGCGTACGGCAGATCGCCTGGTTCCCCTGGCGCATGCATGTCAACAGAGGGCCCAGCGCGCTTGTCGGATTGACGTCGCGCTTCTCTTCGGCGCTCGATGCGGGTTCGAGCGTCTTCTTGTTGTCGTTCATGGAGAACTTGGCGCTGGTCGCGACGAGCTCGTGGGTCCGACGACGCGGTGGAGCCGCTGTCGGGGTGGACCCGGCGAGTCGGCGATTTTGGCCTTCGTAGTGGAGAGTGCATGAAAGTCGCACCTCCCCCGGTCTTGTTGCCATCGGCTCGCGTCCGGCTGTCCTGCCGCGGCAGCGAGGTGCTTGGTTGCCGCGCAGTGTCGCCGTTGGCGAAGCCGATGAGGCTCTGGATAGTGGCCCTCCATTCGCCAGTCTTGTCCGCCGTCGGAGGATAGTCTAGGAGCAGTTGAGCTCGCGCCAAGGCTTCTGCTGGAGTAGTGGGCGGCGGAGGTGAACGGTGCGAGGAGTGGGGCGTGCTCGGACTCCTAACCACGTTAGAAGGAGCAGTGCCCCGTCCAGGCGACCGTACTTCGCTCGAGCCAGCATGTTGACGTGCATGTTGGTCTTGAGCGCCACAAGAACCACCAGCTTGATCTTGGCCCAGCGGACGTATGGCGCTGCGAACGCCATGACGCTGCTGGTCCCGCGCCTCCTGAGAGGGGCGCGGTGCGCGCATGGACGCCGAGGTCTGTGCCGCCTTGTCCTTGGACTTGGCCGCACTGAGGGCTCCCTCGTCGACGCCCATTCTTCCGCCGGCGTCCACTCCACCACCCGTTTGCTCCGGAGGCGGTGAAAGCGACGCAGACGGAACAGCTGCCTCCGAATCCTTCTTTTTCGGTGGCATGTCGATGAAGACGATGAAGATTTAGCTCGTGTGCACGCCGGATCGGGTTCGCACAATCTCGACGCCCCCTACCTGGCGCGCCAAAGATGTCGGGGAAACTGATCCACCAACACCTATGAGGACCGGGCCCCCTTTCGGTTCGAAGGGGGGCGGAGGCCGCGCAAAGAGCGGATCGAGGCAGTACACGCGAGCAGTTTTACCCAGCTTCGGGCCGCACGGATGCGTAAAACCCTACTGCTGCTTGTTTGTGTGTATTCAATTCTTGCTCAGGAGCGATGGACGCTGCCAGACCGAGCGTGAGAGTGTTCTTGATGTTTCGAATGAGCCGAACCCCCTCTACATTGCGCTTGGGCCTCCTTTTATACTTTCAAGGGATCACCGACAGGTGGCAACGTAGACTAGAAGGGTAAAAATGAAAAAGGATGCGGTAGGTGCAGCTACCGCTACTGTGGACACAGTGCACCCTACCTAACTCCGACGGCAGGGGACAAGGTCATTGAATGCCCGTCTGAGTTGCCTAAACAGTGCAAAAAGTGACAGTTAGGAGCGCCACCGTTTGCCACGATGGCCTTCTCTTCATCTTCGCTTGCCACCGCGTACCCCTGGCTGCACAGGCTCCCGCCACGCGCCCCTGAGGAAGCCTCATGGTGACACGCGGGTGGGTGCGCTGGAGCGTGGGTACAGAGTGGCAGCGGGCCCCCGGCGAGTACCTTGTCGGGGTCGTCGTCTTGTCGAGTCCAGAAGCTTGTCGCTCACCGGACCTTGCCGGGACGTGCGGTGCATCGTGGCAAGTTTCTTGAAGTGCCGTGGTTGGCCTTCCCGGCAAGCTCCTCTTGCCGGGGCCTTGTCTCTTCCCGGCAAGATCCTCTTGTTGGGGCCTTGTCTCTTCATCTTGAATGCTTTGTTCTTGAATGGCTCCAAAGGAACCCACGGAGGACTCTGGCGATCGTCCGGCAAGCCTTGCCGCGCGGCGCTGCAACCCCGTGCACAAGTTCGGGATACTAGGGTACCCCTACTTTAGTACACCGACACTGGGCACTTAATAAGTAAATAAAAATACTTATTTAAATCTTTTTGCAGCACGTCCGTAAAGGGCTGATTTTCCTTTTGGTTTTCATTGCCTAATTACTATATTTCTTGGAAGATGTGTTGTCTGTCATCATTATCTAGTGCTCCATTTTTTCTCCCTGTAATTTGGCTGGATATGTTCTTTGTTCTGATGACGTGCTTACGATTATTTTGTATGATGTTTTCTGACAGAATCTAGTGGAAAGGAAGATAATAAGAAACGTGGAGATCCAAATGATCCACGTGTGAGATTGAAGCGTGACTGCGTTGGTTTACTTGCTGCTTTCAAGCTTGGCGATCCTTGTGAGCATATCCTGATTGTGGCGAACACACATATTTATTGGCAAGTAAAATAGCTCATGTTCTCTACTGTTCTGTGATTTAAAGATGTTTTCGTCATTCGACTCATATTTTTGCCTATTTTATTTTACTATACGTATTTGATGGAAGCTAGTTTTCAACACGTGTATGGGTTTCTTATGCATGTTAACCTGTAAAACCTGATTTTACAGGGATCCAGAATGGATTGATGTGAAGTTGGCTCAAGCAAAGTATCTTCTTTCAAAAGTCTCTGAGTTTGAGAAAATTATCGCAAATAAGTTCACCTGTAAACCTTCTGTGATCATTGCTGGTGATTTTAACTCCACCCCTGGTGATAAGGTATTTCTTGCATTTTCTGCATTGCTTTCTCAAGCTTTTGCCACTATTGTTACAATTATTGTTACAGATTGCAGAGTTTAGTTACACAGAAATATTATCAAATATCACCTCCGTCCAGAATTACTTGTCGTTATCCAGACGACGTGACTTGTACATAAATGACCTGGCCAAAATGACATTGTTTTAGCTCCATGGCTTTACTGAAAGATATTGGGAACTTTGTCCATGTGCTGACATCTATTCCAGTTATGTGTGTGGCATATTGTTATCATGATGAAACATATTTGTGTAGGGACTGGCAATGCGCGGTCCAATAGCTACTTTATGCTTTTGAGCCCTTGTTTATGCCAAAAACAAAGCATTCTATCCTTGTCTCTCATGTGTGGATAATCTAACCCAGATTCAGTTTTGTGTGCCACCTCATTCAATTTGGTTCTCTCTGTCACCTCAGCTAATTTGTTACTATCACTTCCAGGTATACAATTACCTTGTATCAGCTGGCTCCGAATCTACGGACGAAGCCCTGATCAAATTGCGCAGCCTGTATGCTGAGAACGGAGGGGAGCCGGAGTTCACAAATTGCACTCCAGGTTTTACTGGAACATTGGACTACATATTCCTGTCGGAAGGCGGTTCAATAAAACCTACCAGCTTACTTCGGATCCCACGAGGGGGTTCCCCGGATGTGGAAGGAGGCCTGCCCAACTTCCACCATCCTAGTGATCACTTGCCAATCGTTGCCGGTTTTCAGGTACTTAGAGCTAGTGCCTAGGGTGGCCGGTTGTGTTTTTCGACTGCGGCGGCAAATGGCCCTCGAACTGTTGGCCATGGTCTGCGTGCAGTCTAGGGTTAGTCATAAGGCTGTGGGCTGTGGTGCATGCAATAATATCTCACAGCCACATTTTCTGGTTATTCAGAAGCAATTTGTCAACTGATAAGTGATAACGGTATACTTTGTTCCTTTTGTGTGTGCGTGATATGTGCATTTATCAGTGTGAAGAAACATGTGCCTTTTGGTTTTCGGCCAAAGAGGTATGTGCATTTATCAGTGTACGCATTTCCCAGAACACTGGACCCTTTTTGATTTTGAGGGAAGGTCTTCATGACTAACTTAATTGATAATTATAATTATAAACAGCCTTTACACACAAGATTTGCAAGTAAGCAGCTGTAGGAGGAACATCCCTCTGTTCTATAGTAGTTGCTGATTTAGTACAACGTGTACTAAATCAGCGACAACTAACTAATATGAAACGGAGGGAGGGAGTACAAGACAAATTATTTAAGAAAACTATGCTTATAGCTAGCTCATAAGTCGCACCATTAGCCTCACAGCATGAAATTGACCTTCCCTATTGACAATTTATGTGTGTTATACAGCTTTTGGAGAGTATGTGTTTTTAACCAGTATAAAGATTTATGTGTTCTTTAGCTCCTTATATGTGTTCCCTACAAGTAACCGTTTTTACCCAAAAGTAAAGCGTCAAACTTTAGAAGGTCGCCAAAGACGCATCTATCCTTGGAGTTTATCATGGCTGCATAGAGAAACATTGGGTGGAGCGTCTGAAAATGTAGGATTGCAAATCGTAAAAATGTAGATTCTACTAACCAAAATCGTATCCTAGAACCATAGAGTTCGTTATGACTTGTGCTCACCTAAATTGCTGAATTAGTCATTCGGAAATAGGTACAATCAGTTCGTTACATGAAAAATGGACAATTGGACATAGACTTTTCCACACACAAAGAATGAAAAGAAATGCAAACTGAACTGGCAGACCAAAGACAATAAAAGTAAATACACAATATGTAGGGTTCAACTAGTTACACATCTCAGAAAAAACTAGTTACAGCCTTACAGAAGCTAAAAAAGAAAAGCTACTTACACCCCCAAATTTATCATATAGCTCCTGAAAGACGAAAAGAATGATGGCACACAAGTATATCTGCTCTTGCCTCTTAAGACGATTCCTGAAAGGCCACAGAGCGCTCGGAACTGAAGAACCTAATCCTCTCTTGGGTTGTTTCACATATGATGAAACTGGAATTTAGGCAGCCCCATACTCAGGCACCGACAAAAGTTTGAAGGAAAGCCTCGCAGGCACCAATACAATCTCTTTGGGATCCTAGGGATCCTACAGATGGATTCTATTCTTCCTTCTTCTCCTTCCCTTTCCTCTCTTTAATCCATGATGAGCAAAATAGCGGCAGCACTGTGCATGCAGCCTCAATCAACAAGCAAACCGGCAGTGCAGAGAAATCATCTCCAGATACTCCCATGAATTCAGCAAGCGCAACCCCAAGATATCCGCTGATGATAATAGACAGGGCAAGTGCAGACATGACAAAGGCCATAACCGATCCCTCGCACCCAGAGGGGCAAAGGCTTGCGATAAGAACACTGAAGGGTAGCACCTTGAAGAACATGAGGCCCTCTAGCAGCCCTGAGAACACAATGGTGTACAAGGAGTCTGATATTCCCACCTTCCTGTATACTCCCTGGACAAATAACACGTCTGACAACATTACGACCGCTGTGATGAACTGCAGAGCTGATAAGATCTTGCGTGCAGACGTTGTCTTGAAGCACTTGTTGTATGCCATGCTCCAAGCCAAGAGAGCCACTTGCCCAAAAACCTTGGATAAACCGATGATGGATGAGTCAAGTCTTAACACTTCAGTCTGGTAGAAGAACATGGTCCCGAGTAGAAACGGTATGGCAGCATAGGACACTGAAAACCATATGATTGACCAGAATATTTCCGGCATACAGAGCGCGTAGGACAGCTCTTTGGTTTGTTTACGGATGCTGGAAATCACCGATGTATTAGTAGTCGCCTTTGGGAGTTTGAGGGAGCTCTCAGATATAGCCACAGTAGTGAAGAACTGGAGCACGAGAACGATTGCGAAAAATAGGAACATGAGTTTGGGGGAAAAGTAGCTGAGAGCAATGCCACCTAGGAGGTTTCCTAACGCGCCAGCAGAAGCACCAAACATACAAGCAAAGGATTGAAGCTGACCCCCTGAGGAAGAGGTTGCTTGCTTCCCGGCCTCCGCTACAATGGCATCATTGGCAACCTCACATATGGATGCACCAAAGTTGCTCAAGAGGAGAAAAATGGTAAGAACCGGAAGAGAAAGAGACGGCCAGAGGGCAATTCCTAACCATGAAACTGCCTGCAAGAGAGCTGCAACCACAGCAAAAGAAGTTATGTTAGAATATAGGAGTAGTTAGCTATATTAGGAGAAACAGTTGTAATGTAGTGTAGCACACAGTGCGCATCTTCAGGAGCATCAGTTATGGCATTTGACAGGGTGATAAATATGAGTAAATTACACTAATTTTCCTTATGCATCTGATTGTGCTAATTATATATTAACAAAATATCAGTGGACTTCCAACAATTGGTCTGTCAAGCTCGAAAGCACTTGGTTGGGCTCTTTTATGCCAATCTGTTCATGAAGTGATCGAGAAAGACAAGATATCATAGTCACTAAAATCGCCATAGCTCCCTGAATTTATTTAACTGCTCGGATATCTAAACCAAGGGGATCAATGGATTGAGCTAACTTCTAAATGACGCGAGCTGAAAAGGAGAATCAAAGACCAAAGTGATTCTAGTCAATTAAAATTTAATGGTATTGCACAAATTAAGACTTCAGCACAGAATCTGAGGACGGGCAATCTTAAGTTCTGTAATGCTGGGATATGACAGCACACCATCCGTCCATCTTTGGAATTTCATCATAACACTTGTGCACGGCAAGGGCCACATCCAAGGCTGAGAAAAGATACACGATGCCACCCTGGTTGCTACTCCAAAAGGCTACTCCGCCGAAAGATGGAGAATGATGGTAATCAGAAGAAAAAACGAAAAGGGAAAGTGAAAGTGAAAGAAGACAAAACGCATGTGAATAATCAGGAGGACAATTGCGTTCAAGTATATTCTTTGCAGCGTTGTCGCTCGCCACATGACACCGATGTACAAACAAGTGAACAGCACGCAAGAAAGGAATGTGGAAAGCTCTACCGTGGTTATCATTTTTCTTTTTTCTTTTTTCTCTCCAAAGACAGCGCAAAAGAGTAAAATATCCTACTGCACGTTCCTACACTGCTCAGAATTCCCACGACTCGTCTAATCAGTGATCAAGTGCAGTGAAAAGGCGAAATTGTGCGCGCAACATGGGCAGTACAGGGAAGGTGAAAATCTCGGGGAATTATGATTCTGCATCGCGAGCGTGGTTCCGATCATTCCAGGTTAACGGGTAAAGGTGAGTACGGAATCGAGCGTGGTTCCGAGCATTCCACGTTATTATCCGTTAAAGTAAAGGGCGGTATGGAATCACGATGAGGATCATGGTGTCGGTCGCAGATTACGGAAGGTGGCGTTGTTGGTAGATCTGAAAAGAAAGGCAATGCGATAACGTGGGGGGATAAAGGGAGGGAGGGAGGGGGCGTACCGCCGATGGCGACGTATGGCAGGCGGCGGCAGCCGCGGATGGGGACGGCGTCGGAGAGGAGGCCGAGGAGCGGCTTGGCGACCATGGGCAGGGTGGCGGAGGCCTGGAGGATCTGCAGCGAGGAGGAAGGGACGCCCATGGCGTCCTTGAGGAAGAAGTTGACGCCGAGCCAGGGGAAGAGCCGGAAGCCCTGCACCCAGAACCCGACACCGATCACCCACCGCTGCGTGGCCGCGGCCGCCGCCGCGGCCCTCTCGCCCTCCACCTTCTGCCCCTTCTCCATGGCCTCCCTCCACGAAATCCGACGGTACGGAGTCTCGGCTGATCCGCGCGTCGCCGGACCTTTCTGTTCCTGCTCTGCTCCCGATCCAAGGGAAGGGAATGAGGAGACACTGGGAGCTCGTGGTGGCTCTTGTGTTGTACACTACCACCGGGGGTGGAAGGACACATGGGATGGTTGGGTGGTGTTTGGCCGAACTGAGAAGCGATGATGCATTTCAGGGGAATGGTTGGCACGAGAAGAACCAACACGTTGCCACGGACACAGGGGCCCGGAGCCACGTGGACCAGTACCAATCGCCATGTGTGCATGGTGGGTCATCGCGTTCCAGGATGTCGGCATGCCTTTTCGGTGGGCCTCCGGGCCTTTTTTTTCCTGAAAAAGTCTGTAGCTTCATCAGATTAGACTTTTTTTTAGATCACAAGGGTTTTATTCCATCATGGTAGAGCTATAATCTTTGGGAAAGAGATCCTCAATACATGGGGCTTTTGCCGAGCCACATAGCCATAGCTCGCTCAGAGCGACTATATTTTATCAGGCAATCTGCAACACTATCACGTGACCTATGAAGTTTCTGCGAAACAAAAACTCTATCAATCATTAGAGCCTTAATTTCAGCCACTAACTGACGATACACTGAATGATCTAAACTAGAATGTGAAAAACAAGATAAGGCAGTCAAAGAATTTGACTGAACCAACACCGGAAGCTCTGTATGTTGTGTAGCAAGCGCCATACCAATCATCAATGCATGTATCTCAATCTCTAGAGCTTCGCTGCAATTAAATATATATCGATAAGCTGCAAAGATGACTGAGCCATCACATTTCCGAAGGATCATCCCCACCACTGCAGTGCCATCCTCCTCCAGAAAGGAACCATATACAGACAAGGCCAACATATTTTTCGGAGGTGTCGGCCATTGTAGTACTTGGGGAGAACAATGACGCTTTGGTCATTCCCATACATCTTGGACTACCATTTTTCCCTTCAACATTTCTCCCGTTGTGAACTTCCGAGCATCTAAAATCATCCTCATGTAGTTTTCTAGAAATTCCGCCGAGACCTGGGCTGGGGCGACCTTCTTTCCATGTATGATGTCAATCCGAACCTGCCATATGCGCCACACCAGCATCACAATCATACTACGTGCAATGTCCGAGCAACTTGCCAAGAGCAGCATAAGCCAATCATTGCCGGTATCAAGAACCCGTTCTTTGCGCGGAATAGGCCAAACAACACTCGTCGCATCCCAAAGGCCCTGTGCATGGGCGCACCCAACTAGGGCATGGAATGACCCTTCGACTTCCCGATCGCAAATAGGACATGATGCCCGAGTCGACAAGTGCTCGTACTGTTTATTTTCTGAGGTGGCCAACGCACCTAACACCGCTTTCCAGGCTAAGATTTTCATCTTCGGAGGCACGATAGTATGCCAAATATTACTCCACAATGGACGCTCCCCTCTCGGGAGAGCGCCGCTAGCGCCCCCACCGAAATCATCATCATGATGTAGAGTAGCTGGACGGTAAGCACTTTTTACTGTGAACCTGCCTAACCGCTCCAGGTGCCAAGCCAAAAAATCCTCCCGGAGACGTGGCGAACTTTTGATTTTCAATATTTTTATCACATCCATAGGTCAGGAAAACTCCTCAACTTTTTCCCGAATCCTTGCACCATGCTCATCAATAAAATTTGAGACCCGTTTCAGTCGAGAATTTCTTCTTGGTGTTATAGGGCGAAGGGATGGGCCACGAGGAATCGACGGATCCCGCCAAGCACGAATAGAACGCCCATCTCCAACCCTCCATATCATACCTTTTTTGACAAGATCCAAACCATACTCAATTCTACGCAGAAGCATTGCCTGAAAATATTGTGTCCAAAAGGTTCCTATTCGGATAGTATTTCGCCTTAAGCGACCGTGCACATAAGCTCTCAGGGTTATCCAATAAACGCCAAGCCTATTTTGCTAACAATGCTTGGTTAAACGCACTCATATCCCAAAAGCCAAGACCACCTTTCAACTTGGGTAGCATCATCTTGTCCCAACTCAACCATGCCATCTTCCTTTTACCCTTCTCAACTCCCTACCAATATTGCCTCATCATGCGCATCAAGTCATCACAGACTGAAGCAGGTAATCTGAACACACTCTTCACATATGTGGGTATAGCTTGGGCTACTGACTTGATAAGAATTTCTTTATTACCCGATGACATATATTGTTCACTCCAATCAACTAACCTCTTCCCCATATGTCCCTGTACAGCCTCAAATCTTCCCTTATGCATTCTCCCCTCCAAAACAGGTAGATCCATATATTTAGGATCAAACACCTATTGTGTAATATCAAGAGTATTTTTCACATCCATCGAAACAACCAAAGGACAATTGTCAAAAAAGGATGGAACACTTAGACGGATTTATAAGTTGCCCCGTCGCCGCTGTATAAGTGTTCAACAAACCTTTCACCATCACTGCTTGCTGTATATTCACTTTAAAAAATAATAGAGAATCATCCGCGAACAACAGATGTGAAATAACCAGAGCCCTGCGACAAATCTTCACACCCTCTAAGCCATCTGATGTCACTGATTTGTTCACCAAGGCAGGCAACGCAGCAACAACGAATATGAATAAAAACAAAGATAACGAGTCACCTTGGATAAGGCCTCTCGAGGGTGAAAATGAATCTAGAAGTTTCCCATTGAGCTTGACTGAATATTTAATCGAAGTAACATAGGCCATGACACGAGAAATCCAAGCCTGCGAGAAACCCCATTTTAACAATGCCTTCTCCAGAAAATCCAGTCAACACGATCATAAGCTTTTGATAAATCCAGCTTGCAAGCACAAAAATCAGCATTACCCTTGAGGGCTTGAATATGGTGGATACACTCAAAAGCAATAATCGAGTTGTCAGAAATCAGCCATCGTGGAATAAAAGCGCTCTGGTTTTTCAAAGTAAGCTCCGAAAGCAAAGACCGAAGACAATTAACCAAGCACTTCGAAACAATTTTATAAACAACATTACACAAGCTAATAGGCCGAAAATCCTTCAGTTCCGTAGGATTGGGGGCCTTGGGAATTAAGACTATAACTATGTCATTAACACCCGCCGGCATGATTCTGGTGTGAAAGAACTCCAACACTGCAACAACAATTTTCTCTTTAAGAACACCCCAATTTCTCTGGTAGAAACGAGCAGGAAAACCGTCCATACCTGGAGCCTTAAGAGGCCCAATCTAAAATAGTGCATCGGAAATCTCCTACTTCGTATACGGGGCATCAAGGGCCCCATTCATCTCAGTTGTAACCTTCTGCTCAATGCAATCTAGAACCACCACATGATTTAGAGTTGGTGAAAGTGCAACTATCCCTAGGTGGTTTTGGTAATTCATAACAACATATAGCTCATTGAGCTAATGCTATTCCAAGATGATTATTTCAGGAAAGCTCAATGATTGGCATGGCATGGATGTGAAAGTGGAACCCTCAAAATGCTAAGGACAAAGAATTGGCTCAAGCTCAAAAGATCAAGACTCTTCATTTTATATTTTAGTGATCCAAGATCACATTGAGTCTTTAGGAAAAGCCAATACTATCAAGGAGGGATGAGGTGTTGCTTAATGAGCCTCTTGCTTCATGTGCTTAGTGATATGCTCCAAAACCCTCAACTACTTTCCCATATCCACAAATGACCTAAACCCAAAGCCAAACTCGGTCCTACCGATTCTTTCTATCCGGCGCCACCGAGTTTCACTTGTCATAAGCCACTGCCAAACCCTAGCAATTCGGTTCTACCGATAGGGATCTCGGTCTCACCGAGATGGGATTGTAAACTCTCTGTTTCCCTTTCGTAACTTTTCAGTCTCACTAAAAGAGCGAATCGGTCCCACCGAGATTGCAATGTAAATTCAGTGTTTCCTTTTTGTAACTTTTCGGTCTCACCGAAAGAGCAAATCGGTCCCACCGAGTTTGCCTGACCAACTCTCTGGTTAGCTAATTACCAAAATCGGTCTCACCGAGTTTGTGTAATCGGTCTCACCGAGATTACGTTATGCCCAAACCCTAACCATATCGGTCCTACCGAGTTGCATGTCAGTCCCACCGAAAATCTCTGACGGTCACTAGGTTTACCTTTTCGGTCCGACCGAGTTTGTTGATTCGGTCCCACCGAGATTGGAAAACTGTGTGTAACAGTTGGATTTTGTGTGGAGGCTATATATACCCCTCCACCTCCTCTTCATTCATGGAGAGAGCCATCAGAACACATACACAATTCCAACTCATATGTTCTGAGAGAGAACCACCTACTCATGTGTTGAGACCAAGATATTCCATTCCTACCATATGAATCTTGATCTCTAGCCTTCCCCAAGTTTCTTTCCACTCAAATGTTCTTTCCACAAAATCCAAATCCTATGAGAGAGAGTTGAGTGTTGGGGAGACTATCATTTGAAGCACAAGAGCAAGGAGTTCATTACCTACACACCATTTGTTACTTCTTGGAGAGTGGTGTCTCCTAGATTGGCTAGGTGTCACTTGGGAGCCTCCGACAAGATTGTGGAGTTGAACCAAGGAGTTTGTAAGGGCAAGGAGATCGCCTACTTCGTGAAGATCTACCGCTAGTGAGGCAAGTCCTTCGTGGGCGATGGCCATGGTGGGATAGACAAGGTTGCTTCTTCGTGGACCCTTTGTGGGTGGTTGCTTCTTCGTGGACCCTTTGTGGTTGGAGCCCTCCGTGGACTCGCGCAACCATTACCCTTCGTGGGTGGAGCCCTCCGTGGACTCGCGCAACCGTTACCCTTCGTGGGTTGAAGTCTCCATCAACGTGGATGTAGGATAGCACCACCTATCCGAACCACGGGAAAAACATCCGTGTCTCCAATTGCGTTTGAATTCTCCAAACCCTTCCCTTTACATTCTTGCAAGTTGCATGCTTTACTTTCCGCTGCCAATACACTCTTTGCATGCTTGCTTGATATGTATTGTGAATGTTGAAATTATGCCTAAACTCCACTTAAACCGAAGAAGCTTAAAAATTGCAACTTTAGCATTAAGTGTCTAATCACCCCCCCTCTAGACACATCTACTTCAAGATCCTACAAGTGTATCAGAGCTTTGGTCTCCATTGCCTTGGTTTAATCACCATTGGAGGAAGATGGATGTGTCTACTTTAGGGAGTCTTAGACATAGAGTGCCTATTCTTGATGGAGAGTATTTTCACGAGTGGAAAAATGAGATGCTTGTAATCTTCAATCAATATCATTTGAACAAGTATATTGCTAGTCCTTGTGCACCTCATATTGATCCTTTGCATCCTACACTAGATGAAGATATTGACATGATTCGCAATCTTAGAACTATTGAGCTCATCATTAGAGGATTGCCCAAAAATTTGATTGCTAGTTTGCCTACTCTTAATTGTGCCTATACTATATGGAAATTTCTTGAGGAACGATTTCCCGATCATTCCTTGAAAACTTTGGATGAAATTCTCCATAAATCTATTGCCTTGAGTAAGATGAACTCTAGTGATCCTAGTTTTGGTAATT
>NC_041380.1:444621852-444699553 GCF_002162155.2 Triticum dicoccoides | reverse complement strand
AAGGAGATGTTGGAATCATTAGTGATATCATATTCGAAGCTATAAGAATTCATAAAAGTGACCACTTTGATGATCATTTATCTAATGAATTACCCTCTCTAGGAAATGATGAGTCACAAGATCATGATGAACATGGATACTATGATGATGATGATGATAGTGACTTCGATCTTGATGATGCAATGAGACATTTTGGTCTTATGGCAAATCTTCGGGGATATGAATCAGGAGGAAAGGAATGGGTTCTTGATAGTGGATGTACTGATCATATGACCGGAGATGAAGAGATGTTTCGTGAGCTTGCTGAAAATGACGGCCCTCGAAAATATGTCACCTTTGGTGATAATTCAAAGGGTAAAGTGGTTGGCCTTGGTAAGGTGGCCATCTCACATGATAGTTCCATTCAAAATGTCATGCTCGTTGAATCTCTCGGCTACAACTTACTTTCAGTATCTAGACTTGCTGATTTCGGTTTAAATGTCCTATTTACTGAGGTAGATTGCCAAGTATTTCTTCGAGACAATCATAAATTGGTCTTTACCAGTATGCGTAGAGGTGATCTTTACATTGTCGATTTCTCTAAAAAGGCACAACCTAAAACTTGCTTTATTGCTAAATCCTTAAAAGGTTGGTTGTGGCATAGACGACTAGGCCACGTTGGCATGAGAAACCTTGACAAGCTTATTAAAGGAAATCATATCCTTGGAGTTAACGATGTCATATTTGATAAGGATAGACTTTGCAGTGCTTGTCAAGCAGGTAAACAGGTTGGAGGAAGACATCCCGTGAAGAACATCATGACCATAAGGAGGCCACTCGAGCTACTTCATATGGATCTATTTGGTCCCAACACCTACAAGAGTCTCGGTGGAAATTCTTTTGGTCTAGTTATAGTTGATGATTTTTCAAGATTTACGTGGGTGTTCTTTCTTAATGACAAGTCGCAGGTCCAGAAGATCTTCAGAAACTTCGCTAGGAAGGCCCAAAATCAGTTTGACGTGAAGATCAAGAAGGTTCGGAGTGACAACAGAACGGAGTTCAAGAACGCAAATGTGGACACCTTTCTTGACGAAGAAGGGATTTCACACGAGTTCTCGGCTACGTACACACCTCAACAAAATGGAGTTGTTGAGAGGAAGAACCGGACGCTCATCGAAATGGCAAGAACGATGCTTGATGAATACAAGACGCCGAAGCACTTTTGGGCAGAAGCGGTTGAGACAGCTTGTCACGCAACAAATCGCTTATATCTTCACAAGCTACTCGGCAAGACGGCATACGAGCTTCTCACCGGTAACAAACCCCAAGTTGGATACTTTCGAGTATTCGGCTCAAAGTGCTACATTCTTGACAAGCATCGTCGTTCAAAGTTTGCTCCTAAATCTCATGAAGGTTTTCTACTTGGTTATGGCTCAAACTCTCACACTTACCGTGTCTACAACAATTTCACCCGAAAGGTTGAAGAGACGGTAGATGTGAAGTTTGATGAATCTAATGGCTCGCAAGTAGAGCAATTGCCAATTGATGTAGGAGACAAAGACCCTTCAGAAGCAATCCAAGACTTGTCCATTGGCAAAATTCGTCCAACGGAGGTGAAGAAGAGTACTTCATCCGTCCAAGTGGAAGCTTCTACTTCACAACAAAGTGAACCAAGAATTGACACGGAAGCATCCACAAGTGGGACACACCAAGATGAAGAAAACGAGGAAATACATCAAGACGAACATCAACAACCTCCTTCTCCACCATGACAAGAGAACGACAATGTCAACAATGAAGAAGACCAAGAAGAAGAACAAGATGAAGAAGATGTTCGACAAAGACCCAAGCAAAAGCTCTCACGAGTTCGAGCAAGAATTGCCAAAGATCATCCCGTCGAGAAAATCTTAAATGATATACAAACCGGGAGAATCACTCGCTCAAAGACTCATTTAGCTAACTTTTGTGAAAACTATTCATTCATCTCTAGCATTGAACCTATGAAGGTTGAAGAAGCATTGGAAGATCCGGATTGGATAAACGCTATGCATGAAGAGCTACACAACTTTGAGAGAAACCAAGTTTGGACATTAGTTGAGAACCCCGACAACAACCACAACATCATTGGTACCAAATGGGTGTTTCGCAACAAGCAAGATGAAGATGGACAAGTGGTTCACAACAAAGCACGTCTCGTCGCCCAAGGATACACACAAGTCGAAGGTATGGACTATGGTGAGACATATGCTCCCGTTGCTAGACTTGAGTCCATTCGCATCTTACTTGCCTATGCTAACCACCATAATATCACCTTGTACCAAATGGACATCAAAAGTGCTTTTCTAAATGGTGAAATAGAGGAGGAAGTTTATGTCAAACAACCTCCCGGTTTTATCAATCCTAAGAAACTAAATCATGTTTACAAACTTCACAAAGCTCTTTATGGTCTTAAACAAGCTCCTAGAGCATGGTATAAATGCTTGACCAAGTTCCTTACTACAAGTGGTTTTGAAATTGGTAAAATTGATTCTACTCTTTTTACTAAAAGGGTTAATGGAGAACTATTTGTATGCCAAATTTATGTTGATGATATCATATTTGGTTCAACTAACCCTCTCTTTAGTGAAAAGTTTGGAAAGCTAATGTCAGAGAAGTTTGAGATGTCTATGATGAGTGAACTCAAATTCTTTCTCGGTTTGCAAATCAAGCAAACTAAGGAAGGTACATTTGTCTCTCAAACAAAGTACACTAAGGACTTATTCAAGAAGTTCAATATGCAAGAATGCAAAGGTATGTCTACACCCATGCCTACTAGTGGACATAATGATTTGACCAAAGATGGTGAATCGGTTGATCAAAAGGTTTATCGCTCTATGATTGGTTCATTGTTATACCTATGTGCTTCACATCCCGATATTATGCTAAGTGTGTGCATGTGTGCACGATATCAAGCTGCTCCTAAAGAATGTCATCTTAAGGCTGTGAAAAGGATAGTGAGATATTTAATCCATACACCAAATTTTGGCATTTGGTATCCTAAGAGGTCTTCTTTTGATCTTGTTGGCTATTCCGACTCGGATTATGCCGGAGATAAGGTTGATAGAAAGTCCACTTCGGGTACTTGTCAATTTCTTGGTAGATCTCTTGTGTCTTGGTCTTCCAAGAAACAAAACTCGGTATCCTTATCCACCACCGAAGCGGAATACATTGCCGCTGGTTCATGTTGTGCTCAATTACTTTGGATGACCCAAACTCTTAAAGATTATGGGATTTATGTGAAACATGTTCCACTACTTTGTGACAATGAAAGTGCTATCAAAATTGGTCATAATCCTGTACAACATTCTCGAACTAAGCATATTGAAGTTCGTCATCATTTCATTTGAGATCATGTTGCTAAGGGTGACATTGATCTTAAGCATGTTCGCACTGATAAGCAATTAGCGGATATATTTACTAAACCTCTTGATGAGAAAGTGTTTTGCAGGTTGAGAGGAGAATTGAACATCATTGATGCTTCGAACTTGGAGTAGAAACTCCATTGGATACATGCAAGACATGAGCTTATGACTAATCCATGATATATCTCTTATGATAACTATCTTATGTCTTGGATATATTTGCACCTTGCATGTTGTCTAACCTATGTAGGTGCTTGGTTGAATCTAATTCCATGAAATTGCGACTCACTCACATCTTGAGCAATCTCTACATCACCAAGACTCTACACAATGGTGGTTGAAGACAAGGAAGCACAAAACCATTCAAACATATCCTTTGACAAATTCTATGTTGAGCTTCATGATTGTCATTTTTGGATACACAAGTGCTCTTCCTTGCAAGAACTAACCCATGTAGGTAGATGAACTCAAACTCCAAGTGGTGCTCCCAACTCTTGATGAGCTACATCAACCTTGAGCACCCACACAAGTTCAACTACATGAGCAAGAACCACACCACCACCCAAGGTATGTTATTCCATCTTAGAGAAGCTTTACTCCAAGACATGAGTCAAAGCAACTCAACTAGATGTGAATACATCAAGATGCTTAAACGAAAAATGGTAACCCCATTTTGAGCTTAAACGATGAGTATGACCTATGATCAAGTGTTCTCACTTGACTCCTAAGTCAATATACTCTAACATAGGTGACTATGTCACCGCCCAACTCTAGATGAAGTTCTCTTGTGTTCTTTTCTGTGTTATTGCATTTTTCTCATGCATGTTTAGTTTCCTTCTCTTTTTTTTTAAAAAAAAACTCCATCTAGATTTTTCAGTTTCTTCTCTTTTCTTTTTGTTTTTGTTCTGCATTTTTTGCATTTAATTCCTTGCAAATCCTTCAGGTAATTCATTGCAAATCTTTGTGAGATCCTACATGTCTAGTGAGCTGAGGTGACAAGTGTTTTTCTCTGTGTAAACTCGGTTTCACCGACTTGCAATTTTCGGTCCAACCGAATCTTTTTGGTACCACCGAAATATGCCACTCGGTGCCACTGACTTTGCAATCAGAAAAACAGTTTGCCACTTGTTCTACATTTCTTCTGATCCAGCTCCACTCAATGAATCTTGTCCTCTACAAGCATCACAATTTTATCCTTTGCTTTGTGCTGAGTCTCAAGGACCAAACCTATACGACGGATTCCCGAAAGCCCTTCTTGGAAATTGATGTCAAAGGGGGAGAAAGAGATCACATCAAAGCTCAAGGGGGAGAGAAAGTCTCAAGGATCCCAGATATTGTTAAGGGGGAGAGAGAGATTTCCCAGATGTTATTAAGGGGGAGAGAGAGACTTCCAGGGGGAGAGAATACTCAAGGATCCCAGATGCTTGATGTTCAAGAGGAGATATGTCACATGCCTTTTTGGGGGAAAGACATGTATTTGCATTAAGTTCTATCCATTTGTATCTTTCAGCTCTGATTTTCTGTTCCCTATCTTCTCCCAATATCCCATGTAAGATTCAGGGGGAGCAAGATACCTAAGGGAAAGAAATCAGTCAAATTCATTGCATATCTTTATTCTTGGGGACATGTTGAATCCAATGTGGTACCTTGTACTCACTCTCTACATGTCATCCCAGTCTTGGTATTATTGTGGTTTCTTTTGTTTGCTCTGGCTAGTGGATGTACCTGTGTTATCTAACTTTGTTTGTGCAGGTTCATTCCATCCTAAGCCAACTCAAGACCACAAGGTAAGTATATGCATCAAAATCATGAGTATGAGGAGTTCTTGCTTATGTACATACTGTTTGCAAGAAGGACTCATGAGCATGAAGGTATTTTCCTTGATAATCTTTTGCTCTGATGCATATGGCCAAGATACATGTAACACATTGCCTACTCTGTCATGGTTATGCTCTCACATGCCTCTATATTTCATATTTACATGAGTGCATACATGTAGGGGGAGCCTATGCTTGTTACATGTCCTTCCAAAGCTTTACTTGCTGTTCTTTATATCTTTATCTAAAGCTTTGATGTATGTTGCCATCAATTACCAAAAAGGGGGAGATTGAAAGCACAAGTGCTCCCTAGGTGGTTTTGATAATTGATGACAACATATCTCTTGTTGGACTAACATTTCTATCTAGCATGTTTCAGATAAGTTCAACAATGGAGTGGCATGGACTAAAGGTTGTGGGAACTCCTTCAAGATGCTAAGGACAAAGGATTGGCTAAAGCTTCAAGCTCAAGACTCCTCATTTTACATTTTAGTGATCCAAGATCACATTGAGTCCATAGGAAAAGCCAATACTATCAAGGAGGGATGAGGTGTTGCTTAATGAGCCTCTTGCTTCATGTGCTTAGTGATATGCTCCAAAACCCTCAACTACTTTCCCACTTCCACATATGACCTAAACCCAAAGCCAAACTCGGTCCTACCGATTCTTTCTATCCGGCGCCACCGAGTTTCACTTGTCATAAGCCACTGCCAAACCCTAGCAATTCGGTTCTACCGATAGGGATCTCGGTCTCACCGAGATGGGATTGCAAACTCTCTGTTTCCCTTTCGTAACTTTTCGGTCTCACCGAAAGAGCGAATCGGTCCCACCGAGATTGCAATGTAAATTCAGTGTTTCCTTTTTGTAACTTTTCGGTCTCACCGAAAGAGCAAATCGGTCCCACCGAGTTTGCCTGACCAACTCTCTGGTTAGCTAATTACCAAAATCGGTCTCACCGAGTTTGTGTAATCGGTCTCACCGAGATTACGTTATGCCCAAACCCTAACCATATCGGTCCTACCGAGTTGCATGTTAGTCCCATCGAAAATCTCTAACAGTCACTAGGTTTACCTTTTCGGTCCGACCGAGTTTGTTGATTCGGTCCCACCGAGATTGGAAAACTGTGTGTAACGGTTGGATTTTGTGTGGAGGCTATATATACCCCTCCACCTCCTCTTCATTCGTGGAGAGAGCCATCAGAACACATACACAGTTAAAAATAATATCATATTCAGATTCGACATATTTTTCTAATCAAATTTCATATATAACATGTTAAATTTGGAGTTACGGTTAAAAAGTTATGGATTTTAAAAAACTATTAATATGTACTATGGGTTTATTACCAAAAACTTGAGGGGGGTTTCAACAAAATAGGATAACGGACCAAGAATACCTGTTTCTTTTATTAGTAGGTATAGATAACCTCCTTTAATGAATAAGCAACAGACCCCAGATTGCCCGCCGGTCTTCTCCTAGACCATGCTAAAGCTATTACTTGTGGGACTGAAGGGTCCCTTTCCCACGTATTCTCATACCCGGTGTCGGTGTCAAAACCGGCGGACCTCGGGTAGGGGGTCCCGAGTTGTGGACCTTGGATCAATGGGGAATAGGGGTCGAGAAGGACACAATGTTTACCCAGGTTCGAGCCCTCTCTAAGAGGTAAAACCATATGTTGTCGGTGTCAAAACCGGCAGATCTCGGGTAGGGGGTCCCGAACTGTGCGTGTGAGGATCAATGGTAACAAAGGACGATGGAGACACAATGTTTACCCAGGTTCGGGCCCTCTTAAAGGAGGTAAAACCCTACGTCCTGCTTGATTGTATTCGATGAGTATAGGGGTTGCAAGAGTTAATCTACCTCGAGATCGTAATGGCTAAATCCTAGCTGTCTAGCCTATGAGAATTCGGATAGCCTCTATGGACTAAACCCTCTAGTATATATACACACCGGAGGGGTCTGATACTTCTCCGTCGTATCTACTTTTCCAAACACTTTTGCCCTTGTTTTGGACTCTAACTTGCATGATTTGAATGGAACTAACCCGGACTGACGTTGTTTTCAGCAGAATTGCCATGGTGTTATTTTTGTGCAGAAATAAAAGTTCTCGGAATGACCTGAAAATCAATGGAGATTATTTGTGGAATATATAAAAAATACTGCAAGAAAGATCCAAGTCAGGGGGCCCACACCCTGTCCACGAGGGTGGGAGGCGCGCCCTACCCCCATGGGCGCGCCCCCTGCCTCGTGGGCCCCCTGACGCTCCACCGACCTCAATTGCAACTCCATATATTTGTGTTCGGGGAGAAAAAATCACAGAGAAGGATTCATCACGTTTTACGATACGGAGCCGCCGCCAAGCCCTAAACTCTCTCGGGGAGGCTGATCTGGAGTCCGTTCGGGGCTCCGGAGAGGGGAATCCGTCGCCATCGTCATCATCAACCTTCCTCCATCACCAATTTCATGAAGCTCACCGCCGTGCGTGAGTAATTCCATCATAGGCTTGCTGGACGGTGATGGGTTGGATGAGATTTATCATGTAATTGAGTTAGTTTTGTTAGGGTTTGATCCCTAGTATCCACTATGTTCTGAGATTGATGTTGCTATGACTTTACTATGCTTAATGCTTGTCACTAGGGCCCGAGTGCCATGATTTCAGATCTGAACCTATTATGTTTTCATCAATATATGAGAGTTCTTGATCCTATCTTGCAAGTCTATAATCACCTATTATGTGTTATGATCCGTTAACCCCGAAGTGACAATAATCCGGATACTTACCGGTGATGACCATAGTTTGAGGAGTTCATGTATTCACTATGTGTTAATGCTTTGGTCCGGTACTCTATTAAAAGGAGGCCTTAATATCCCTTAGTTTCCAATAGGAACCCGCTGCCACGGGAGGGTAGGACAAAAGATGTCATGCAAGTTCTTTTCCATAAACACGTATGACTATATTCGGAATACATGCCTACATTACATTGATGAATTGGAGCTAGTTCTGTGTCACCCTATGTTATAACTGTTGCATGAATAATCGCATCCGGCATAATTCTCCATCACTGATCCATTAACTACGAGCTTTTCACATATTGTTCTTTGCTTATTTACTTTTCCGCTATTGTTGTTACAATCACTACAAAACCCCAAAATATTACTTTTGCTATCGTTACCACTACTATCATATTACTTTGCTACTAAACACTTTCCTGCAGATATTAAATTTCCAGGTGTGGTTGAATTGACAACTCAGCTGCTAATACTTGAGAATATTCTTTGGCTCCCCTTGTGTCAAATCAATAAATTTGGGTTGACTACTCTACCCTCGAAAACTGTTGCGATCCCCTATACTTGTGGGTTATCAAGACCATTTTCTGGCGCCGTTGCCGGGGAGCATATCTCTATTATTTGAGTCACTTGGGATTTATATCTGTTTATCATTATGAAGAACTTTAAAGATCAAAGAACCAATATTTTTCCCTCAACCACGAGGGGAGGTAAGGAACTGCCATCTAGCTCTGCACTTGATTCACCTTCTGTTTTGAGTAAGCTTGCGACACCTAAACCCGCTTCTGCTATTAATTCTGATATGTCGCATGTTATCGATGATGCCACTTCTTCTATGCATGATACTTACTATGAAACTATTTATATGCTTGATACTACTGTGCCACTTGGTGAATTTCTTGATGAACAACTTACTAGGGCTAGAGAGAATGAAATTATTGAAACTGATAATGTTGATGAAAGTGATGATGAAGATTCTCTCCCTAGATATGAATTGCCTGTTGTTCCTGAGGGTTATGTTATGGATGAAGAAACTGCTAGAGACTTTCTTGCCTGCAATGATAGAAGTGATCTTAAGAAACTATTAGCTAAGCTAAAAGAAAAATCTTTGAATGTTAGAATGAAATATGATCCTGCTTATGCTACTTCACCTATATTTATTACTGATAAGGATTATGATTTCTCTGTTGATCCTGAGTTAATTACTTTGGTTGAATCTGATCCTTTCTATGGCTATGAATCTGAAACTGTTGTGGCACATCTTACTAAATTAAATGATATAGCTACCCTGTTTACTAATGATGAGAAAACTCGCTACTATTATATCCTTAAATTATTTCCATTCTCATTAAAGGGTGATGCTAAGATATGGTTTAATTCTCTTGATCCTGGTTGTGTGCGTAGTCCCCAGGATATGATTTACTACTTCTGTGCTAAATATTTCCCCGCTCATAAGAAACAAGCTGCTTTAAGGGAATTATATAATTTGTGCAAATTGAAGAAGAGAGTCCCACACAAGCTTGGGAGAGGCTTCTCCAATTACTTAATGCTTTGCCGGATCATCCTCTCAAGAAAAATAAAATACTTAATATATTTTATAATGGACTAACCGATACTTCCAGAGATTACCTGGATAGTTGTGTTGGTTGTGTTTTCAGGGAAAGAACTGTTGATCAAGCTGAATTGCTATTGAATAATATGTTGACTAATGAAAACAATTGGAAACTTCCTGAACCAACTCCTAAGCCAACTCCAAAGAAAAGAGGTATTCTATTTCTCAGTCCTGAAGATATGCAAGAGGCAAAGAAATCTATGAAAGAAAAAGGTGTAAAAGCTGAAGATGTTAAGAATTTACATCCTGTTGACGAAATACATGGTCTTAATTCATCACTTATTGAATAAACACACGGTCTTGATAACCCGACACAGGTTGTGAAGGTAAATTCTCTCTATAGATATGATAAGGCTGAAATCCCTCCTGCAAAGCTTGCTAGCCAATGTTTGTATGAATTTGATAACTTTATGGTTAAGCAAGAAGATTTTAATGCTTATGTTGGTAGACAATTGAAACATAATGCTTATATGATTGAACACTTGAGTGATTATATGGCTAGTGTTAAGGGTGAACTTAAACTTATTAGTAAACATGCTTCTATGGTTACCACTCAAGTAGAACAAGTACTTAAAGCTCAGAATGATTTGCTCAATGAATTGAATAGTAAGAATAGTGACTTTGCTGTTAGAGTTGCAACTAGAGGAGGCAAAGTGACTCAGGAACCTTTGTATCGTGAGGGCCACCCTAAGAGAATTGAGCAGGATTCTCAGAGAAATAACGTTGATGCACCTAGTCCTTCTAAGAGGAAGAAAAAGAAAAATGATAGGACTTTGCATGCTTCTAGTGAACCTGTTGTAGACACATCTGAGAATCCCAATGACATTTCTATTTCTGATGATGAAACACAATCTGGTTATGAACATGAACCTAGTGATAATGTTAATGATGATGTTCATGTTGATGCTCAACCTAGCAATGATAATGATGTAGAGATTGAACCTGTTGTTGATCTTGATAACCCACAATCAAAGAATCAACGTTATGATAAGAGAGACTTTGTTGATAGGAAGCACGGTAACGAAAGAGAACCATGGGTTCAGAAACCCATGCCTTTTCCTCCTAAACCATCCTAGAAAAAGGATGATGAGGATTTTGAGCGCTTTGCTGAAATGATTAGACCTATCTTTTTGCGTATGTGTTTGACTGATATGCTTAAAATGAATCCCTATGCTAAGTATATGAAGGAAATTGTTACTAATAAGAGAAAGATACCGGAAGCTGAAATTTTCACCATGCTTGCTAATTATACTTTTAAGGGTGGAATACCAAAGAAACTTGGAGATCCAGGAGTACCAACTATACCATGCTCCATTAAAAGAAACTATGTTAAAACTGCTTTATGTGATCTTGGAGCCGGTGTTAGTGTTACGCCTCTCTCTTTATATCGTAGACTTGATTTGAATAAGTTGACACCTACTAAAATATATTTGTAAATGGCTGACAAATCAACTGCTATACCTGTCGGTATTTGTGAGGATGTGCCTGTTGTGGTTGCAAACGTTACTATTTTAACGAACTTTGTTATTATTGATATTCCCGAGGACGATAGTATGTCTATTATTCTTGGAAGACCCTTTTTGAATATTGCAGGGGCTATTATTGATTGCACCAAAGGCAATGTCACTTTTCATGTTAATGGTAATGAGCATACGGTACATTTTTCGAGGAAACAACCTCAAGTCCATAGTATAAATTCTATTGGAAAAATTTCAACAATCACTATTGGAGGTTTTGAATTTCCTCTTCCTACTGTCAAGAAAAAAATATGATATTCTTTAATTCTTATTGTTGGAGATGTGCATATCCCCGTTGAGGTAACCTAGTGTTATTCAAAAATTCTCCAGTTTCATGTGATTCGAATTGAGTTTGTTAACAAGACCTGATCAACCTTGTTAGTGGATTACTTTTGATGAGCATGAGGTGGATGAATTTAGAAAGCACAACTCTCTGTACCCTCCTTTTACTTTCTGTTATTTATATTAAATAAAGCAAAAATAGTATTTTTCTGTCTGTTTTCTGAATTATCCATGCAATAAAAAATACTCCGAAATTAAAAGTTCTCCAAATGCCCTGAAATTTAAATATGTTTTTTTCTAGAATATGTTAGAATATCTGGCACTGAAAACACAGCAGGGGGAGCAGCCATGTGCCCACGAGGGTGGAGGGCGCGCCCCCTGCCTCGTGGACCCCACGTGGGTCCCCTCCACTTATTCCAGCCACCACACACTCCTTCCTCCCCAAAAAACCACTAGCCAGCTCAAACCCGAGTTCTTGCTCATCTTGTTGCCATTTTCGATCTTGCTCAAAGCTCCATTCACAAAACTGCTTTGGGGGATTATTCTTTGGTATGTGACTCCTCCAATGGTCCAATTAGTTTTTGTTCTAGTGCTTTATTCATTGCAAAATTTTGCTGCTTAGGTGACCCTGTTCTTGAGCTTGCATGTCAAATTTATATGGTCAAAACTAGTTTTAATGCATGATATAGTCTCTAGGCACTTGTGTGAGTAGTTGCTGTCAATTTTGTTGAGTTTGGTTCACTTTTATTTTTGAGTTACTAAAAATTTCAGAAATTTTTCAGAGGAAGAAATATGTTTAGGAAAATGTACCAAGGTGGTTCTTCAAGAAAGCAAGGACCTAGGCCCGCAATACGCGATGCGGACAAGGAACCACCAAGAAAAGCTCAAGTGCGGCCTTGTGAATGGCCGTCAGACGATTTCATGGTCCGAGCAGGAATTAAGGAGGAATTTGATGCATATGTGTGTAATGCTGAACTCAAGGGCTTCATGCTAGATAAGTGCCCTCAATACTATCACCTAACTGATTCCTTTGTGAGAAGGTTCAAATTTTCATCTTCACATAATTCTCACACTGTCCTATTTGATCTTTATGATAAATCTTATTCCATGGACTTAGAAGATTTTAACATTGCTTGTAAACTTCCACACTGGGGTAATGTTAGTGAACCTCACAAATTTGAATATAGAGACTTTCTTGATAGTATACCTGTGGGGGAATCTAGGGAAATCATGCAAGCTACCATAGGGAGCATTCATTTTCCTACTATACATTATTTCGCTCTCTTCATAGGTAGGTGCATAAATGGTAAGGATGAAGCATGTCACATGTGTGTCCCTGATCTTAGTGTTCTCAAGAGTGCTGTATTAGGAGATAGACAATACAACTTGGGGGCCATTGTTGCACGTAGGTTGCATAATAATAGTATTCATGGAGATTTATTGGTGGAATTTATGCAACTCGTATAGCCAACTTTCTTGAGATACCCATACGTGGATATGATATTGAGTTGCCTCCTGCTTATTTAGATTATGATGTTATGGTTCATCATCAGTTTGTTGAGAGGAACGACCAGTCCCTCCAGTACCGACTATTCTTTGACAGATGACGCACCTATCACGTCGCTCTCCCTGCTCCCGCTGCAACATCCCAAATTTTCAATTTGGAATGTTATACATTAGGTCATCATGCATATCATATTTTATTTTGCTTTTGGTTTTGATCCTAGAAAATCCTAAGCAACTCAAGGACCCACGGAGAGAGTTGGGGATTTCATCATTTACATATTTGAGTTTTCTCAAATTATGTAAACATGATCATTTGATTTTATTTATTTTATCATCAATTATTTCTATTACAAAAATATGAGAGAGGGAATAAAATGACTTTCCCAAAATATAGAAATATTGAGGATTTAATAAAAAAATCAAATAAGATTTATTTCGGAGTTTTTCGGTATTTTTATTTGAATTTAGGAAAAATGCGCGTTTTTCGAAGTTGTAGTTTGGGCCCAGATAAATGTTAACTTTATCGGGCTTGATTTTAGAAACCTGACAAAATTTATTTCATGATTTTTGGAGTCCGTTTAGTATTTCTTTTTATTTTTCTTCCAAGTGGAATTATTAAAAAAAACGCGGAACCGACTATGGGCCGTACTCGGCCAGGACTCCCTGGCCGGGGCCTTTGTAAGCCGCCCGAGGCCCGGCCGAGAGCCAGCCCAGCCGCCACCTAACCCTAACCCTAGCCCCGCCGCCGCCGCCGCCCGCCGCCAGAGTGCGCGCCGCCCGAGGTTCGCTGCCGTCTCGTTTTCCGTGTTGTTTAAATTTTTTTTTCTGTTCGTCGTTTTTCTTTTTCGTCGGATTTTCGCGGTTATTTTCTGATCGCGATTTCTGATCCGATTTTCGTTCTAGTATAACTTTTCGCTCGTTTATCGGAATCAGGCGATTCAAGCGCCTAGAGTTTCGTGTCGAAACCCTCTTTCCGAATAATCAACTTAAACATGTTTTTGCTACTGTAAAATTTGCCCTAGATCCAGATTACTTGAATGAAGTTGATTTCTTTCGCCGTTTGATTTCTTTTGCTTTGTTCGATTTGAATCTTTTTGCCAACCAGAGTTCTTAAGTTGAACTTTCTGGTTAGATCTTCTATTTGAGTTTTACCCGTGCATTAGATGAGTACTTATTGTATGCTTCTTGTTTGTCTGCGATAGAATACTCGGAGTGCGCCGCCTGTTACGTTGAATCTCTTGGTTTCGCGGATCATCAGCAAGGCAAGTAACACTTTGATCATACCTTTTTCTACAACCCAGTTTTATTGCATTAGATCAATCCTCACACAATGCATGATTAGGATCTAATTAAATTGCGGGATGGGAAGTAGATGAGGTAGTACCTATTACCTGTTTATTATCAAACCTTTGGGAGTTACTTCTACGTTTGCTTATTATGCCATGCTATGCTAGTAGACATGGATTGGGTGAGCGAAATCCATGACAGATGTGAGATTGATAATTAATGGTTTATCTAAGGTGGCAACTTAAACACACATCTGGGTGGATTGAGGCACCTGGGGTTTCCAGGACTTGCCTGTTTTTCTTTTGGACCGCCACCCAGGCTCAAAGGGATCATGAGATTATTCATACTAGAAACTTCCGTGTGCAGCCACAAGCCATTATGGGCTCTGGCATAGTTGACTAAGTTGTGCAAACTCTTACAGTGGTAGACTAGCAGATGTAGGGGATGTAGGTGGTACGGTCTACCCGATCGTAAGGTGCTAGCGCTTCTGAAATACTATGTCTCGGTCATCCGTTTCTCAAACACCCTGTAGTGCAAGAAACCAAACAGAGGCGATCGAGTCTTGTGGGGAAAAGTGCGCAAACCTCTGCAGAGTGTATAAACTAATCATGATTAGCCGTGTCCCCGGTTATGGACATCTTGAGTATCTAGTACTTGGATTTTCATGTGAATCTCAACATGTTACTCTAAAGTTAATTTTGTGGGGTTTTAATGATGTTACTTTAATTGGGATTGAGAATGCTGTCAACCATTCTCAATGTTTAACAACCACCATGATAGTAATTAAATTTATTCCTTTGAAGTAGGAAAAAATTGGCTTTACGCAAAAACTGTAACCATAGAGCTTTCCACCAGCCAAATATGCATATAGTATAGTTGTTGCATTCCATTACTCTCTATGTGTTACCTTGCCAGCATATTCCATGTGCTGACCCGTTTTCGGGCTGCAATGTTAATGTTGCAGACTTTTTAGACGATGATTAAGGAGTTTTTAGGCCATGGTTCTATACTCAGTGATGCCGTTGGAGTTGATGGACTCACTTATCTTCCAAGCCTTCCGCTGTTATCGTGATTAGATGGCCTTAAGCCATATTTATTGTAATAAGTTCTCTTTTGAGACACTCGATGTAATAAGTGTGTGATTGCTACTCTGCTATAAATCCTTCGAGTACTGTGTGGTGTCAGCATTACTGATCCAGGGATGACATCGGAGCATAGAGATCAGACTGTTTGAGGTCTGGTCGCTACAGAGATGGTATCAGAGCACACGCTGACTGTAGGACACGACCACTAAGCTAAAAGACCTAGATCACTCTCTTCTCTTCTGACTTCTCATCTTTTCTACTCTTTAGGATGGCGGATGCAAGGTACAAGTTCACACAACCAGATGAAGATACACCCTTTGGACGCCACTTGAAGGAAGTCACAAGATACCTGAACATAGGTGTACCAAGTTTCACGGGAACCTACAACGCCACTTTACCTGAAGAAGAGCGCTGGATGATTCAAGTTCAAGTTCCAGGAAGGACGTTCATGCCAGTCACTGAGCCCATAGAGTTTTCTTTTGATGCACCAATCTGGAGTCTAGGAAAGAGTATGGCAGCTCACATCGCCATGGGACGCATTGGAGAAGTCTACCGCAAGGATCTCAAGGATACTATCTACCAGATTTGTGGGCGCAGAGATGAACACTGGGAGATGATTAGCACCAGAAAGGATAGATCAATTGCAGCCTTTATCCAGGAGTTAAACCAGCACATTCGACGACAGGAGAACCAGATGTGCGCCGACATGATAGACCTGAAGAAGGAAAAGACTAGAATCAAGGAACTGGAGGAAGAACTCAAGGCTACACGTGAAGATTATGAAGAAGAAATTGAAGTATTAGTGGAGTAGAATGACGATCTGATCAAGAAGATTGGAATATTTATGGGAGGCCCGACGCCAGTAGATGAAGACGAATAACCCAAGGAGATTAGCCCGGAAGACTACATCATCATCGACGGCACTGACTCAGAACAAGATAGTAGCGATGATGACTATGTTGATGAAGCATGAGCAGATATCATGGAGTCTACAACCGTAGAATATTTCTAGTAGACCACCTCATCAGTAGTAGTAGTCCACCATGTAAATATAGTAGTCCGAGCACTTTGCGATAGTTAGATCGATTGTATGCTTTGTTTGATTGATTGAAGTGAATTGTGTGCTTTTGCCTCATGTGCATATGGGTAGTGTTTTCTCTTTAGACCCCCTCTATTCTTATATCTCATCTTTTCTAAACCCTCATATGCCTCCGAGACGTGACCCCGGATTTGCCTTTCCGCCGGAGCTCACCCAGTTGTTCCAGCAGCAGAACACCTTGATGCAGTTGCTAGTTCAGAATCAGAATCAGGGAAACAACAATAACCCACCACCACCACCACCACCACCTGTTGACCACTTAGCCCGTTTTCTTAGGCTGAACCCACCGGTGTTTTCTAGTAGCACCGAGCCGATAGTAGCAGATGATTGGCTCCGCAAGATAGCTAGGGAGTTGACCACAGCAGGATGCACAGATGCGGAGAAGGTGAAGTTTGCCGCACATCAGTTAGAAGGACCCGCAGCATCTTGGTGGGAGAATTTCACAGCCACCTTCCCAGTCGACACTATCACATGGGACCAGTTTCAGCAGGCTTTTCGTACTGCCCATGTTTCAGCAGGAGCAATGGCCATGAAGAAGCATGAGTTTCGTAACTTGCGCCAAGGAGGACGGACAGTTGGCCAGTATGTGGAGGAGTTTAGTAAGCTAGCACGTTATGCCCCAGATGACGTTGCTACGGATGCAGCTAAGCAGGAGAAATTCCTGGAAGGACTGAATGATGAGTTGAGTATGCAGTTGATGGTAGCCACCTTCAACAACTACCAGGAGTTGGTAGACCGTGCTCTTATGATTGAAGGGAAGCAGCAGCAAATTGAGAACCGCAAGAGGAAGTATGGACAAGGAAAGTATAATTCAGGAGCTCAGCAGAAGCCACGTTTTACCCCTAGACCGGGAGGACATTTTCAGCATATCCATGGAGTAGGTAGCTCGCACAATCACAATGGCACCAAGAATGGTAATGGGAATGGAGGAAGCAACGGACAGAACCGCAACACCCCATCCACCCCAGCCAAGAAGGACTTGAGCCATGTCACTTGCTATAAGTGTTCGAAGCTAGGACATTATGCAAATGAATGTCCTGAAGGCCAAAATGGCAATGGAAGTTCTGGGAAGAAGCCGAACCCTTTCAACAGGGGACAGGTGAACCACGTTAGCATGGAGGAGGTTGAAGCTCAGCCCGATGCAGTAATAGGTAAGTTTTTGGTTAAGTCATTTACTACACTCGTTCTTTTTGATACTGGTGCATCGCATTCATTCATCTCAAGGGGATTTGTGGATAAGTATAACCTACCAACCCAAGCCCTTAGGTCACCCATGTTAGTAACCTCGCCCGGAGCAGAGTATGTGGCAAGTCTATGGTGTGACCGGTTACCACTAAGGATTGGTAACTATGTTTTTTCCCTCAGACCTAATAGTATTGGAATCTCAAGGATTGGATGTGATATTAGGCATGGATTGGTTATCAAAGTATAAATGGAATATTGAGTGTGCTAGTAAGTCAATTTTGCTTACCACACCAGAAGGGAGAAGGATCAAGTATGTATCCCAGCATGTACCAAAGAGGACACAAGTAAATTGCCTAACAGGAGTTGTGAAGGAGGAAGTACCAGTGGTAAAGGATTTTCCTGATGTATTTCCCGAAGAGTTGCCAGGCATGCCACCGGATAGATACATTGAGTTTTTGATTGAGCTTTTGCCAGGCACTGGGCCAATATCAAAGAGACCATATAGGATGCTAGCAAAGGATTTGGTGGAAATTAAGAAGCAGATTAAGGAGTTACTGGATAAAGGATATATTCGCCCAAGTTCTTCGCCTTGGGGATCGCCAGTACTTCTAGTGGAGAAGAAGGATGGATCGTTAAGAATGGTTGTTGATTATCGAGGACTGAATGAAGTAACAATCAAGAAAAAGTACCCACTACCAATGATCAACGATCTATTTGATCGATTGCAAGGAGCTAAAGTGTTTTCCAAGATCGATTTGCGATCAGGATACCACCAGTTGAAGATTCGAGAACAGGATATCCTGAAGACAGCTTTCACCACAAGATATGGACTATATGAGTATACCGTTATGTCATTTGGACTGACTAACGCGCCTGCTTATTTTATGAACATGATGAACAAAGTGTTTATGGAGTTTTTGGATAAGTTCGTTGTAGTGTTCATTGATGATATCTTGGTATATTCGAAGAATGAAGAGGAGCATAAGGAGCATTTGCGTTTGGTACTTGGAAAGCTCAGAGAACATCAGTTATATGCAAAGTTCAGCAAATGTGAGTTTTGGTTGAAGGAAGTAGGATTCCTCGTACACGTTATATCTGGAGAAGGTATAGCTGTTGATCCCACTAAAGTTGAAACCGTGACCAAGTGGGAAGCACCAACAACAGTTGGAGAGATCCGGAGTTTTCTTGGACTCGCAGGATACTACCGGAGATTTATTGAGAATTTCTCAAAGATTGCAAAGCCTATGACGGAGTTGCTGAAGAAGGATACCAAGTTCAAATGGACTGAGGAGTGTGAGGCAAGTTTTCAGGAATTGAAGAAACGCTTGGTTACCTCACCAGTGTTGATTTTGCCAGATCAAACCAAGGATTATGAGGTGTATTGCGACGCTTCACGTCGAGGACTTGGAGCAGTGCTTATGCAGGAAGGGAGAGTTGTTTCGTATGCTTCAAGACAACTGAAGCCTCACGAATTGAATTACACTACGCATGATTTGGAGTTAGCAGCCGTAGTGCATGCATTGAAGACATGGAGACATTTCCTCATTGGAAATCATTGTGAGGTGTACACGGATCACAAGAGTTTGAAGTACATTTTCACGCAGAAGGAGTTGAACCTCAGACAAAGGAGATGGTTGGAGCTTATCAAAGATTATGATATGAAATTGCATTATCATCCCGGGAAGGCTAATGTAGTAGCTGATGCATTAAGCCGCAAGAGCCATGTCAATACGTTAATGATGGGAGAAATACCCAAGGAGTTAGCAGAAAACCTTCGTGAACTATGTTTGGAAATAGTTCCGAGAGGCTATGTAGCAGCGTTGGAAATTCAGTCAACTTTGATGGATAGAATCAGAGAAGCTCAGAAAACTGATAAGGAGATTGCTTCCATAAAGGAGAAAATGAGCCAAGGAAAAGCTAAAGGATTTTGCAAGGATGAGCACGACACCCTATGGTTTGAAGACCGTGTTTACGTGCCCAATAACCCGGAGATAAGGAAGTTGATTCTGCAAGAGGCCCATGATTCATCGTATTCGATTCACCTAGGAAATACCAAGATGTATTTGGATTTGAAGGATATTTTCTGGTGGACCGGAATGAAGAAGGATATTGCAGAGTATGTAGCAGTTTGTGACGTATGTCAGAGAGTAAAGGCAGAGCATCAGAAGCCAGCAGGATTGTTGCAACCATTGCCGATACCCGAATGGAAGTGGGATAAGCTAGGCATGGATTTTATCACGGGATTACCAAGGACTCGTTCAGGCTATGACTCGATTTGGGTCGTAGTTGATCGATTGACGAAGGTATCTCATTTCATCCCAGTAAAGACCACTTACACCAGTGCTAAGTTGGCAAAGATATACATGACCAGGATTGTATGTTTGCATGGAGTTACGAGGAGCATCGTATCAGATAGAGGAACTCAGTTTACCTCAAAGTTCTGGAAGCCGTTGCATGAGACTTTAGGTACTAGGCTAGAATTCAGTACAGCTTTTCATCTGCAGACAGATGGACAGACCGAGAGAGTCAATCATATTTTGGAGGATATGCTGAGAGCTTGTGCGCTAGATTATGGATATAGTTGGGACAATAATTTGCCATATACAGAGTTCTCTTACAATAATAGCTATCAGACCAGTTTGAAGATGGCCCCTTTCGAGGCTTTGACGGAAGGAGGTGCAGGACACCGTTGTCATGGGACGAAGTTGGAGACCGCCAGTTGTTTGGACCAGATCTGATTAAAGAGTCTGAACAGAAGGTGAAGTTGATTCGCGATAGGCTCAAGGTAGCCCAGTCCAGACAGAAGAGCTACGCAGATTCTAAACGCAAGGAGACAGTTTACAAAGTCGGAGATAGAGCTTATCTTCGAGTATCCCCACTTTGAGGGATTAAGCGCTTTGGAGTTAAGGGGAAGTTAGCGCCACGATTTGTAGGACCATATCGAGTTTTGGAGCGTATGGGAGAAGTGGCCTACAAGTTGGAATTGCCAGAAGGATTGACAGGAGTTCATGATGTGTTCCACGTTTCTCAGTTAAAATAGTGTCACGCGGAGATGGCTGACATACCTTTGAGAGACACAGTGCCATTAGAAGCAATTCAGTTGGACAACAATTTGACCTATGAGGAGAAACCAGTCAAGATTCTCGAGTTTGCCAGCCGAGTTACTCGCAGCAAGGTTATCAAGTTTTGCAAAGTTCAGTGGAGCCACCACACGAAGGATGAAGCCACCTGGGAGCGAGAGGAAGATTTGCTCAAGGACCACCCTCACCTATTTCTAGCCAACCCGAATCTCGAGGGCGAGATTCATCTTAAGGGGGGTAGGTTTGTAACATCCCAAATTTTCAATTTGGAATGTTATACATTATGTCATCATGCATATCATATTTTATTTTGCTTTTGGTTTTGATCCTAGAAAATCCTAAGCAACTCAAGGACCCACGGAGAGAGTTGGGGATTTTGTTATTTACATATTTGAGTTTTCTCAAATTATGTAAACATGATCATTTGATTTTATTTATTTTATCATCAATTATTTCTATTACAAAAATATGAGAGAGGGAATAAAATGACTTTCCCAAAATATAGAAATATTGAGGATTTAATAAAAAATCAAATAAGATTTATTTCGGAGTTTTTCGGTATTTTTATTTGAATTTAGAAAAAATGCGTGTTTTTCAAAGTTGTAGTTTGGGCCCAGTTAAATGTTCACTTTATCGGGCTTGATTTTAGAAACCCGGCAAAATTTATTTCGTGATTTTTGGAGTCCGTTTAGTATTTCTTTTTATTTTTCTTCCGAGCGGAATTATTAAAAAAAACACGGAACCGACTATGGGCCGTACTCGGCCAGGACTCCCTGGCCGGGGCCTTTATAAGCCGCCCGAGGCCTGGCCGAGAGCCAGCCCAGCCGCCGCCTAACCCTAACCCTAGCCCCGCCGCCGCCGCCGCCGGAGTGCGCGCCGCCCGAGGTTCGCCACCGCCTCGTTTTCCGTGCTGTTTAAAAAAAAAATCTGTTCGTCGTTTTTCTTTTTCGTCGGATTTTCGCGGTTATTTTCTGATCGCGATTTCTGATCCGATTTTCGTTCTAGTATAACTTTTCGCTCGTTTATCGGAATCAGGCAATTCAAGCGCCTAGAGTTTCGTGTCGAAACCCTCTTTCCGAATAATCAACTTAAACATGTTTTTGCTACTGTAAAATTTGCCCTAGATCCAGATTACTAGAACGAAGTTGATTTCTTTCGCCGTTTGATTTCTTTTGCTTCGTTCGATTTGAATCTTTTTGCCAACCAGGGTTCTTAAGTTGAACTTTCTGGTTAGATCTTCTATTTGAGTTTTACATGTGCATTAGATGAGTACTTATTGTATGCTTGTTGTTTGTCTGCGATAGAATACCCGGAGTGCGCCGCCTGTTACGTTGAATCTCTAGGTTTCACGGATAATCAGCAAGGCAAGTAACACTTTGATCATACCTTTTTCTACAACCCAGTTTTATTGCATTAGATCAATCCTCACACAATGCATGATTAGGATCTAATTAAATTGTGGGATGGGAAGTAGATGAGGTAGTACCTATTACCTGTTTATTATCAAACCTTTGGGAGTTACTTCTACGTTTGCTTATTATGCCATGCTATGCTAGTAGACATGGATTGGGTGAGAGAAATCCATGACAGATGTGAGATTGATAATTAATGGTTTATCTAAGGTGGCAACTTAAACACACATCTGGGTGGATTGAGGCACCTGGGGTTTCCAGGACTTGCCTGTTTTTCTTTTGGACCGCCACCCAGGCTCAAAGGGATCATGAGATTATTCATACTAGAAACTTCCGTGTGCAGCCACAAGCCATTATGGGCTTTGGCAGAGTTGACTAAGTTGTGTGAACTCTTACAGTGTTAGACTAGCAGATGTAGGGGATGTAGGTGGTACGGTCTACCCGATCGTAAGGTGCTAGCGCTTCTGAAAGACTATGTCTCGGTCATCCGTTTCTCAAACACCCTGTAGTGCGAGAAACCAAACGGAGGCGATCGAGTCTTGTGGGGAAAAGTGCACAAACCTCTGCAAAGTGTATAAACTAATCATGATTAGCGGTGTCCCCGGTTATGGACATCTTGAGTATCTAGTAGTTGGATTTTCATGTGAATCTCAACATGTTACTCTAAAGTTAATTTTGTGGGGTTTTAATGATGTTACTTTAATTGGGATTGAGAATGCTGTCAACCATTCTCAATGTTTAACAACCACCATGATAGTAATTAAATTTATTCCTTTGAAGTAGGGAAAAATTGGCTTGATGCAAAAACTGTAACCATAGAGCTTTCCACCAGCCAAATATGCATATAGTATAGTTGTTGCATTCCATTACTCTCTATGTGTTACCTTGCCAGCATATTCCATGTGCTGACCCGTTTTCGGGCTGCAACGTTAATGTTGCAGACTTTTCAGACGACGATTAAGGAGTTTTTAGGTCGTGGTTCTATACTCAGTGATGCCGTTGGAGTTGATGGACTCACTTATCTTCCAAGCCTTCCGCTGTTATCGTGATTAGATGGCCTTAAGCCATATTTATTGTAATAAGTTCTCTTTTGAGACACTCGATGTAATAAGTGTGTGATTGCTACTCTGCTATAAATCCTCCGAGTACTGTGTGGTGTCAGCATTACTGATCCAGGGATGACACCGGAGCACAGAGATCAGACTGTTTGAGGTCTGGTCGCTACACCCGCTTTCTTTGACTTTCAGGCAAAGGGGAGATATTTTATAACGAGGGAGGAGGTGACCGAGTACGAAAGAAGGGCGGAGACAGCTCGCCTCCAAGCTGCAGCTCATCAGGCAATTGCCGCTGCATCTTAGTATGACCCCAGCTATAACTTTGGATATCCGCCAGGCCAGCCATGGCCATAGACCAACTTAGGCCAAAAGCCTAAGCTTGGGGGAGTACGTATCTCTCACCAACATTACATTCCTGTTCACACACTCATGCTAGTTGTCGGTGCTCATACTTTTTCATTGTAATATCCATGCTAGTTTATTTCCCTTTTTATGCTTTCTTCTTATGTGTTTGATAAACCTTAAGAAAAAACAAAAAAAATAGTTGTAGCTTTTAGTTAGTTTATTAATTTTCATGCCCTAGTAGTAATAATTAAAAGATAACCCAAAAAGATTTCTTGTTCTTATTTTGCTTGTTGGGAGCTTTCCCGTGTAAATAGTTTTATTTCTTTTCTTTCCTTTGGGGGTCGAGATGAGAAGACCATGATTAAAATGTTGAGTGCATCTCATATGCATTATTGTTGATCTAACAAAGAGCCCATATTACCTTGTCTTCTCTCTTGAATTGAATGCTTGCAGATTCCAGCTTAGTCCAATGCACGTGCACTATTATTATTATCCACACTATTCGGTCGTGCAAGTGAAAGGCAATAATGATGATTATACGATGAACTTATTGGGATGAGGAGCTGGTATGAACTCGACCTCTCTTGTTTTTGTAAACATGACTAGCAAAAATGCCCGTGCGTTGCAACGGGAGGAACAAAAGAACTCATGCATTGCAATGGAGCATACATAATCTAGTTTTTATGGATACAACACATGTGCTAGCACTGTATGCCTAGTGCAGGAGGTTGGCATGATGCAGCCAAGCAAGAGACTTTGATTTATTATGTTTCTTCTCCTCATTTGCACGTGGTCGGAGTGCATGTAAGGAGAACATTAGTGAGGATGAACAATTACATGTGAGCAATCGGACGACTCGGAGGGTGACCCGTTGGTGGCATGTATCAACAAAACCACCTTCATCTGTCAGACTCCTGAAATCTCAGAAAATAGATGGAGAGAGGGACAAAGAAATGGAAGAAGATAGATAGTGTAAAGATAGGATTTTCATCATATTTCATCCTATGAATTAAGCAATCAAAATCAAAAAAGTTGCTCCAAATTCTAGTCTTCCAAACGTCATGTGAAAATTGTTGGTAAACGTGATAATATTTAAATTGAGCCATCCTATCTCAAGTAGCCACTAACAGGGTACGTATAAAAAATTGAGCTATTTGAAGTGAAGATCTCACTGTGCGAGCGTTTGGGGTGGCCGCAGGGGTGGGCTGGTCCATAAAACATTCATAAAAGACCAAAAAGAAAACTAGAAACGGTTGTTTTCTTGAGTTAAAAAAATACAGCACAATCTTTCTCTTTCTCAGTTCTTACGCCAGTCGCCCTAAGCATGCGTGTCTGATGCGTTTATACTTCACCCCCACCACATATGGCCCCAATATTTCTATGTCCCCCATTCAATTTAGTACGACCACACACACACATTATATATATACCCGCATATATAAGCCTCTTCTCTTTCTTATTTACCGACGAATTAGCCTCTCTCTTTCCTTATCAGTATAGCCCATGAATCAACCTCTCTCTTTTCATCCTTATTTTTGCCACGTCCTTTTGATTTCCTTCCTTATTAGTATAGCCCATGAATCAGCCTCTCTATTTTCTTCCTTATTTTTGCCACGCCCTTTTGTTTTCCTTCCTTATTAGTATAGCCCATGAATCAGCCTCTCTATTTCCTTCCTTATTGCTGCCACGTCCTTTTGATTTCCTTCCTTATTAGTATAGCCCATGAATTAACCTCTCTATTTCCTTCCTTATTTCTGCCACGTCCTTTTGATTTCCTTCTTTATTAGTATAGCCCACGAATTAGCCTCTCTATTTTCTTCCTTATTTCTGCCACGTCCCGTTTGATTCCTTAGACGGCTTCGTGATACCCAGGAAACTCGAGGCATATATAAATTGGGTGGATTGGATGTAAGATTGCGAGGTGGGACTAATTTAACACGTAAATCAACATTAAATCGAACACATAACATGAGCTAGATTGGCTGGCTGAGTTAATAAGTACTCAACAATGGGAGGTCTAGAGTTCAATTCCGTTTACCAGCAATTATTTTTGCCTCGACCGCCGGGCCGCCAGAAACCTTAGATGGGCCAATAATTTGCCCGCACAAATTCATAACAAAAAAAATCGAATATCTGTGATGGCTTATTAGAGGTAACTAATACTATTACAACGAAAGTTGATGGTAGTCCACTTGGTATAGATGTGTCGTATTTATCCTTAGGTCTCAAGTTCGATACCTAGTGTATTCTAATCTAATGTATTTTTGTGGTTTTTATTTATTTGATTTGATTAATGGTGTGCAGGTGGAGTGGAGCAGGCCCAGCCGAAGCCCAATTAGATATTGTGGTCCAGGCCAGAAGCCTAAAGTCAGTAGCACGCAAAGAAAAATAGTACCTCGTACGGAAAAAAAGAGAATGACGGTGAACCCGGAGACTCAATCCAAGCTTTATTATTAGGGAGAGATTAGTTCAGCGTTCCTGATTCAGCCTATTATGAAAGAAACATGTTTGCAATGACAATTAGAGATTGTAGTTGCTTATGCCATGCTTAATTAGCTAGGAGCTTATAATGGTTTACCTTGCGTGCCAACATGCTATTAAAATGGTTGTGATGTGGTATGATAGGGTGGTATCCTCCTTTGAACGATTCGAGTGGCTTGACTTGGCACATGTTCACGCATGTAGTTGAAACAAAATCAACATAGCCTCTACGATATTTATGTTCATGGTGCATTATATCCTACTCATGCTTGCATTCGGTGTTGATTAATTTTAATGCGTGTTCATGACTGTTGTCGCTCTCTAGCTGGTCGCTTCCCAGTCTTTTTCTGGCCTTCACTTGTACTAAGCGGGAATACTGCTTGTGCATCCAACTCCATAAACCCCAAAGTTGTTCCATATGAGTCCACCATACCTACCTATATATGGTATCTACTTGCTGTTCCAAGTAAATTTGTATGTGCCAAACTCTAAACCTTCAAATAAACATTCTGTTTTGTATGATCGAATAGCTCATGTATCAACTAGGGCTGTCTGTATCTTCCATGCTAGGCGGGTTATTCTCAAGAGGAGTGGACTCCGCTCCTCACTCACAAGAAAATGGCTGGTCACAGGGATGCCCAGTCCCATGCTTTATGCAAATCAAATCAAAATAACTGCAGACAAAACTCCCCCGGGACTGTTGTTAGTTGGAGGCACTCGTTGTTTCGAGCAAGCCATGGATTGATGCTTGTTGGTGGAGGGGGAATATAAACTTTACCATTCTGTTTGGGAACCACCTATAATGTGTGTAGCATGGAAGATATCAAGATCTCTCGGTTGTTATGTTGACAATGAAAGTATACCGCTCAAAATATTATTCATATCTATTTCAAAATCGAGCTCTGGCACCTCTACAAATCCCTGCTTCCCTCTGTGAAGGGCCTATCCATTTACTTTTATGTTGAGTCATCATCCTCTTATTAAAAAGCACCAGTTGGAGAGCACCACTGTCATTTGCATCCATTACTGTTAGTTTACATTGAGTATGACTTGACTAGATCTCTTTTACCATGAATTACAATGTCTAGTTAGTCCTTGATCTTTAAAGGTGCTCTGCATTTATGTTTTGTGGTCTCAGAAAGGGCTAGCGAGATACCATCTTGTCATATCATATCATGATTATTTTGAGAAACTGTTGTCATTCGAGATTTATTATTATTGCTCGCTAGTTGATTATGTCATTGATATGAGTAAACATGAGACCTAAGTGTTATTGTGAATATGGTTAGTTCATAATCTTTGCTGAAAACTTGAATGCTGGCTTTACATATTTACAACAACAAGAGCAAACAGAGTTTGTAAAATTTTTTCTTTACCACTTTCAGTTTATCAACTTAATTGCTTGAGGACAAGCAAAGGTTTAAGCTTGGGGGAGTTGATACGTCTCCGTCGTATCTACTTTTCCAAACACTTTTGCCCTTGTTTTGGACTCTAACTTGCATGATTTGAATGGGACTAACCCGGACTGACGCTGCTTTTAGCAGAATTGCCATGGTGTTATTTTTGTGCAGAAATAAAAGTTCTCGGAATGACCTGAAAATCAACGGAGATTATTTTTGGAATATATAAAAAATATTGGAAGAAAGATCCATGTCAGGGGGCCCACACCCTGTCCACGAGGGTGGGGGGCGCGCCCCCTGCCTCGTGGCCCCCCTGACGCTCCACCGACCTAAACTCCAACTCCATATATTCGTGTCCGGGGAGAAAAAATCAGAGAGAATGATTCATCGCATTTTACGATACGGAGCCGCCGCCAAGCTAAACTCTCTCGGGGAGGCTGATCTGGAGTCCGTTCGGGGCTCCGGAGAGGGGAATCCGTCACCATCGTCATCATCAACCTTCCTCCATCACCAATTTCATGATGCTCACTGCCGTGCGTGAGTAATTCCATCGTAGGCTTGCTGGACGGTGATGGGTTGGATGAGATTTATCATGTAATCGAGTTAGTTTTGTTAGGGTTTGATCCCTAGTATCCACTATGTTCTGAGATTGATGTTGCTATGACTTTGCTATGCTTAATGCTTGTCACTAGGGCCCGAGTGCCATGATTTCAGATCTGAACCTATTATGTTTTCATCAATATATGAGAGTTATTGATCCTATCTTGCAAGTCTATAGTCACCCATTATGTGTTATGATCCGTTAACCCCGAAGTGACAATAATCCGGATACTTACCGGTGATGACCGTAGTTTGAGGAGTTCATGTATTCACTATTTGTTAATGCTTTGGTCTAGTACTCTATTAAAAGGAAGCCTTAATATCCCTTAGTTTCCAATAGGACCCCGTTGCCAAGGGAGGGTAGGACAAAAGATGTCATGCAAGTTCTTTTCCATAAGCACGTATGACTATATTCGGAATACATGCCTACATTACATTAATGAATTTGAGCTAGTTCTGTGTCACCCTATGTTATAACTGTTGCATGAATAATCGCATCCGGCATAATTCTCGATCACCGATCCAATGCCTACGAGCTTTTCATATATTGTTGCTCGCTTATTTACTTTTCCGCTGCTATTGTTACAATCACTACAAAAGCCAAAAATATTACTTTTGCTATCGTTACCACTACTATCATATTACTTTGCTACTAAACACTTTGCTGCAGGTATTAAATTTCCAGGTGTGATTGAATTGACAACTCAGCTGCTAATACTTGAGAATATTCTTTGGCTCCCCTTGTGTCAAATCAATAAATTTGGTTTGAATAATCTACCCTCGAAAACTGTTGCGATCCCCTATACATGTGGGTTATCAGGGTCTAGGGTTGTACAGCGTCGGTTTGTGGGGGCAGAAATTACATATCCGGACACCAAACTTGCCTTCCACGCATATAGGAGTCCTACCCGGATGATGCCACAAGTGGAGGGGATCTATCATAGCCTTTTCGATAAGTAAGAGTGTCGAACCCAACGAGGAGCAGAAGGAAATGATAAGCGGTTTTCAGCAAGGTATTCTCTGCAAGCACTAAAATTATCGGTAACAGATAGTTTTGTGATAAGGTAATTTGTAACGAGTAACAAGTAATAAAAGTAAATAAGGTGCAGCAAGATGGCCCAATCCTTTTTGTAGCAAAGGAAAGCCCGGACAAACTCTTTTATAAAGGAAAGCGCTCCCGAGGACACATGGGAATTATCGTCAAGCTAGTTTTCATCATGTTCATATGATTCGCGTTCGGTACTTTGATATGTGGGTGGACCGGTGCTTGGGTACTGTCCTTCCTTGGACAAGCATACCACTTATGATTAACCCCTATTGCAAGCATCTACAACTACAACAGAAGTATTAAGGTAAACCTAACCATAGCATGAAACATATGGATCCAAATCAGCCCCTTACGAAGCAACACATAAACTAGGGTTTAAGCTTCTGTCATTCTAGCAACCCATCATCTACTTATTACTCCCCAATGCCTTCCTCTAGGCCCAAACAATGGTGAAGTGTCATGTAGTCGATGTTCACATGACACCACTAGAGGAAAGACAACATACATATCATCAAAATATCGAACGAATACCAAATTCACATGACTACTTACAGCAAGACTTGTCCCATGTCCCTAGGAACAAATGTAACTACTAACAAATCATATTCATGTTCATAATCAAAGGGGTATTAATATGCATAAAGGATCTAAACATATGATCTTCCACCGAATAAACCAACTAGCAACAACTACAAGGAGTAATCAACACTACTAGCAACCCACAAGTACCAATCTGAGGCTTTGGGACAATGATTGGATACAAGACATGAACTAGGGTTTGAGATGAGATGGTGCTGGTGAAGATGTTGATGGAGGTTGACCTCCTCCCGATGAGAGGACCGATGGTGATGATTTCCCCCTCCCGGAGGGAAGTTTCCCCGGCAGAACAGCTCCACCGGAGCCCTAGATTGGTCCCGCCTCGTGGCGGCGGAGTTTCGTCCCATGAGTTTGCTGATGATTTTTCCTCCATGAAAGACCTCATATAGCAGAAGATGGGCATCAGAGGGTTGCCAGGGGGCCCACGAGGCAGGGGTGTGCCCAGGGGGTAGGGCGTGCCCCCACCCTCGTGGACGGTGGGTGGCCCCCCTCTGGTACTTTTTTCACCCAATATTTTTTATATAAACGTGCTCCCGTGAAGTTTCAGGACTTTTGGAGTTGTGCATAATAGGTCTCTAATATTTGCTCCTTTTCCAGCCCAGAATTCCAGCTGTCGGCATTCCCCCTCTTCATGTAAACCTTGTAAAATAAGAGAGAATAGGCATAAGTATTGTGACATAATGTGTAATAACAACCCATAATGCAGTAAATATCAATATAAAATCATGATGCAAAATGGACATATCAACTCCCCCAAGCTTAGACCTTGCTTGTCTTCAAGCAGAAACCGAAATCGAAAAATATGTCTACATGTTTAGAGATAGAGGTGTCGATAAAATAAAATACGGACATGAGGGCATCATGATCATTATTATAACAGCAACACACACACACACACACACACACACACACACACATATATATATATATATGTATATATATATTGTCATGTGCTCTCTTATGCTAAAGTAACAATTCAATCACAGTTTCAAGTATGAATTGTAAACTTTATTGAAAACTAACAAACTATAATCTCAGTCATTGAAGCAATTGCAATTTATCATAACATCAGAAAGAGTCAATATAAGAGCTTTTAAGCAAGTCCACATACTCAACCATCTTTTAGTCTTTCACAATTGCTAACACTCACATGATATTTATGGTTATGAAGTTTTAATCGGACACAGAGAAAGATAGGGGCTTATAGTTTTGCATCCCAACCTTTTACCTCAAGGGTAATGTCAACAATAAATTTTTTTTGACTATAAACAGTAGGGTAAAACCCCACTGCAATTTTTATAATCGTAGAGCAAAGTAACAAGAAGTCTTAAAGGCTTGAGATAAGCCCAAATAAAGAGAAAGAAAGAGAAAGAAAGAGAGAAAAGAAAACTAAAAAACTAAAAAAAGGAAAGAAATAGGGAAGAGAAAAAGAAGGAAAGAAAGAGAAAGAAAGAACTAGGCTAAGAAAACAAGAAAATTACAACAGGGCCTCAAGCCAAAGAGTGAATTGTCTCTCATGCTTTTTTTCATTCTGAACCTTAAAAGCTTGAGCTCCTCCAGGAAAATGAACTTCCATCCTTGAAAAGATGGTGCAATGCTTTCAAAAAATTTATTGTTTCTGGTTATCCAGATGGCCCAAGCTCCAAGAATGATGATCTCCATGTAAAAGGGGTAATTTAGTTTGTCCTTTAGATCTTGGAATGCTTCCAGCACTGACAGGTTTGGTGTTCTTGTTGGACAAATAAAGTCCCAGCATTGTTGTACAAAGGGACATCCCCAAAAAAGATGATGTAGTGTTTCTTCCTGTTGACAGTCACTAACTACACAGTTGTATGCTTCCAACACAAAATTCTTCCTTCTAAGCAGGTTTCTTGTATTAACTCTGTCATGAAGCAGTTGCCAGAAAAATACTTTATGTTTTGGCTGACATGAGCTTTGCCAAATCCAGTTAAAGTGAGGAGGAGTTTGCTTGTGACCTATTAACACTTTATATGCTTTGATGGATGAGTATATTTCATTTCCCCAAATGTAACTTCATGTGTCTAAAGATCCCAGAAATTCAGATTGCCTCATAGAGATGCAAATGTCCCCCATTTCTAAGAATTCCTCATATGCCTCTGTTGTCAATGGGAGGAAGAAAAGATCCTGAAGGTATTCTCACAAAGGAGTATAGATGATGGAACTTGTGTTTGAGTATTGCCTGCTGCCATAGATCATCCCAAAAAGAAGCACTGACCCCATCTCCCACATTGCATCTAGCAATAGCTTTGTAATGATCAATAAGAGCTAAGTTAGATTTCCACCAAAAGGAACCCACCATGCTGTCACCTGGTAATTTCCCATCACTGTAGTAACTTTCCCATATCAAGTTGACCCATGGTATATCATGTCTGTTGAAAAATTTATGCAGATTCTTTATAAGTAGGGTTTTGTTATGGGTATATATATCCAAAACACCTAGACCTCCCTGATCTTTGGGTCTGCACACAGTGTGCCAAGCTACTAAAGCAGGTATGCGGTCTTCCATGTCAGGACCTCTCCAAAGATAGTGTCTTAGGTACTTTATTATCTGTTTCTTTATTGTGATAGGGATATCCAGACACCTCATGAAAAATACTGACAAAGAAGTGAGCACTGATTTGACTAGCAACAACTTTCCTGCCTGAGTCATGAAAATAGAAATACCTGCCAATCTTTTTGCAATCCTGTTGACAAGAGGTAAGCATTGTTCCATAGTGGGTTTGTATATTCCCAATGGAAGGCCAAGGTAAGTGAAATGGAAATGTCCTCTGGCACATTGTAGTGTGTTTGTGAATAATTCAATCCTGTCTTCATTGATGTTTAGAGGAACCAGAAATGACTTCCCATAATTCACTTTAAGCCCTGTTGCAGAAGCAAAAGTGTTGAGTAAGGCCTTCAGACAGAAGAGTTGCCTAGTATCTGCTTGCATAATCACCAGAGTGTCATCTGCATACTGCACAATTGGGAAATGGGGGCAGGAGTTCACTTGAAGTGGTGCAGAGGGTAAGTTTAGCCTCATTGCTTTGTTAACAATAGATTGCAATAGGTCAGCTGGAAGTACAAAAATTAGAGGAGAGTAAGGGTCTCCCTGTCTTACTCCTCTTTTGATGTAATTTTTTCCCTAGGACTCCATTCAGCAAGATAGAAGAAGATGCTGTTGAAAAAAGAACTTTCATCCAAGAAATCCATCTGTCACCAAAACCTTTGGCTTTAAAAATGTCAAATATTGCTTCATGTTCAATTGTATCAAAAGCCTTTTCAAAATCTAGTTTAATAACTAAAATTTCCTCCCCGGACTTGTGGCATTGGTGAATATATTCATAAGCCCATCCTAAGCTGTCCTGTATCACCCTGTCCTTGAGGAAGCCATATTGATTGATATGCACCATCTGCAGAATAACCCTTTGCAATCTATTGGCCAGAAGTTTTGTAATGATCTCGAGCACTCCATTAAGCAGAGAAATTGGTCTAAAGTCATTTGGAGTAAGTGGCACTTCTTTTTTAGGGATTAGAGTTATGAAAGATGATACTCTCAAGATTGACACTCCCAGCATGAAAAGCCATAATAAGTTCAATGACATCTGATTTGATTATATCCCAAAAATTCTTGAGGAACTCATTATTGAAACCATATGGGCCTGGTGATTTATCATTTGGCAAATTCTTGACCACATCCTCAATTTCTTCCTGATTAAAAGGTTTCTCTAAATCAATGAATAAGTGTGGATCCACTATGTTTTCATACAAGTCATTCATATTAAAGTGCATAGAATGCCCATTGGACTGTCCCAATCTACTCTTAAATGCATCCCATAGTATTGCTACCTTTCCTTCATGATCAGTGACTTCTACTTGGTCCTTGTTTACCATCATAGCAATTTGATTGCATCTGTGGTTAATAGAGGCTTTTGTGTGAAAGAATTTTGTGTTCTCATCACCAAACTTTACCCCTTTAATTTTCCCTCTTTGTTTCCAATAGATTTTCTGATTGTTGAGCACTATTAATAAGAATTCCTTCAGCATGTTTCTGCAATTTGTTTCAAACACTAACAAATCCCTGTATTCCTCAATTAAGTCCCAAAGGAAAATAACATCATTCAGCTCTGCAATCTGCTTCTTGTGACAAGATAGGGATTTATCCCATAGCTTTAGTGCTCTTCTAACATTCTTGAACTTTGCATTAATCTTCTTTGCACAATCAGTGTGGCCCACTGGGATGTTCCAAGCATCATGAACCACTTGCTTGAAGGAGTTGTGATTTAGCCAATAATTTTCAAACCTGAACACTTTTGACTTTGGAATATTTGTGCCAATTTTTATCATACAAGGAAGGTGGTCAGAAATAGGTTTAGCCATGGGTAGAGCAATAGAATCTGGATAGTCGGTCATCCAAGCAGCAGATGTGAAAAACCAATCTAACTTCTCAAGAAGGGGGCTGTCCTGCATGTTACTCCAGCTGAATTGTCTGCCTTTGAGGGGTAGTTCAATCAAACCCAGTTCACTGATAGCTTCATTAAACATGAGCATTTCATTAACATCACCTCCAGGTTTATTTCTGTCTTCAGGTTTTCTAATGAAATTAAAATCACCCATGATAATCCAGTCCACATCACTAGGCATTTGAATATTTCCAAACCATTCAATGAACTCAATATTGTCTTCATGATTGCAAGGCCCATAGATGTTTGTGAGAATCCAAGACTTGGAGGAAGTGTTGTAAGTGAACTAAATGGATAGTGAAAATTTATTTTGAAACATCAACTCTCCAGTAAATAAAGCTCCATTCCAAGCAGTGAGGATGCCACCAGATGCCCCAATGGAGGGTAAGTATTCAAATTTATTGAATCTCTGTGGGCATACTTTATGTATATATGTTAAATCAAAGAACTCTCTCTTTGTTTCCTGCAAACACATAATACCAGCAGCACTCTCTTCCACTTTTTGCTTTATAGCTAGCCACTTATCTGAAGAATTAATACCTCTCACATTCCAGTTCAGTATATTCCAGGTTCTGTTGTTATTCATTAAAACCCAGAAGTGTATGTCCTTGTACACCCAGGTCCAATCCATGGTGTCTATCCCAATAGTTGATTTTACTTTGAATCACAGCTAAAGCAGTTGCAAAACAAGTAGTCCCAGCATATAAGCATTGCACAGGATTTAAATGAAGCCCATGCCAGAGCAACAAGTAATGCATAAGCAGAGCATTAATTATAGGAGGAATATCACATGTCATTCCCACAAAAGGGTACCCCAGTTTACACATCAATCCATTACAGACAAGGAACAAAATATGTCTTTCGGGATAATCATGCACTATGGAACAAGTTCCGAACTTAGGACTTTCTGCAAACATAAAGAAAGCACATTCCAAAAGAGAACATTAGGACACTCTGCTATTCTAGCTCTTCTGGTGTGGTCTTGTCATCATCAGACAATCTTTGTATTGCAGTCCTGCCCAGTGGCCTTGGACACCTTGGCCACCTCCTCCTGCCCCTTCTTTTTAGGCTTCTTGGACAGCTTGCCTTGAAGTTCATCCTCAACAACCTTACAGAAAGACTTAGTTAGGTTTTTCACCACAGAATTCTGAATAACTGGTGGGATTGCATTACATGGCAAACATGATTTAGCATCACAAGATTTTCTTCTATAACCCATATTATCTTTCTTAATCCTGTCACTCCTTCTTACCTCAGTTTCAACCAGAGGCTCCTTCTCCCTTCTCTTCCTTGAAATAGCCTCCCCCAGTGGAAGATATTTGTTTGGGGAGACTTGTTGTAGAGGACTGCCTGCCCCACTAGAAGAGTGAGCTGCTGGACTAACACCTTCATTTTCCTTACCTTGCCCCAGTAGGAAATCTTTGCAAGTTGGTGCCTGGGAAGTAGAACATCCATCAGATATATGAAAGAGCATAGTTTCCTCTTGTTTACAATTGGCAGCCAATATTTTCCACACATCATACTTTAGCAAGTGCATTGTCCAAGGAAACTTATCAGGAGTCAACAACAAATGTATTATGAAGTTGAACCAACTTACTGGTATTTCAATTTTGTAAGTGTTTGCAGCTCCTTGTGTTGCTGGTGCAAAATTCTTAATCCAGAGGTCAAGTCCTTCTCCAGTCATTAAATGAGAACCATCAATAATTTCCAAAGCATGGTTCTGAGCCAGTTTATGTAAATCAAACATAGAAGGAGAGCTTGGCAATGAGAAAGTACCATAGTTACCTTTATTATTAGGATCTGTAGATGTGCCAACATGTGGAATTGGGACATATTCCTTGCCCTTCTCATCAGGAAGTAGAGTATGTGGTGCAAAGACAGTTGCTCTAGACAAAGTGCTGGCAGCAGCAAGTGCATCAGTGGCAGAAAGATCTCTCATTGCCTCCCCCTGACTTACTGTGTTCATTTCAGGCATAGAATTATCAGTAACTTCATTTTCTCTACCATCATTGAGCTTATCAGTCATGTGGTCCATCTGCAAATCCAGGTGAGGTTCAGTATCCTGAATCTGAGGTATCAAAGTTGGCTCTAATACTGGATTCTGTTGCTGAACATTATCCACATTGTTCTGAGGCACTTGATCCTCCTCTTCTTCAATTGAATTATAGGCCAATGCAATGTTTAACAGTCCTTGACCAAATTGGGGAACCTGAACTCCCTGATTGACCTCTTCACTAGCAGCATGAGTTAGGGAAAGCAAACCATCAGACAGTGAGACAGTTGTTGTAATGCTACTATTAGGTGCCCACTCTTCTGGCAATGCAGGGATGACAACTTGCTGCCGTGGAGGCTGAATAGGCTCAGGTTGAGGAAAAGCCTAGTGTTGCTCCTGCTCTGCTTGCTCTTCCCAAGCATCCCGGTCCTCATTCTGGGCATGAATATTGTGGTTTGGCAGAGGTTGGAACCCTGGAAAATCATTGGCATGTTGTGGAATGGGGTGTGGGTCAACACCATCAGGTGGAATGGGGTCTTCATCAGCAGGTCCACCACCCATCATTTCCTCCAATAGCACTTCAACAGAGCAAGTCCAGGAGTCTTCCTCAAACCTCTCTCCTTCAGACCGTCTTATGCTCTTAGGGATCTCCTCCAACTCTGTTACTCTGGCTTTTACTAGGATTTTCCCCTTGAGCACATCTTCTTTCTCCCAACTAATGATCTTTCCCCATTTGCAAATAGTAGACGCAATATCTTCAGTGTTGCAAAAATCAAACAGAACACCCACAAAGAGCAACCAACAGGTCCTGTTGAAATGAACCCTGCGCCAATTTCTACCCTCATTGTGTTTGGTAAAGGAGATGAAAACATCTCCGAAAGCATGCGGCCCCTGCTGGATGAGCCTATCCCTATCCCTGACATGCCTAAACTACACATATGCCTCTCCAAACGGGCATGGCTGAATTTCTCTAAATCCAACTTGAGCATCTCCTTGAAGAAACTCTTCCAGAACATCACGAACATTGGGAAAAAAAATACCTCGTCAGGGTGCGGATGAATATTAGCAATCGCCCAGTCCTTGTGCCTTCTGGGACGATGAGGCACAATAGCGCGAGAAACCCCAGTTCTTCCCTCAATCACCTGAACTTGAAAACCATGCGGGACGAACAGCTGAGGATCAATGGGGATATTGGACATCTCGATCGGCTCTGGTAGGGAGGCGACCAGAGTCCTCTCCGACAGCAATAGCAGTGCAGGCGAGCTTGTCGAGGCATGGACGGAGGTGGAGGTGGTAGCCGTGGAGGAGACAGAGTAGGCAGGTAAAGTGGAATGCGAGGAGGTAGGCGACGGTCTCAGCTGGAAGTTTGGGAAAAAAATCCTTGACCAGCTCCTTAAATGATGTCACCTGCCGAATCTGTGCCGCCGACCCAATACAGTGAAACCAATACTCAACCTCGCCATCAGCCCAAGCATTTTCTGGTGGGCTCGAGAAAGTACTAATAGGTATAAAAGGCCAAAGCCCAGTCAAGTTTGGAACAGTGCAAAAACAAGCAAAGTGGCCGTTGGCCCCGCATGCATGACAGACCACATGATGACGTGTAACGGTATGTTGCACTTCATTGTGCACCAATTGTGGCCTGACTGTGGCAGAATTATGCTACGTTGAATTGTTGTTAATGCTCTGAGTATTGCCCTCATGATTGATCCCCGATAACTGTTCGAAAACTGATCTACCGTCTCTGACCACCGCGGAGTAGCTCCCATGATCACCAGAGTGAGGAACAATGGCCTTGCCAGCCCTACCCACCAAAGTCCATTCTTTATCGAGCTCTTCATAGTAAAGAGATTCTTCCCGGCGCCAGTTCGGGCCACCAAAGTTCCACAGGCTAGAAACCATCTCAAAATCGTTTTCAATGATTCTACCCGCATTATAAATCTCAAACCCTACGGACTTTGAGGCTACTGAGAACTTGTAAGATCTATCTCGAAGTAAACGGACACGAAAACCTTGGGCATAGCCCCGAACATGGCAAGAAGAGAGACACTAACCGTGTGAACATCAAGCTTGAAAGATGCACGGCAAAACGAAACCACCATGGTGAACTCCTTTTGATGAAATCCCAGAGAGAACACCACTGGGTGACCAAACTTGGTCCTCATCTCCACTTGAAACTTCTTCCCACGGTCAAAGTTGAGAGCAAACGGAGCCATCTTGAGGAAAGAGTGGCTACCAGGGCCGGAGTGGCCACTGGTAGGAGCTGGGTAGCCGCCGGGGCTGGAGTGGCCGCCGGCGCTAGGGAGGGGGGAGCGCTAGGGAGGGGGGAGCGCTAGGGTAACATAATCAGATTCAATATTTTTGGTAATGAAAACCTGTCAACAATAATAGTTCATGAAAACTCACATCCAATTAGCCATATATATCAGGATCTTTCCAACACATTGTGCTTGCCAAAGGATAAAATGTAAAAAGGAAAGGTGAAGATCACCGTGACTCTTGCATGAAGTATAAGACAAGAATAAAAGATAGGCCCTTCGCAGAGGGAAGCAGAGGTTGTCGTGTGCTTTTATGGTTGGATGCACGAAATCTTAATGCGAAAGAACATCACTTTATATTGCCACTTGTGATATGGACCTTTATTATGCAGTCCGTCGCTTCTATTTCTTCCACATCACAAGATCGTATAAAGCTTATTTTCTCCACACTAATAAGTCATACATATTTAGAGAGCAATTTTAATTGCTTGCAACGATGACAACTTACTTGAAGGATCTTACTCAATCCATAGGTAGATATGGTGGACTCTCATGGCAAAACTAGGTTCAAGGATATTTGGAAGCACAAGTAGTATCTCTACTTGGTGCATAGAATTTGGCTAGCAAGAGAGGGAAAGGCAAGCTCAACATGTTGGATGATCCATGACAATATAATTTATCTCAGATGTAAGAAAACATAACCCATTACATTGTTTTCCTTGTCCAACCTCAACTCCTTAGCATGTCATATTTTAATGAGTGCTCACAATCATAAAAGATGTCCAAGATAGTATATTTATATGTGAAAACCTCTCTTTCTTTATTACTTCCTATTAATTGTAACGATGACCAAAACTATGCTTGCCAACTCTCAACAATTTTTATTCATCATACTCTTTATATGTGAAGTCATTACTCTCCATAAGATCCATATGATCTCTTTAATTCTTTTTATTCTTTTTTTCTTTTATTTTATTCCCTCAAGATCATAGCAAGATAATCAAGCCGTTGACTCAACACTAATCTTTATTATATATAGCTCACGGACTCGATTACATAGAAGGATCATAAAGCAAAACTCAAAACTAGATCATACTAAAACTTTATTCTACTAGATCAAGATATTACCAAAAGGATCGAACTAAGAAAAATGGTAAAGATAAAAGTGTGATGGTGATACGATACCAGGGCACTGCCCCAAGCTTGGCAGTTGCCAAGGGGAGTGCCCATACCCATGTGTTTATGTCTCCTTCCTCGGAGGTGGCGATGATGGAGTTGTTGATGATGTAGGCTTGTCGTCCATCTTCCAAGGCATAGGCTCACCATCATAGAAGGATGATTGAGTCTCCAGGATCCTTAAATCTGCAGCCAAACTCACCCTCTTGAATCTATATTCATACTCATAGTTTTGGTTTTGCAGGTCATAGATCTGGGCTTGGAGGCACTCGATTTTCTCATGAAGCTTGAAGATGGCCCCCCAATGTTCTTGTCATCTAGCTTGTGGTTGTTGGTGAACTCCATGATCATTATATGATTGGAGTCGAGTCCACGTTCCACCATCTCCTGGCACTTGAAAACTTGTTGCTCCATTGCCTCGAGCCTTGTCTCCATGCTTCTGGTCCTCCTTGGTCCCTCAACATCGAGGATGTGCAGCAACCCCTCATGCATCTCAATGGTTTGAGGGTGTTGCAGCACCTCCGCGAGGTAGGGGTTGATGACCTTCTCAAAGAACTTGTCCTTGTGGGCACTTGAAGACGCCATGGCGATCTAGATCTGTCAGAGAAACAGCTCGAAACAAAGGCAGAAGATATTTGCGTGATACGGTGGTCAAAACCTTCGGGAGATTATATAATGAATTTTTACCGACCAAAAGAATTATCGTGCAAGAAAACGGAGTCCGGAGGGCACACGAGGTGCCCACGAGGCAGGGGGGCGTGCCCAGGGGGTAGGCGCACCCTCCACCCTCGTGGAAGTCTCGTGTCCTTTCCGGACTACTTCTTATTTTCCTATTTTCTTAAATATTCCAAAACGGAGAAAAATTACTATTACAACTGTTTTGGAGTCGGTTTACTTACCGTACCACGTACCTATTCCTTTTCGGAGTCTGAAACGTTCTGGAAACTGTCCCTTATGTATTCCTCCGGGTTTACGGTTTCAATAACGTTAGTTTTAACATTTATAGGATTACCTGAGATATAATGTTTGATTCTTTGACCGTTCACCACCCTCGGATTTGTGCCTTTGAAGCTGTTGACTTTTATGGCACCGGAATGGTAGACCTCCTCGATGACGTAAGGACCTTCCCATTTAGAGAGAAGTTTTCCTGCAAAAAATCTTAAATGAGAGTTTTATAACAATACATAATCACCTACATTAAACTCACGTTTTTGTATCCTTTTATCATGCCATCTTTTAACCTTTTCTTTAAACAATTTGGCATTCTCATAGGCATGGGTTCTCCATTCATCAAGTGAGCTAATGTCAAAAAGCCTCTTCTCACCGGCAAGTTTGAAATCATAATTGAGCTCTTTAATGGCCCAATATGCCTTATGTTCTAGTTCAAGAGGTAAGTGACATGCCTTTCCATAAACCATCTTATACGGAGACATACCCATAGGATTTTTGTATGCAGTTCTATAGGCCCATAATGCATCATCAAGTTTCTCGGACCAATTCTTTCTAGATCTATTAACAGTCTTTTGAAAAATTAATTTAAGCTCTCTATTACTCAATTCTACTTGACCACTAGACTATGGATGATACGGAGATGCAATTCTATGATTAGCATCATACTTAGCAAGCATTTTATGAAAGGCACCATGCTACCTCTTGAGCACTACGTTGGTTTTCCCTTGAAGAGGAAATGGTGATGCAGCAAAGTAGCGTAAGTATTTCCGTCAGTTTTTGAGAACCAAGGTATCAATCCAGTAGGAGACTACACACAAGTCCCTCGTACCTACACAAACAAATAAGAACCTCACAACCAACGCGGTAAAGGGGTTGTCAATCCCTTCACGGTCACTTACGAGAGAGAGATCTGATAGAGATAATAATGATAAGATAAATATTTTTGGTATTTTTATGATATAGATTGAAATTAAAGATTGCAAAATAAACGATGCCAGAAATAACTTGTTGATGGGAGATTAATATAATGGAGAATAGACCCCGGGGGCCATAGGTTTCACTAGTGGCTTCTCTCAAGATAGCATAAGTATTACGGTGGGTGAACAAATTACTGTCGAGCAATTGATAGAAAAGCGAATAATTATGAGAATATCTAGGCATGATCATGTATATAGGCATCACGTCCGTGACAAGTAGACCGACTCCTGCCTGCATCTACTACTATTACTCCACACATTGACCGCTATCCAGCATGCATCTAGTACTAAGTTCATAAGAACAGAGTAACACATTAGGTAAGATGGCATGATGTAGAGGGATAAACTCAAGCAATATGATATAAACCCCATCTTTTTATCCTTGATGGCAACAATAAAATACGGGTTGTTCCCTTTCTGTCACTGGGATCGAGCACCGCAAGATTGAACCCAAAGCTAACCACTTCTCCCATTGCAAGAGTGATCAATCTAGTAGGCCAAACCAAACTGATAATTCGAAGAGACTTGCATATATAACCAATCATGCATAAAAGATTTCAGAGAAGAATCAAATATTGTTCATAGATAGACTTGATCATAAACCCACAATTCATCAGATCTCGACAAACACACCGCAAAAAGAGTTACATCAAATAGATCTCCAAGAAGATCGAGGATAACTTTGTATTGAGATCCGAAGAGAGAGAGAAGAAGCCATCTAGCTAATACGTATGGACCCGAAGGTCTGAAGCAAACTACTCACACATCATCGGAGGGGCCATGGAGTTGATGTAGAGGCCCTCTGTGATCGATGCCCCCTCTGGCAGAGCTCCGGAAAAGGCCCCAAGATGGGATCTCTTGGGTACAGAAGGTTGCGGCAGTGGAAATAGGGTTTCGTGGTGCTCCTGGATGTTTTTGGGGTATATGAACATATATAGGAGGAATAAGTAGGTCAGTGGATCCACGAGGGGCCCACGAGGGGGAGGGCGCCCCCAGGGGGGTAGGCGCGCCCCCTACCTCGTGGCCTCCTCAGTTGTTGATACGTCTTCGTCGTATCTACTTTTCCAAACACTTTTGCCCTTGTTTTGGACTCTAACTTGCATGATTTGAATGGAACTAACCCGGACTGACGCTGTTTTCAGCAAAATTGCCATGGTGTTATTTTTGTGCGGAAATAAAAGTTCTCGGAATGACCTGAAAATCAACGGAGATTATTTTTGGAATATATAAAAAATACTGGAAGAAAGATCCACATCAGGGGGCCACACCCTGTCCACGAGGGTGGCGGGCGCACCCTACCCCCTGGGCGCGCCCCCTGCCTCGTGGGCCCCCTGATGCTCCACCGACCTCAACCTTGACTCCGTATATTCACTTTCGGGGAGAAAAAAACCAGAGAGAAGGATTCATCGTGTTTTACGATACGGAGCCACCGCCAAGCCCTAAACTCTCTAGAGAGGGCTGATCCGGAGTCCGTTCGGGGCTCCGGAGAGGGGAATCCATCGCCATCATCATCATCAACCTTCCTCTATCACCAATTTCATGATGCTCACCGCCGTGCGTGAGTAATTCCATCATAGGCTTGCTGGACGGTGATGGGTTGGATGAGATTTATCATGTAATCGAGTTAGTTTTGTTAGGGTCTGATCCCTAGTATCCACTATGTTCTGAGATTGATGTTGCTATGACTTTGCTGTGCTTAATGCTTGTCACTAGGGCCCGAGTGCCATGATTTCAGATCTGAACCTATTATGTTTTCATCAATATATGAGAGTTCTTGATCCTATCTTGCAAGTCTATAGTCACCTATTATGTGTTATGATCCGTTAACCCCGAAGTAACAATAATCGGGATACTTACCAGTGATGACCGTACTTTGAGGAGTTCATGTATTCACTATGTGTTTATGCTTTGGTCCGGTACTCTATTAAAAGGAGGCCTTAATATCCCTTAGTTTCCATTAGGACCCCGCTGCCACGGGAGGGTAGGATAAAAGATGTCATGCAAGTTCTTTTCCATAAGCACGTATGACTATATTCAGAATACATGCCTACATTACATTGATGAACTGGAGCTAGTTCTGTGTCACCCTATGTTATGACTGTTACATGATCGATCACATCCGGCATAATTCTCCATCACCGATCCCATGCCTACGAGCTTTTCATATATTGTTCTTCGCTTATTTACTTTTCCGCTCCTACTGTTACAATCACTGCAAAACCCAAAAATATTAATTTTGCTACCGTTACTTTTGCTATCGTTACCACTACTATCATATTACTTTGCTACTAAATACCTTGCTGCAGATATTAAGTTCCCAGGTGTGGTTAAATTGACAACTCAGCTGCTAATACTTGAGAATATTCTTTGTCTCCCCTTGTGTCGAATCAATAAATTTGGGTTGAATACTCTACCCTCGAAAACTGTTGCGATCCCCTATACTTGTGGGTTATCAAGACTATTTTCTGGCGCCGTTGACGGGGAGCATAGCTCTATTCTTTGAGTCACTTGGGATTTATATCTGCTTATCATTATGAAGAACTTGAAAGATCAAAGAACCAAGATTTTTCCCTCAACTACAAGGGGAGGTAAGGAACTGCCATCTTGCTCTGCACTTGATTCACCTTCTGTTTTGAGTAAGCGTGCGACACCTAAACCTGCTTCTGCTATTAATTTTGATATGTCGCATGTCATTGATGATGCCACTTCTGCTATGCATGACACTTATAATGAAACTACTTCTATGCTTGATACTACCGTGCCACTTGGTGAATTTCTTGGTGAACAACTTGCTAGGGCTAGAGAGAATGAAATTATTGAAACTGATAATATTGATGAAAGTGATGATGAAGATTCTCCCCCTAGATATGAATTGCCTGTTATTCCTGAGGGTTATGTTATGGATGAAGAAACTGCTAGAGACTTTCTTGCTTGCAATGATAGAAGTGATCTTTAGAAACTATTAGCTAAGCTGAAAGAAAAATCTCTGAATGCTAGAATGAAATATGATCCTGCTTATGCTACTTCACCTATCTTTATTACTGATAAGGATTATTATTTCTTAGTTGATCCTGATATAATTACTTTGGTTGAATCTGATCCTTTCTATGGCTATGAATCTGAAACTGTTGTGGCACATCTTACTAAATTAAATGATATAGCTACCCTGTTCACTAATGATGAGAAAACTCACTACTATTATATCCATAAATTATTTCCGTTTCTCATTTAAGGGTGATGCTAAGATATGGTTTAATTCTCTTGATCCTGGTTGTGTGCGTAGTCCCCAGGATATAATTTACTATTTCACTACTAAATATTTCCCCGCTCATAAGAAACAAGCTGCTTTAAGGGAAATATATAATTTTGTGCAAATTGAAGAAGAGAGTCCCCCACAAGCTTGGGGGGGGGGCTTCTCCAATTACTTAATGCTTTGCCTAATCATCCTCTCAAGAAAAATGAAATACTTGATATCTTTTATAATGGACTAACCGATGCTTCAAGATATTACCTGGATAGTTGTGCTGGTTGTGTTTTCAGGGAAAGAACTGTTGATCAAGCTGAATTGCTATTGAATAATATGTTGACTCATGAAAATAATTGGACATTGATAACCCACAAGTATAGGGGATCGCAACAGTTTTCGATAAGTAAGAGTGTCGAACCCAACGAGGAGCTAAAGGTAGAACAAATATTCCCTCAAGTTCTATCGACCACTGATACAACTCTACGCACGCTTGACATTCGCTTTACCTAGAACAAGTATGAAACTAGAAGTACTTTGTAGGTGTTGTTGGATAGGTTTGCAAGATAATAAAGAGTACGTAAATAAAAAGTAGGGGCTGTTTAGATAAAGAAACAATAAAGTAAATATAGCGAGTGTGGAAAAGTGGTGGTAGGAGTTGCGAAATTGCCCCTAAGCAATTGACTACTTTACTAGACCGATAACAAGTATTATGTGGGAGAGGCCACTGCTAGCATGTCATCCCTGACTTGGAATACTATGCACTTATGATTGGAACTATTAGCAAGCATCCGCAACTACTAATGTTCATTAAGGTAAAACCCAACCATAGCATTAAGGTATATTGGCCCCCCTTCAATCCCGTATGCACCAATTTCTATGTTAGGTTGAAGCTTCTGTCACTCTTGCCCTCCAATACATAGTCCTATCAACATACAACTAACCCTAGGGTGTGATCCACACGCGCAATCATATGATGGTCACCAAAGGACAGCAACATAACCACAAGCAAATTAAATCAATCATAGCAATTCATCAACCACCGATAGGACAACGAAAATCTACTCAGACATCATAGGATGGCAACACATCATTGGATAATAATATGAAGCATAAAGCACCATGTTCAAGTAGAGGTTACATCGGGTGGCGGGAGAGTGGACCACTGTAGATAGAGGGGGGGGAAGGTGATGGAGATGTTGGTGAAGATGGCAGAGGTGTTGGTGTAGATCGCGGTGATGATGGCCCCCGGTGGCACTCCGGTGCCACCGGAAGCGAGGGAGAGAGAGCCCCCCTCCTTCTTCTTCTTCCTTGACCTCCTCCCTAGATGGGAGAAGGGTTTCCCCTCTGGTCCATGGCCTCCATGGCGTGGGAGGGGCGAGAGCCCCTCCGAGATTGGATCTGTCTCTCTGTCTCTCTCTGTTTCTGCGTTCTTAGATTCTTCCCTTTCACCGTTTCTTATATTCCCGGAGATCCGTAACTCCGATTGGGCTGAAATTTTGACACGATCTCTATCCGGAAATTAGCTTTCTTGCGGCGAAAGAAGGGCATCAACCGCCTTACAGGGTGGCCACGAGGGTCAGGGGCACGCCTGCCTCCCTAGGGCGCGCCCCCTACCTCGTGGGCCCCTCGAGCATCGTCTCACGTGGATTCTTCTTCCCAAAATCATATATATTCCAAAAAAATCTCCGTTGGTTTTTATTCCGTTTGGACTCCGTTTGATATGGATATTATGTGAAACAAAAAACATGCAACAAACATGAACTGTCACTGGGCACTGGATCAATATGTTAGTCCCAAAAATAGTATAAAAAGTTGCCAAAAGTATATGAAAGTTGAATAATATTGGCATGGAACAATCAAAAATTATAGATACGACGGAGACGTATCAGTATCCCCAAGCTTAATTCCTGCTCGTCCTCGAGTAGGTAAATGATAAAAAAGATAATTTTGGATGTGGAATGCTACCTAGCATAATCTTGATCACATATCTAATCATGGCATGAATATTAAGACACGAGTGGTTCAAATCAATAGTCTATCATTTGACATAAAAACAATAATACTTCAAGCCTACTAATAAAGCAATAATGTCTTTTCAAAATAACATGGCCAAAGAAAGTTATCCCTACAAAATCATATAGTCTGGCTATGCTCCATCTTCACCACACAAAATATTCACATCATGCACAACTCCAATGACAATCCAAGCAATTGTTTCATACTTTTGACGTTCTCAAACCTTTTCAACTTTCACGCAATACATGAGCGTGAGCCATGGACATAGCACTATAGGTGGAATAGAATATGATGGTGGAGAAGACAAAAAGGAGAAGATAGTCTCACATCAACTAGGCGTATCAATGGGTTATGGAGATGCCCATCAATAGATATCAATGTGAGTGAGTAGAGATTGCCATGCAACGGATGCACTAGAGCTATAAGTGTATGAAAGCTCCAACTGAAACTAAGTGGGTGTGCATCCAACTTGCTTGCTCATGAAGACCTCGGGCATTTGAGGAAGCCCATCATCGAAAGATACAAGCCAAGTTCTATAATGAAAATCCCCACTAGTATATGAAAGTGATAACTCAAGAGACTCTCTATATGAAGAACATGGTGCTACTTTGAAGCACAAGTCTGGAAAAAGGATAGTAGCACTGCCCCTTCTCTCTTTTTCTCTCATTTTTTTATTTTTTTATTTTTTGGTGGGCTTCTTTGGCCTCTTTTTTTATTTGGGCTTCTTTGGCCTCTTTTATTATTTTTTAAAGTCTGGAGTCTCATCCCAAATTATGGGGAATCATAGTCTCCATCATCCTTTCCTCACCGGGGAAATGCTCTAATAATGATGATCATCACACTTTTATTTACTTACAACTCAATGTCTAGAACAAAGTATGACTCTATACGGATGCCTCCGGCGGTGTACCGGGAAGTGCAATGATCTAGCGTAGCAATGACATCAAAAAACGGACAAGCCATGAAAACATCATGCTAGCTATCTTACGATCATGCAAAGCAATATGCCAATGAATGCTCAAGGCATGTATATGATGATGATGGAAGTTGCATGGCAATATATCTCGGAATGGCTACGGAAATGCCATGATAGGTAGGTATGGTGGCTGTTTTGAGGAAGATATATGGTGGGTTTATGGTATCGGCAAAAGTTGCGCGGTACTAGAGAGGCTAGCAATGGTGGAAAAGTGAGAGTGCATATAATCCTTGGACTCAACATTAGTCATAAAGAACTCACATACTTATTGCAAAAGTCTATTAGCTATCGAAACAAAGTACTACGCACATTGTCGGTGTCAAAACCGGTGGATCTCGGGTAGGGGGTCCCGAACTAGCGTCTAAGGCGGATGGTAACAGGAGGCAGGGCATACGATGTTTTACCCAGGTTCGGGCCCTCTTTATGGAGGTAAAACCCTACGTCCTTCTTGATTATTCTTGATAATATGAGTAGTACAAGAGTTGATCTACCATGAGATCAGAGAGGCTAAACCCTAAAAGCTAGCCTATGGTATGATTGTATGTTGTCCTACGGACTAAAACCCTCCGGTTTATATAGACACCGGAGGGGGCTAGGGTTACACAAGGTCGGTTACAAAGTAGGAGATATACATATCCGCATTGCCTAGCTTGCCTTCCATGCCAAGTAGAGTCCCATCCGGACACGGGACGAAGTCTTCAATCTTGTATCTTCATAGTCCAATAGTCCGGCCAAAGGATATAGTCCGGCTGTCCGGAGACCCCCTAATCCAGGACTCCCTCATGCATGCTCCTAGGGGGATAGATTGGTAGGAAAATACCATCGCTCGTCCCCGACCGCCACTCATAAGGAAGACAATCAATAAATAAATCATGCTCCGACTTCATTACATAACGGTTCACCATACGTGCATGCTACGGGAATCACAAACCTCAACACAAGTATTTCTACTACTCCACAACTACCCACTAGCATGACTCTAATATCACCATCTTTATATCGCAAAACTATTGCAAGGAATCAAACATATCATATTCAGTGATCTACAAGTTTTATGTAGGATTTTATGACTAACCATGTGAATGACCAGTTCCTGTCATCTCTCTAAATAGATATAAGTGAAGCAAGAGAGTTTAATTCTTTAAGATATGCCCATGCTCTAACAAATATAAGTGAAGCAAAAGAGCATTCTACAAATGGCGGTTGTCTATATAAAGAGAAACAGGCAATCCAAACTTCAAATGATATAAGCGAAGCACATGAAGCATTCTATAAAGCCGTACTCAAAAGATATAAGTGAAGTGCAATGAGAATTCTATAAATCAACCAAGGACTATCTCATACCAGCATGGTGCATAAAAGAAAAATGAAAACTAAATGCAAAATACGCTCCAAGATTGCACATATCACATGAATGAAACGAATCTGAAAACATACCGATACTTGTTGAAGAAAGAGGGGATGCCTTCCAGGGCATCCCCAAGCTTCTCCGCTTGAGTCTCCTTGAATATTTACTTGGGGTGCCTCGGGCATCCCCAAGCTTGAGCTCTTGCCTCTCTTCCTTCTTCTCACATCGAGACCTTCTCGATCATCTAACACTTCATCCACACAAAACTTCAACAGAAAACTCGGTAAGATCCGTTAGTATAATAAAGCAAATCACTACTCTAAGTATTGTTGCAAACCAATTCATATTTTGTTTTTGCATTGCGTCTACTGTAATATAAATTTTCCATGGCTTAATCCACTAATATAAATTGATAGTTTCATCAAAACAAGCAAAGTATGCATCAAAAACAGAATCTGTCTAAAAAAGAATAGTCTGTAATAATCTGAACATTCACCATACTTCTGATACTTGAAAAATTCTACTAAAATTAGAAACAAATAAAAAATTTGTATAGGAAGATAGTGCAAAAAGAATCAGAACTATTTGACGTTCCAGCAAAAAATGTAAAATCGTGCACTTCAGCTAAAGTTTCTGTCCTGCACCGTACAAACCATCAAGCAAATGTAAACATTCTAAAGGCAAACCTTGGAACATTATTTTTATAATACAATGGAATTTTACAAGGGGATAATTATTTTTATTGAAAAGTTTCTGTAATCAAGATTCACAAACTTTCTGTGAGCATGAACAAAGTTCAAGGCTAGCTCCCACTTCAACAATGCTTGTCTTTCTCACTTTCGCTTTCCTTTATGAAAAAGTTTTGGGTTCCCCTATTTATTTTTGTTGTTTTTAAACTATATGAAAGCACTCAACAGAAATAAATGACTCTCCAAAACTTCCGGGTTGTCTCCCTGGCAGCGCTTTCTTTAAAGCCATTAAGCTAGGCATATAGTGAAGGAAATATGTCCTAGAGGCAATAATAAAGTTATTATTTATTTTCTTATATCATGATAAATGTTTATTATTCACGCTAGAATTGTATTAACCGGAAACATAATACATGTGTGAATACGTAGACAAACAGAGTGTCACTAGTATGCCTCTACTTGACTAGCTCGTTGATCAAAGATGGTTATGTTTCCTAGCCATAGACATGAGTTGTCATTTGATTAATGGGGTCACATCATTAGGAGAATGATGTGGTTGACTTGACCCATTCCGTTAGCATAGCACTTGATCGTTTAGTTTGTTGCTATTGCTTTCTTCATGACTTATACATGTTCCTATGACTATGAGATTATGCAACTCCCGTTTACCGGAGGAACACTTTGTGTGCTACCAAACGTCACAACGTAATTGGATGATTATAAAGGAGCTCTACAGGTGTCTCCAAAGGTACATGTTGGGTTGGCGTATTTCGAGATTAGGATTTGTCACTCCGATTGTCGGAGAGGTATCTCTGGGCCCACTCGGTAATGCACATCACTATAAGCCTTGCAAGCATTGCAACTAATGAGTTAGTTGCAGGATGATGTATTACGGAACGAGTAAAGAGACTTGCCGGCAACGAGATTGAACTAGGTATTGAGATACCGACGATCGAATCTCGGGCAAGTAACATACCGATGACAAAGGGAACAACATATATTGTTATGCGGTTTGACTGATAAAGATCTTTGTAGAATATGTAGGAGCCAATATGAGCATCCAGGTTCCGCTATTGGTTATTGACCGGAGATGTGTCCCAGTCATGTCTACATAGTTCTCAAACCCGTAGGGTCCGCACGCTTAAAGTTCGATGATGGTTATATTACGAGTTTATGTGTTTTGATGTACCGAAGGAGTTTGGAGTCCTGGATGAGATCGGGGACATGACGAGAAGTCTCGAAATGGTCGAGACGTAAAGATCGATATATTGGACGACTATATTCGGACATCAGAAAGGTTCTGAGTGATTCAGGTATTTTCAGGAGTACCGGGGAGTTACGGGAATTCGTATTGGGCCTTAATGGGCCATACGGGAAAGGAGAGAAAGGCCTCAAAGGGTGGCCGCACCCCTCCCCATGGGCTGGTCCGAATTGGACTAGGGAGGGGGGCGCCCCCTTCCTTCCTTCTCCTTTCCCTTCCCTTTCTTTCCCTCCTACTCCTACTACTTGGAAGGGTTCCTAGTTCTACTAGGAAAGGGGGAATCCTACTCCCGGTGGGAGTAAGACTCCCCTAGGGCGCGCCATAGAGAGGGCCGGCCCTCCCCCTCCTCCACTCCTTTATATACGGGGGCAGGGGGCACCCCAAAGACACAACAATTGATCTCTTGATCTCTTAGCCGTGTGCGGTGCCCCCCTCCACCATAATCCACCTCGATCATATCGTAGCGGTGCTTAGGCGAAGCCCTGTGTCGGTAGAACATCATCATCGTCACCATGCCGTCGTGCTGACGAAACTCTCCCTCAACACTCGGCTGGATCGGAGTTCGAGGGACGTCATTGAGTTGAACGTGTGCAGAACTCGGAGGTGCCGTGCGTTCGGTACTTGATCGGTCGGATCGTGAAGACATACGACTACATCAACCGCGTTGTGCTAACGCTTCCGCTTTCGGTCTACGAGGGTACGTGGACAACACTCTCCCCTCTCGTTGCTATGCATCACCATGATCTTGCGTATGTGTAGGAATTTTTTTGAAATTACTACGTTCCCCAACAGTGGTATCAGAGCCAGGTTTTATGTGTTGATGTTAAATGCACGAGTAGAACACAAGTGAGTTGTGGGCGATATAAGTCATACTGCTTACCAGCATGTCACACTTTGGTTCGACGGTATTGTTGGATGAAGCGGCCCGGACCGACATTACGCGTACGCTTACGCGAGACTGGTTTTACCGCCGTGCTATGCACACAGGTGACTAGCGGGTGTCAGTTTCTCCAACTTTAGTTGAACCGAGTGTGGCTACGCCCGGTCCTTGAGAAGGTGAAAACATCACTAACTTGACAAACTATCGTTGTGGTTTTCGATGCGTAGGTAAGAAAGGTTCTTGCTCAGCCCGTAGCAGCCACGTAAAACTTGCAACAATAAAGTAGAGGACGTCTAACTTGTTTTTGCAGGGCATGTTGTGATGTGATATGGTCAAGACGTGATGAGATATAAGTTATTGTATAAGATGATCATGTTTTGTTGAAGTTATCGGCAACTGGCAGAAGCCTTATGGTTGTCTCTTTATTGCATAAGATGCAAGAGCCAAATAATTGCTTTACTTTATCGCTATGCGTTAGCAATAGTTGCAAGAGCAATAGTTGGCGAGACGACCATGTGACGACACATTGATATAGATCAAGATGATGGAAATCATGGTGTCATGCCAGTGACGATGGTAATCATGACGATGCTTTGGAGATGGAGATCAAAGGCATAAGATGATGATGGCCATATCATGTCACATATTTTGATTGCATGTGATGTTTATCTTTTATACATCTTACTTTGCTTAGTTATGACGGTAGCATTATAAGATGATCTCTCACTAAATTTCAAGATAAAAGTGTTCTCCCTGAGTATGCACCGTTGCCAAAGTTCGTCGTGCCCAGACGCCACGTGATGATCGGGTGTGATAAGCTCTACGTCCATCTACAATGGGTGCAAGCCAGTTTTGCACACGCAAAAATACTCGGGTTAAACTTGACGAGCCTAGCATATGCAGATATGGCCTCGGAACACTGGAGACCGAAAGGTCGAGCGTGAATCATATAGTAGATATGATCAACATAATGATGTTCACCATTGAAAACTACTCCATTTCACGTGATGGTCGGTTATGGTTTAGTTGATATGGATCACGTGATCACTTAGATGATTAGAGGGATGTCTATCTAAGTGGGAGTTCTTAAGTAATATGATTAATTGAACTTTAATTTATCATGAACTTAGTCCTGGTAGTATTAGCATATCTATGTTGTAGATGAATAGCTCGCCTTTAGCTCCTCTGTTTTATTTTTGATATGTTCCTAGAGAAAACTAAGTTGAAAAATGTTAGTAGCAATGATGCGGATTGGATCCTTGATCTGAGGATTATCCTCATTGCTGCACAGAAGAATTATGTCCTTGATGCACCGCTAGGTGACAGGCCTATTGCAGGAGTAGATGCAGACGTCATGAACGTTTGGCTAGCTCAATATGATGACTACTTGATAGTTTAGTGCACCATGCTTAACAGCTTAGAATTGGGACTTCAAAGACGTTTTGAACATCATGGATCATATGGATGTTCCAGGAGTTGAAGTTAATATTTCAAGCAAATACCCGAGTTGAGAGATATGAAGTCTCCAACAAGTTCTATAGCTAAAAGATGGAGGAGAATAGCTCAAGCAGTGAGCATGTGTTCAGATTGTTTGGGTACTACAATCGCTTGAATCAAGTGGGAGTTAATCTTCCAGATAAAATAGTGATTGACAGAATTCTCTAGTCACCATCACCAAGTTAGTAGAACTTCATGACGAACTATAGTATGCAAGGGATGACGAAAACAATTCCTGAGCTTTTCATGATGATGAAATCGATGAAGGTAGAAATCAATAAAGAGCATCAAGTGTTGATGATTAACAAGACCACTAGTTTCAAGAAAAGGGCAAAGGGAAAGAAAGGGAAGTTCGAGAAGAACGGCAAGCAAGTTGCCGCTCAAGCGAAGAAGCCCAAGTCTGGACCTAAGCCTGAGACTGGGTGCTTCTACTGCAAAGGGACTGGTCACTAGAAGCGGAACTGCCCCAAGTATTTGGCGGATAAGAAGGATGGCGAGGTGAACAAAGGTATATTGGATATATATGTTATTCATGTGTACTTTACTAGTGTTTATAGCAACCCCTCGGTATTTGATAGTAGTTCAGTTGCTAAGAGTAGTAACTTGAAACAGGAGTTGCAGAATGAACAAAGAATAGTTAAGGGTGAAGTGACGATGTGTGTTGGAAGTGGTTCCAAGATTGATATGATCATCATCGCACACTCCCTATACTTTTGGGATTAGTGTTAAACCTAAATAAATGTTATTTGGTGTTTGCGTTGAGCATGAATATGATTTGATCATGTTTATTGCAAAACGGTTATTCATTTAAGTTAGAGAATAATTGTTGTTCTGTTTACATGAATAAAACCTTCTATGGTCATACAACCAATGAAAATGGTTCGTTGGATCTCGATCGTAGTGATACACATATTCATAATATTGAAGCCAAAAGATGCAAACTTAATAATGATAGTACAACTTATTTGTGGCACTGCCGTTTGGGTCATATTGGTATAAGGCGCATGAAAAAAAACTCCATGTTGATGGGCTTTTGGAATCACTTGATTATGAATCAGTTGATGCTTGCGAACCGTCCCTCATGGGCAAGATGACTAAGACTCCGTTCTCCAGAACAATGGAGCAAGCAACAAACTTGTTGGAAATAATACATACTGATGTATGCAGTCCAATGAGTGTTGAGGCTCGCGGCGGGTATCATTATTTTCTGACCTTCACAGATGATTTGAGCAGATATGGGTATATCTACTTGATGAAACATAAGTCTGAAACATTTGAAAAGTTCAAAGAATTTCAGAGTGAAGTGGAAAATCATCGTAACAAGAAAATAAAGTTTCTACGATCTGATCGCAGAGACGAATATTTGAGTTACGAGTTTGGCCTTCAATTAAAACAATATGGAATAGTTTCACAAACTCATGCCACCTGGAACACCACAGCGTAATGGTGTGTCCGAACGTCATAACCGTACTTTATTTGATATAGTGCAATCTATGATGTCTCTTACCGATTTACCACTATTGTTTTGGGGTTATGCATTAGAGACAGCTGCATTCACATTAAAAAGGGCACCATCTAAATCCGTTGAGACGACACCGTATGAACTATGGTTTAGCAAGAAACCTAAGCTGTCGTTTCTTAAAGTTTGGGGTTGCAATGCTTATGTGAAAAAGTTTCATCTTGATAAGCTCAAACCCAAGTCGGAGAATTGCATCTTCATAGGATACCCAAAAGTAACTGTTGGGTACACCTTCTATCACAGATCCGAAGGCAAGATATTTGTTGCTGAGAATGGATCATTTCTAGAGAAGGAGTTTCTCTCGAAAGAAGTGAGTGGGAGGAAAGTAGAACTTGATGAGGTAACTGTACCTGCTCCCTTATTGGAAAGTAGTTCATCATAGAAATCTGTTCATGTGAATACTACACCAATTAGTGAGGAAGTTAATGATGATGATCATGTAACTTTAGATCAAGTCACTACCAAACCTCGTAGGTAAACCAGAGTGAGATCCGCACCAGAGTGGTACGGTAATCCTATTCTGGAGGTCATGTTACTTGACCATGACAAACCTATGAACTACGAGGAAGCGATGATGAGCCCAGATTCCTCAAAATGGCTTGAGGCCATGAAATGTGAGATGAGATCCATGTATAAGAACAAAGTATGGACTTTGATTGACTTGCCCAAAGATCAACGAGCCATTGAGATTAAATGGATCTTCAAGAGGAAGACGGACACTGATAGTAGTGTTACTATCTACAAAGCTAGAATTGTCACAAAAAGGTTTTTGACAAGTTCAAGGTGTTGACTACGATGAGAGTTTCTCACTCGTATCTATGCTTAAGTCTGTCCGAATCATGTTAGCAATTGCCACATTTTATGAAATCTGACAAATGGATAAACAAAACTACATTCCTTAATCTATTTATTAAAGAAGAGTTGCATATGATGCAACAAGAAAGTTTTGTCAATCCTAAAGGTGCTAACAAAATATGCAAGCTCCAGCGATCCATCTATGGACTGGTGCAAGCATCTCGGAGTTGGAATATACGCTTTTATAAGTTGATCAAAGCATATAGTTTTATACAGACTTGCGGTGAAGCCTATATTTACAAGAAAGTGAGTGGGAGCACTACAGTATTTCTGATAAGTATATGTGAATGACATATTGTTGGTCGGAGATAATGTAGAATTATTCTGCAAAGCATAAAGGAGTGTTTGAAAGGAGTTTTTCAAAGAAAGACCTCGGTGAAGCTGCTTACTTATTGAGCATCAAGATCTATAGAGATAGATCAAGACGCTTAATAAGTTTTTCAATGAGTACATACCTTGACAAGATTTCGAAGTAGTTCAAAATGGAACAGTCAAAGAAAGAGTTCTTGCCTGTGTTACAAGGTGTGAAACTGAGTAAGACTCAAAACCCGACCACGGCAGAAGATAGAGAGAGAATGAAAGGCATTCCCTATGCCTCAGCCATAGGTTCTATAAAGTATGCCATGCTGTGTACCAGACCTATTGTATACCCTGCCCTGTGTTTGGCAAGGGAGTACAATAGTGATCTAGGAGTAGATCACTGGACATTGGTCAAAATTATCCTTAGTGGAATAAGGATATGTTTCTCGATTATGGAGGTGACAAAAGGTTCGTCGTAAAGGGTTACGTCGATGCAAGTTTTGACACTGATCCAGATGACTCAAAGTCTCAATCTGGATACATATTGAAAGTGGGAGCAATTAGCTAGAGTAGCTCCGTGCAGATCATTGTTGACATAGAAATTTGCAAAATACATATGGATCTGAATGTGGCAGACCCGTTGACTAAACATCCCTCACAAGCAAAACATGATCACACCTTAGTACTCTTTGGGTATTAATCACCCAGCGATGTGAACTAGATTATTGACTCTAGTAAACCCTTTGGGTGTTGGCCACATGACGATGTGAACTATGGGTGTTAATCACATGGTGATGTGAACTATTGATGTTAAATCACATGGCGATGTGAACTAGATTATTGACTCTAGTGCAAGTGGGAGACTGAAGGAAATATGTCCTAGAGGCAATAATAAAGTTATTATTTATTTCCTTATATCATGATAAATGTTTATTATCCACGCTAGAATTGTATTAACCGGAAACATAATGCATGTGTGAATACGTAGACAAACAGAGTGTCACTAGTATGCCTCTACTTGACTAGCTCGTTGATCAAAGATGGTTATGTTTCCTAGCCATAGACATGAGTTGTCATTTGATTAATGGGGTCACATCATTAGGAGAATGATGTGATTGACTTGACCCATTCCGTTAGCATAGCACTTGATTGTTTAGTTTGTTGCTATTGCTTTCTTCATGACTTATACATGTTCCTATGACTATGAGATTATGCAACTCCTGTTTACCGGAGGAACACTTTGTGTGCTACCAAACGTCACAACGTAATTGGATGATTATAAAGGAGGTCTACAGGTGTCTCCAAAGGTACATGTTGGGTTGGCGTATTTCAAGATTAGGATTTGTCACTCCAATTGTCGGAGAGGTATCTCTGTGCCCACTCGGTAATGCACATCACTATAAGCCTTGCAAGCATTGCAACTAATGATTTAGTTGCGGGATAATGTATTACAGAACGAGTAAAGAGACTTGCCGGTAACGAGATTGAACTAGGTATTGAGATACCGACGATCGAATCTCGGGCAAGTAACATACCGATGACAAAGGGAACAACGTATGTTGTTATGCGGTTTGACCGATAAAGATCTTCGTAGAATATGTAGGAGCCAATATGAGCATCCAGGTTCCGCTATTGATTATTGACCGGAGATGTGTCCCGGTCATGTCTACATAGTTCTCGAACCCGTAGGGTCCGCACGCTTAAAGTTCGATGACGGTTATATTATGAGTTTATGTGTTTTGATGTACCGAAGGAGTTCGGAGTCCCGGATGAGATCGGGGACATGTAGAGGAGTCTCGAAATGGTCGAGACGTAAAGATCGATATATTGGACGACTATATTCGGACATCGGAAAGGCTCCGAGTGATTCAGGTATTTTCGGGAGTACCGGGGAGTTACGGGAATTCGTATTGGGCCTTAATGGGCCATACGGGAAAGGAGAGAAAGGCCTCAAAGGGTGGTCGCACCCCTCCCCATGGGCTGGTCCGAATTGGACTAGGGAGGGGGGCGCCCCTTCCTTCCTTCTCCTTTCCCTTCCCTTTCCTTCCCTCCTACTCCTACTACTTGGAAGGGTTCCTAGTTCTACTAGGAAAGGGGGAATCCTACTCCCGATGGGAGTAAGACTCCCCTAGGGCACATGAGGGAGTCCTGGATTAGGGGGTGTTCGGGTAGCTGGACTATACCTTCAGCCGGATTCCAGGACTATGAAGATACAAGATTGAAGACTTCGTCCCGTGTCCGGATGGGACTTTCCTTGGCGTGGAAGGCAAGCTTGGCGATGCGGATATTCAAGATCTCTTACCATTGTAACCGACTCTGTGTAACCCTAACCCTATCCGGTGCCTATATAAACCGGAGGGTTCTAGTCCATAGGACAACTCCATATACAACAATCATACCATAGGCTAGCTTCTAGGGTTTAGCCTCCTTGATCTCGTGGTAGATCTACTCTTGTACTACCCATATCATCAATATTAATCAAGCAGGGGTAGGGTTTTACCTCCATGGAGAGGGCCCGAACCTGGGTAAAAACATCGTGTCCCTTGTCTCCTGTTACCATCCGCCTAGACGCACAGTTCGGGACCCCCTACCCGAGATCCGCCGGTTTTGACACCGACATTGGTGCTTTCATTGAGAGTTCCTCTGTGTCATCACTTTTGGGCTCGATGGCTCCTTCGATCATCAATGACGATGCGGTCCAGGGTGAGACTTTTCTCCCGGACAGATCTTCGTCTTTGGCGGCTTCGCACTGCGGGCCAATTCGCTTGGCCACCTGGAGCAGATCGAAAGCTACGCCCCTGGCCATCAGGTCAGGTTTGGAAGCTTAAACTACACGGCAGACACCCGCGGGGATTCGATCTTCGACGGATTCAAGCCACAGCTGAGCGCGCCGCACTGTGTCGAGAGGCATGATCTAGCTCTGCCGCCGAACAGTGCCCTGGAGGCCGCACAAGCACCGGTTCCGACCCTCTATTCGGAGCCTATTGCGCCAATCGAGGATGAGTGGTTGGACGTCACCTTGGGGGCTACGATCTCAAAGGCGATCGAGCCGAACGTCAACCCTGCGTTCCGCACGGCCCGTGACTCCAAGGAGCCGGATTCCTCTCCGAACTCCGAATCCCCCGCGCCCCTGCCGATCGAATCCAATTGGGTGCCGATAATGGAGTTCACCGCCGCGGACATCTTTCAGCACTCGCCTTTTGGCGACATCCTGAATTCTCTAAAGTCTCTCTCTTTATTAGGAGAGCCCTGGCCGGACTACGGTCAGCGAGGATGGGATACGGACGATGAAGAAATTCAAAGCCCACCCACCACCCACTTGGTAGCCACTGTCGACAATTTAAACAACGTGCTCAACTTCGACTCCGCAGACATCGACAGCATGGATGACGAGGCAGGAGATACAGATGAGCCAACGCCCATAGGGCATTGGACAGCCACCCCATCTCACGATGTGTACATGGTGGATACCCCTAAAGGAAACGACAACGAGGAAAAAGGGGATGGAACGGGGGACCGATCCCTCGAAAAGCAATCAAAGCATCGGTGTAAACTCCGACCCAAGCCCCGCCTCGATAAAGACCCAGCCGTAGAGCAGGATGAGCCGGTAGATGACGAGAAGGCCTCAGAGCAACCGTCTGAATAGGGTAACACGGATAGAGAAACCGAACATCCCTCCCCCGGCAAAAACGGCACTCCGGACGACCTTACGCCAGATAAACCAACGAAGCAGAAGAATCTCCACAAGAGGCTTGTTGCAACAGCACGCAGCCTGAAAAAGCAGAAGCGGAAGCTAAAAACGGCGGAAGATGCACTCAGGATCCGATGGAGCAAAGTAATCAATACCGCAGATAAATACGGCGACAGTCGCCACACTAAAAGCTATCCGAAGAGAAAGCTACTGCCCGAATTCGACAAAGAGGCCCTAGAGCCCTCGCATTCAGAAAATAAGAAAGCCACATGGTCGGATAGACGACCCCATGGCTAGCATAAAGCGGCAAGCGGTGCCGCACTTAAATCGGCATGCGACCCACTTAAGGATTCGCATCAGGGCCCAGTTAGGTCCATTTACGGGCCAAGAAAGCAAGCTCTCGTAAGCAATGCAATAAAGCCATCATCAGAATCCGGCACACCCAAATACAGGGGCGCCGCACACCCCCTATGTTTCACCGATGATGTCCTGGACTATGAATTTCCAGAGGGATTCAAACCCGTAAACATAGAGGCATATCGAACAACAGACCCTGGAGTCTGGATCGAGGATTATATCCTCCACATACATATGGCTAGAGGAGATGACCTCCACGCCATAAAATACTTACCCCTTAAGCTTAAAGGGCCAGCCCGGCATTGGCTTAAAAGCCTTCCTGAAAACACAATCGGAAGTTGGGAAGAACTCGAGGACGCTTTCCGAGCAAATTTCCAAGGGACCTATGTCCGCCCTCCGGATGCAGACGATCTTAGTCACATAACTCAACAGCCCGGAGAATCAGCTCGGCAATTCTGGAATAGATTCCTCACTAAAAAGAATCAGATAGTCGACTGTCCGGACACCGAAGCCTTAGCAGCTTTCAGGCATAACGTCCGAGACGAATGGCTCGCCAGACACCTCGGCCAAGAAAAGCCAAGAACAATGGCCGCACTAACAAGCCTCATGACCCGCTTTTGTGCAGGAGAGGACAGCTGGTTGGCAAGATGCAGCCCCAGCGACCCAAGTACATCCGAAACTAGGGATGGAAATGGAAAATCGCGACACAACAAGGACCATCGCCGGACTAAGGAAAAAAGTCCGAAGAGCACGGCAGTCAAAGACGGATTCAAAAGCTCACGACAGAATCAGACAAAGCCACCCCTCCAGGATAACAGGGATGATCCATCCAACTTAAACAAAATCGTGGACAGGATATGTCAAATACACAGTACTCCCGGTAAGCCTGCTAACCATACCCACAGAGATTGTTGGGTTTTCAAACAATCTGGTAGACTCAACACCGAACACAAGGGACTCGACACACCAAGCGAAGACGAGGACGAACCCCAAAAGCAGAGCACCAGGAAACAAAAGAACTTCCCACAAGAAGTAAAAACAGTAAACTTACTTCACATAACAAAACGTGTGGCGCCCATAAAGGTACACACCACACGACCTATCCCAAAGGGATCCCGCCATTGGTTGTCAAAACCAATCATCTTCAATCAGCTGGATTATTCTAGAAGTACCAGGAACGCAGTCTGGACTGCCTTGGTACTCGATCCAATAATTGGCGGACTCCAGTTTTCAAATGTCCTTATGGACGGCGGCAGTGGACTAAACCTGATATATCAGGACACAATCTGCCACATGGGGATAGACCCAGCAAGAATCCGCCGCAACAAAACCGCCTTTCAAGGGGTCATGCCTGGTCCGAACAACCATTGCATGGGTTTTCTCCGGCTCGAAGTTATATTCGGCTCTACCGATAACTTCCGCCGCGAAAAGCCGACCTTCCACATCGTCCCATTCTCCAGTGGCTATCAAGCACTACTGGGACGCGAAGCTTTCGTCTGCTTTAACGCAATACCGCATTATGCATCTCTAACGCTTAAGATGCCCGGTACACGAGGCATCATCTCTTTGAAGGGGAACCATTGATGTGCCCCTCCCCCAAGCGGAGGACAGTGCAGCCGCTTTGACAGCCCCACAGTAAAATGGCTTCACCGGCCAAAAATTTCGGAATAGGTCATTAAAGACCATGAACGCGGATAGACGAGTTTGGTACAAAATCATCATTGATGCAGGCTTAGTGGCCATATACCCCCGCACTAGGGGCTCCGTACATATACAATAAGAGACAATAAAGCTCAGTTCCTTTGCTTATTTTAAACTTTTGTTCGGCACGACCCATTTTCAGCTCAGTTCCTCTCTTTCGCAGATGAACGTCGTGCGGCGCCCGTCCAGGATACGGCACAACGGAGACACAGGCGCAGACGTGCAGTAGGGACCCGTCCTAAGGATTCTTTTTAGATTAAGACCCTGCGTAAACCTTTTTTACTGTCTCTTGTTGCTACATATCCCCTGGTTTTCTCTGATATAACCAAGGAGGAGGCTAGCGTCTTGGCATGTGGCCACGTTAGAGTTTTTGCGCGTACCTGGACACTAGGGGCTTTTTAATAAAGAGTATTGTTTTGCCCGCACTCATAAAGACCGAACACCTTAGGGAGTGTTCGGTGTCGCGGGTTTTGGCATTATATGCATCAGCTCCGAATCATGTCTTTGGTCAAATGTTGGGTTGCGCGGCTCCTGAGTTCGGCTACCTTACGTTCCGCTCTATGGCTAAGGTAGCACCAGGAGAACTACTGCGATTGTGCCCCGGTTAGACCGGGGGAGCGCCTCAGTAGAGAAAGCCGAAAACTGACTGTCATGATGTAGCGTGAGATTGGTCAGCCACCCGATGACCTATCGGAATCTATAGGATTCCTCCGTTTTAACGAAGGGCCGTTTCCCGGCCAGGCACATACGCGCCCCGAACTCGGGCGAGCACAGTCGCCACCAAGGGGCTACCTAAATAGTCCCACTGTCAAGCTCCTATGGCTAAGTGAAAGTGTTAAAGCATTATAGTCTAGTTGCCTGGCCCGCTGCGCTATCACCTCCTTTGTAGGACCAAGACGTTGGCTTAAGTGTGAAAATACGTCTTCTGCGAGCACCCCCGCACTATGTGCGTGGGGGCTGAAGCCAACGACTGCCATCTTTCAGATTTTATATATATCTTAAAACGGCCGCACAGGAGGTGTTCCCAATACTTGAAGGCACAAGTATAAAAGGCCACTACAATTTATCAAAATATTGCTTTATAATTACATATGCTATCATAACATAGCATCCTTCGAGCACTGCGTCTCTATTACACGAGCGCCTTCAAGGACTTCCTGAAAATAGTGCTCGGAGGGTACTCGGCTTTTGTCCGAATCTCGGGACGCAACAAGGGTGGTCTCCATCTCTGCCCAGCATGTCTTGACACGGGCAAGAGCCATCCGTGTGCCCTCTATGCATGCTGACCTCTTCATCGCATTGATACGCGGCACCGCGTCAAGGAATTGCTGCACCAAGCTGAAATAACTCTTCGGCTCCGATCTCCCAGGCCACAGATGACCCATGACGTACTTCATGGCGAGTCTGGACAATCTATTCAGTTCGGCCCATTGATCCAGGTGATCGTCCACTGCCAGTGGACGCTTTGGATTGTGTAACTGTGACCAGAAAAGCTTTTCCACTTCGCGATCTTTTAGATCTCAAAAGTGTTCGGTCGCATCAGCAGCACTTGCTGCCAAATCCAGATAGGTGTCCTCCACACTCCACATCCGGTCCAACGGAGCAAACTTCGGATCGCAAAACTTCCTTCGCAGCATAAAGGGATTTCCAGCCGCAATCTGTTTGGCCTGACGCAGCTCCTCCTTCGCAGCTCTCATCGCAGAGCGAGCGTCCTTGGCATCGGCAACGGCCTTCTCTAAGTCCGTCTGTCTCGCTCGGTCTTCTTTCTCAAGAAGTTTGCAACGGTCTGCAGCGCTCTTTAACTTCTCGGTCATCTTGGCCATCTCTTCTTTGCTTCGGCAGTGAGCAGCCTATTCGGCTCTCAGCTCTTCAAGGGCCTTCTCGGCAGCCGCATCGCTTTTTCTGGCTTGCTCCTTAGCTCGGGCAAGTTCTGCCCTAAGATTCTCCACGGCGGCCGTACCATCTGCGTGAAGCACACACATTGTAAGACACTGGCATGAAGCTCCTCTTACCTGATGCCGCCCGAGGAATTACATACCTTGAGCCTCATCAAGCCGCTTGTTGACAAGCGTGATGTCGGCATCTGCCACGTCTAGTTGCCGCTTTAGTTCGGCCAAATCATCAGTTCGGCTTGATTCCGGACACCTCGCCACCTACATCCAAAGGCGACATCTTAGACCTGGGATTATGATCCTCTGCGTGTCGTCATTTCTTGACAACGCGCAGAGTCTCAGGGGCTACTATCTACACATGGCGCATCTTACTTATGTGCAACTGACAAAAGTGTACATTATCTAACGTACCTCAAAACCTGTCAGTAAACTTTTGACGGCCTCATGCAATCCGCTTTCTGCAGATGAAATCCTTTCAATCACCGTGCCCATCAATGCACGGTGCTCCTCTGAGATAGAAGCTCGCCCCAGCAGAATCTTTAGCTCCTCCGGCCGAGCACCAGACGGTGCCGAACTTGTCCTATGGCCTCTTTCGAAGGCCGGACGCGGAGAACCTTGGGGGGCCACATAGCTATCTTCCGCCCCTGCCGGATTCAGAGAAACCCTCCGCGATGACACCTCAGGGTCGCCCGCCTCGCTAGGTAGTACGGCAGGGGGAGGCGTCCCGCTCTCCATCATCTCCGGAAGAAGATCCCCCGAAGACGAGCTCTGCTGAGAAGGGCTGAGATCCGAGCTACAAGGTAAAATTTTGGTTAATCTTCTCAGATATAAATCAAGGATTTCTCTCATCCCTCAAAAGGAAAACCTCTCTCTACTTACGGCTCGCTGGAGGGCTGATCCCTTTGAGGGCGTAGTTCGGCCGAGGAACTCCCCGGCGTTGGACCCTCTGACGAGGATTTTCTCCCCCGCTTCAAGGCCATGGTCTCCGGGTCATCAGAGGCGGCCCTCTTCTTCCCCTTAGGAGAGGAATTGTGAGTTCCTCTCTTCGGAGCATCCTCCTTTGAGGAGGCCATAGTTCCCTTGTCCTTCCACTTACTTCCCTCCAAAGGCATTATCTTCAACATCCTGACAAGCACGGGATCCGGCCTGGTTTCGGGAAGGGGAGCCGGACACCTAATCAGCTTTGCCTTCGCTATCCATTCCTGTTTAAAAGGACAACTCTTTTAGGGGCAAGTTTATGACGATTATATGGATAGTAGGTCCGGGCACAAGGTTACTTACTTGGGTATCCGGGCGATTGTAGCTTAGGCCTGCGTCCTCGGTCAAATCCGGACACATCATTTGTGATCTGAAGAACAATTTATACATCTCCACGGGCGTTGCGCCCATGAAATTCTGGAGAGTGCGCGGTCCCTCTGGATTAAACTCCCACAGGCGAAGGGAGCGACGTTTGCCGGGAAGTATCTGGCGAATCAGCATGACCTGTGTCACCTTGACCAGGTTGAGGTCTCTTTCTAAGAGATCCCTGATGCGACCCTGCAACAAGGGCACGTCTTTGGATAACCCCCAATCTAATCCTTTGTTGACCCATGACGCTAGCCGTGATGGGGGACCCGAGCGAAAGGCAGGAGGCACCACCCACTTGGCGCTCCTGGGAGCGGTGATACAGAACCACTCTCGTTGCCACAAGCCGAGCTCCTCTTGAAAGGAGCCCTTGGGCCATGGAGCATCAGCATTCTTACTTATGACAGCGCCTCCGCACTCTGCGTGCCGTCCCTCGATCATCTTCGGCTCCACTCCAAAAGTCTTGAGCCAGAATCCGAAGTGAGGAGTAACACGGAGGAATGCTTCGCACACAACGATGAATGAGGAAATGTGGAGGATGGACTCCGGAGCTAAGTCATGAAATTCTAGCCCGTAATAAAACAGCATCCCCCTCACGAAGGGATCCATCGGGAAGCCTAACCCCCGAAGGAAGTGAGACATGAACACTACGCTCTCACTGGGCTGGGGACTGGGAATAGCCCGCCTTTGAGCAGGCAACCTATGCGAAATTTCAGCGGTCAAGAACTTAGCCTCTCTCAACTTTAGCACGTCCTCCTCCGTGACGGAGGAGGGCATCCATCGGCCTTGAAGATCGGAACCGGACATTGTCGAAGGTCCGAAGCGCCTGGAATCTGGAGCCTAGGGTGTTGGAACTCGAGGCGACGGGCAAACTCGTTTGAGATTGGAAAAGGGAGTAAGGCCTTGGTCTCTTTATAAGAGGTTGAATACCAAGAGCCCCTCCCGTAACCGTTTGGGACTCGCCTTTAATCGAGGAAACGTGCTAAGGGCATGATTGGGTTACCCACATCCGTATTGATGAGAATCCCGTAAAAGGGGGGACACGATCTCTGCTTTGACAAGACGTGCCAAGGAAACCGCCTCGCTAAACATGCTGAGGCGGAAAAGTAAAAACGATTCGAGTAAAGGACTTGGCCGTAGTGTGATGTCACGCTGCGGAATACGTCAGCAGATTAGATTTGTGTTGATATTAATCTCTCTATGGAAATATGTGGAAACTTATTTTGCAGAGCCGGACACTATCCTTGGTGTTTAAAATCTTCTTGAAGGACTTGGAGGAGGAACCCGCCTTGCAATGCCGAAGACAATCTGCGCGCCAGACTCGTCGTCATTGAAGCCTGGTTCAGGGGCTACTGAGGGAGTCCTAGATTAGGGGGTGTTCGGGTAGCCGGACTATACCTTTAGCCGGACTCCAGGACTATGAAGATACAAGATTGAAGACTTCGTCCCGTGTCCGGATGGGACTTTCCTTGGCGTGGAAGGCAAGCTTAACCCTATCCAGTGCCTATATAAACCGAAGGGTTCTAGTCCGTAGGACAACTCCATATACAACAATCATACCATAGGCTAGCTTCTAGTGTTTAGCCTCCTTGATCTCGTGGTAGATCTACTCTTGTACTACCCATATCATCAATATTAATCAAGCAGGAGTAGGGTTTTACCTCCATCGAGAGGGCCCAAACCTGGGTAAAAACATCGTGTCCCTTGTCTCTTGTTACCATCCGCCTAGACGCACAGTTCGGGACCCCCTACCCGAGATCCGCCAGTTTTGACACCGACAGCGCGCCATAGAGAGGGACGGCCCTCCTCCTCCTCCACTCCTTTATATACGGGGGCAGGGGGCACCCCAAAGACACAACAATTGATCTCCTGATCTCTTAGCCGTGTGCGGTGCCCCCCTCCACCATAATCCACCTCGATCATATCGTAGCGATGCTTAGGCGAAGCCCTGCGTCGGTAGAACATCATCATCGTCACCACGCCGTCGTGCTGACGAAACTCTCCCTCAACACTCGGCTGGATCGGAGTTCGAGGGACATCATCGAGTTGAACGTGTGCAGAACTCGGAGGTGCCATGCATTCGGTACTTGATCGGTCGGATCGTGAAGACGTATGACTACATCAACCGCGTTGTGCTAATGCTTCCGCTTTTGGTCTACGAGGGTACGTGGACAACACTCTCCCCTCTCGTTGCTATGCATCACCATGATCTTGCGTATGCGTAGGATTTTTTTTGAAATTACTACGTTCCCCATCATATAGTGCTCAAGTAATGGATCCACCCGGATCCCAAGGTATATCAAAGCCAATTTTAATTAACAATGATTTGTAATTTAGTGGTGAGCACAAGGTAACATATATCATGTAATGACGAAGTCTAACTCTCTTCCTATGCATCGGCATGTCATAAAAGAAAAATTCATGCACACATAATAAAGGCCAATGCATAGTATAAACAGTTTCTTGCAATTTTATTGTATTGGAAACATAGAGAGGTGGAGATATAGTTCCTCTCTCATAATAATTGCAAGTAGGAGCAGCAAGCACATGCATATTATATTCATCAAAATCATCTTGTGCAATGGTAGAAGGCAACCCATCAATATAATCCTTAATAAGCACAAACTTCTCCGATATAGTGTAGTTTGGAGAATTCAAAAAGATAATAGGACTATCATGCGTGGGTGCACTAGCAACAATTTCATGTTTAACATAAGGAACTATAGCAAGTTCATCTCCATAAGCATAATTCATATTGGCATCTTGGCCACAAGCATAGCAAGCATCATCAAAAAGGGATATTTCAAAAGAATCGACGGGATCATAGCAACTATCATAATATTCATCCTTCGGTAAGCATGAAGGGGAATTAAACAATGTATGAGTTGAGGAGTTACTCTCATTAGAAGGTGGGCACGGGTGATCAATCCTCTCTTCCTCCTTTTGTTCTTCGCTCTCCTCCTCATCTTTTTCATCCAATGAGCTCACAGTTTCATCAACTTCTTATTCCATAGATTCCTGCAAAATATTAGTCTCTTCTTGGACAGCGGAGACTTTCTCAATAAGTGCATTAATATCGTAATTGTATTCATAATTCTCATAACAATATTTAAGGATAGCTAAATTTTCAGGTCTATAAACCGAATCATCAAAATCTTCAAACTCTTTAAACATAGATTCAATTTCATAAGCACCCATAAAAGCAACAAATTCTTCTATTTGTTCCACATCATAGTAATCATATATACCTCTAGCATAAGAAGCTAAGGTTTTATTATCATTAAATTCACATGAAAAGGGAAGGTGTGGAGCCTTCACCTTAGAGCAACAAGTATAGTCATATCTCAAGCATAGTTGCCGAGCATACCAATTCAATATATGAATTTGATCCCATAATAGTTTCCCTTTTGTGTCAAGCGGTAATCCCTAAAGTATTCACGTTGATCCAATGTTACTCCCATTACATAATTGAATGGGGTTCTCTCAGGATTATTAAAGTAGTACATAATATCTTTCACATAACCAACATCGAGGGTTTTAGGAGGTTCCCCATCTCCATGAGTAGCAAGTACACCTAATTTTTTTTGGTATTTTGTGTTCCATATCCATAACTAAAGATAGAGAACAACTAAGAACAACAAATAAAAATTACTTCGTGATAAAGCAAACAAGCACACATGAGAATATTCACCCCACACTATTGCTCCCCGACAACGGTGCCAGAAAAAGGTCTTGATAACCCACAAGTATAGGGGATCGCAACAATTTTCGATAAGTAAGAGTGTCGAACCCAACGAGGAGCTGAAGGTAGAACAAATATTCCCTCAAGTTCTATCGACCACCGATACAACTCTACGCATGCTTGACGTTCGCTTTACCTAGAACAAGTATGAAACTAGAAGTACTTTGTAGGTGTTGTTGGATAGGTTTGCAAGATAATAAAGAGTACGTAAATAAAAAAGGAGGGGATGTTTAGATAAAGAAACAATAAAGTAAATATAGCAAGTGTGGAAAAGTGGTGGTAGGAGTTGCGAAATTGCCCCTGAGCAATTGACTACTTTACTAGACCGATAGCAAGTATTATGTGGGAGAGGCCACTGCTAGCATGTCATCCCTGACTTGGAATTCTATGCACTTATGATTGGAACTATTAGCAAGCATTCACAACTACTAATGTTCATTAAGGTAAAACCCAACCATAGCATTAATGTATATTGGCCCCACTTCAATCCCGTATGCATCAATTTCTATGCTAGGTTGAAGCTTTTGTCACTCTTGCCCACCAATACATAGTCCTATCAACATACAACTAACCCTAGGGTGTGATCCACGCACACAATCATATGATGGGCACCAAAGGACAGCAACATAACCACAAGCAAATTAAATCAATCATAGCAATTCATCAACCATCGATAGGACAACGAAAATCTACTCAGACATCATAGGATGGCAACACATCATTGGATAATAATATGAAGCATAAAGCACCATGTTCAAGTAGAGGGTACAGCGGCCTGCGGGAGAGTGGACCGCTGTAGATAGAGGGGGGGGGAAGGTGATGGAGATGTTGGTGAAGATGGCGGAGGTGTTGGTGTAGATCGCGGTGATGATGATGGCCCCTGGTGGCACTCCGGTGCCATCGGAAGCGAGGGGAGAGAGCCCCCCTCCTTCTTCTTCTTCCTTGACCTCCTCCCTAGATGGGAGAAGGGTTTCCCCTTTGGTCCATGTCCTCCATGGCGTGGGAGGGGCGAGAGCCCCTCCGAGATTGGATCTGTCTCTCTATCTCTCTCTGTTTCTGCGTTCTCAGATTCTTCCCTTTCACCGTTTCTTATATTCCCGAAGATCTGTAACTCCGATTGGGCTAAAATTTTGACACGATCTCTATCTGGAAATTAGCTTTCTTGTGGCAAAATAAGGGCATCAACCGCCTTACGGGGTGGCCACGAGGGTCAGGGGCGCACCTGCCTCCCCAAGGCGCGCCCCCTACCTCATGGGCCCCTCGAGCATCGTCTCGCGTGGATTCTTCTTCCCAAAAATCATATATATTCCAAAAAAAATCTCCGTCAGTTTTTATTCCGTTTGGACTCCGTTTGATATGGATATTCCGCGAAACAAAAAACATGCAACAAACAGGAACTGGCACTGGGCACTGGATCAATATTTTAGTCCCAAAAATAGTATAAAAATTTGCCAAAAGTATATGAAAGTTGAATAATATTGGCATGGAACAATCGAAAATTATAGATACGACGGAGACGTATCAGACACTTCCTGAACCAACTCCTAAGCCAACTCCGAAGAAAAGGGGTATTCTATTTCTTAGTCCTGAAGATATGCAAGAGGCAAAGAAATCTATGAAAGAAAAAGGTATAAAAGCTGAAGATGTTAAGAATTTACCTCCTGTTGAAGAAATACATGGTCTTAATTCATCACCTATTGAAGAAACACACAGTCTCAATAACCTAACACAGGTAGTAAAGGTAAATTCTCTCTATAGATATGATAAAGCTGAAATCCCTCCTGCTAAGTTTGCTAGCCAATGTTTGGATGAATTTGATAACTTTATGGTTAAGCAAGAAGATTTTAATGCTTATGTTGGTAGACAATTGAAACATAATGCTTACATGATTGAACACTTGAGTGATTATATGGCTAGTGCTAAAGGTGAACTTAAACTTATTAGTAAACATGCTTCTATGGTTACCACTCAAGTAGAACAAGTACTTAAAGCTCACAATGATTTGCTCAATGAATTGAATAGTAAGAATAATGACTTTGCTGTTAGAGTTGCAACTAGAGGAGGTAAAGTGACTCAAGAACCTTTGTATCCTGAGGGCCATCCTAAGAGAATTGAGCAAGATTCTCAGAGAACTAATGTTGATACACCTAGTCCTTCTAAGAGGAAGAAAAAGAAAAATGATAGGACTTTGCATGCTTCTAGTAAACCTGTTGTAGACACACATGAGAATCCCAATGATATTTCTATTTCTGATGTTGAAACACAATCTGGTAATGAACGTGAACCTAGTGATAATGTTAATGATGATGTGCATGTTGATGCTCAACCTAGTAATGATAATGATGTAGAGATTGAATCTGTTGTTGATCTTGATAACCCACAATCAAAGAATCAACGTTATGATAAGAGAGCCTTTGTTGCTAGGAAGCACGGTAAAGAAAGAGAACCATGGGTTCAGAAACCCATGCCCTTTCCTCCTAAACCATCGATGAAAAGGGATGATGAGGATTTTGAGCGCTTTGCCGAAATGATTAGACCTATCTTTTTGCGTATGCGTTTGACCGATATGCTTAAAAGGAATCCTTATGCTAAATATATGAAGGAAATAGTTACTAATAAAAGAAAGATACCGGAAGCTGAAATTTCCACCATGATTGCTAATTATACTTTTAAGGGTGGAATACCAAAGAAACTTGGAGATCCAGGAGTACCAACTATACCATGCTCCATTAAAAGAAACTATGTTAGAACTGCTTTGTGTGATCTTGGAGCTAGTGTTAGTGTTATGCCTATCTCTTTATATCGTAGACTTGATTTGAATAAGTTGACACCTACTGAAATATCTTTGCAAATGGCTGACAAATCAACTGCTATACCTGTCGATATTTGTGAGGATGTGCCTGTTGTGGTTGCAAGTTACTATTTTAACATACTTTGTTATTCTTGATATTCCCGAGGACGATAATATGTCTATTATTCTTGGAAGACCCTTTTTGAATACTGCAGGGGCTGTTATTGATTGCACCAAAGGCAATGTCACTTTTCATGTTAATGGTAATGAGCATACGGTACACTTTTCGAGGAAACAACCTCAAGTCCACAGTATCAATTCTATTGGAAAAATTTCAACAATCACTATTGGAGGTTTTGAATTCCCTCTTCCTACTGTCAAGAAGAAATATGATATTCTTATTGTTGGGGACATGCATATCCCTCTTGAGGTAACCTAATGTTATTTGAAAATTCTCCGGTTTCATGTTATTCGAAATGAGTTTGTTAACAAGACCTGATCAACCTTGTTAGTGGATTCCTTTTGATGAGCATGAGATGGATGAAGTTAGAAAACTCAACTTTTTGTACCCTCCTTTTACTTTCTGTTATTTATATTAAATAAAGCAAAAATAGTATTTTCTGTCTGTTTTCTGAATTATCCGTGCAATAAAAAATACCCTGAAAATAAACGTTCTCCAAATGCCCTAAAAGTTAAATATGATTTTTTCTAGAATATTTGAGAATATCTGGCACTGAAAACACAACAGGGGGAGCAGCTACGTACCCACGTGGGTGGAGGGCGCGCCCACCCCCTGGGCGCCCCCTGCCTTGTGGACCCCACGTGGGTCCCCTCCACTTATTCCAGCCACCACACACTCCTTACTCCCCAAAAAAATCACCAACCAGCTCAAGCATGAGTTCTAGCTCATCTTGCTGCCATTTTTGATCTCCTAGCTCAAAGCTCCGTTCACAAAACTGCTTTGGGGATTGTTCCTTGGTATGTGACTCCTCCAATGGTACAAATAGTTTTTGTTCTAGTGCTTTATTCATTGCAAATTTTTGCTGCTTAGGTGACCCTGTTCTTGAGCTTGCATGTCAAATTTATATGGTCAAAAGTAGTTTTAATGCATGATATAGTCTCTAGGCACTTGTGGGAGTAGTTGTTATCAATTTTGTTGAGTTTGGTTCACTTTTATTTTGAAGTTACTAAAAATTTCAGAAATTTTTAGAAAAAGATGAAGAGATTTTTGAGGGGCTCGTCGAGCCAAAGCTCGAAGGACAAGCAAAGGGAGGAGGATAAGAGGCCCAAAATAATCCCCCTCGCACCGCGGAAGTTCGGCCGTGTGAATGGGCTTGTGATGATTTCTTTAGAGCAGCCAGGATTTATGATGATTTTTATGAGTTGGTTGAGAATGCAGGCCTCACCGACTTCCTCCACGACCAATGTGAACAACAAGTACCTTGTTCCACCGGAGGCCATTCACGCTTACCGAAACCCCACATCAGCTACAGAGCCAGAGCCGGAACCACAATTTGATCCTTCACGACAGTCTGTTTACCTGTGGGATCCGGAGGAGATGCCAACTATTACTTTGGATATCCGCCATGCCAGTCGTGGCCATATACCAACTTAGGCCAAAAGCCTGAGCTTGGGGGAGTACGTACCTCTCACCGACACTACATTCCTGTTCACACACTCATGCTAGTTGTCGGTGCTCGTACTTTTTCATTGTAAAATCCATGCTAGTTTATTTCCCTTTTTATGCTTTCTTCTTGTGTGTTTGATAAACCTTAAGAAAAAAAAATAGTTGTAGCTTTTAGTTAGTTTACTTTCTATGCATGTAGTAGTAGTAACTAAAAAGAAAACCCAAAAAGATTTCTCGTTCTTCTTTTGCTTGTTGGGAGCTTTCCCGTGTAAATAGTTTGGTTTCTTTTCTTTGGGGGTCGAGAGGAGAAGACCATAATGAAAATGTTGAGTGGCTCTCATATGCATTATTGTTGATCTACCAAAGAGCCCATATTACCTTGCCTTCTCTCTTGAATTGAATGCTTACAGATTCCAGCTTAGTCCAATGAACGTGCACTATTATTATTATCCACACTATTCGGTCGTGCAAGTGAAAGGCAATAATGATGATTATATGATGAACTTATTGCGATGAGAAAAGCTAGTATGAAATCGACCTCTCTCGTTTGTGTAAATATGATTAGTTCATCGTTCCTGATTCAGCCTACTATTAATAAACATGTTTGCAATGACAATTAGAGATTGTAGTTGCTTATGCCATGCTTAATTAGCTAGGAGCTTATAATGGTTTACCTTGTGTGCCAACATGCTATTAAAATGGTTGTGATGTGGTATGATAGGGTGGTATCCTCCTTTGAACGATTCGAGTGGCTTGACTTGGCGCATGTTCACACATGTAGTTGAAACAAAATCAACATAGCGTCTATGATATTTATGTTCATGGTGCATTATATCCTACTCATGCTTGCATTCGGTGTTGATTAATTTTAGTGCATGTTCATGACTGTTGTCGCTCTCTAGCTGGTCGCTTCCCAGTCTTTTTCTAGCCTTCACTTGTACTAAGCGGGAATACTGCTTGTGCATCCAATTCCATAAACCCCAAAGTTATTCCATATGAGTCCACCATACCTACCTATACACGGTACCTACCTGCCGTTCCAAGTAAATTTGTATGTGCCAAACTCTAAACCTTCAAATAAACATTCTGTTTTGTATGCTCGAATAGGTCATGTATCAACTAGGGCTGTCTGTATCTTCCATGCTAGGCGGGTTATTCTCAGGAGGAGTGGACTCCGCTCCTCACTCACGAGAAAATGGCTGGTCACCAGGATGCCCAGTCCCATGCTTTATGCAAATCAAATCAAAATAACTGCAAATAAAACTCCCTCGGGACTCTTGTTAGTTGGAGGCTCTCGTTGTTTCGAGCAAGCCATTGATTGATGCTTGCTGCTGGAGGGTGAGTATAAACTTTACCATTCTGTTTGGGAACCGCATATAATGTGTGTAGCATGGAAGATATCGAGATCTCTCAGTTGTTATGTTGACAATGAAAGTATACCACTCAAAATATTATTCATATCTATTTCAAAACCAAGCTCTGGCACCTCTAGAAATCCCTGCTTCCCTCTGCGAAGGGCCTATCCATTTACTTTTATGTTGAGTCATCATTCTCTTATTAAAAAGCATCAGTTGGAGAGCACCACTGTCATTTGCATCCATTACTGTTAGTTTACATTGAGTATGACTTGACTGGATCTCTTTTACCATGAATTATAATGTCTAGTCAGTCCTTGATTTTTAAAGGTGCTCTGCGTTTATGTTTTGCGGTCTCAGAAAGGGCTAGCGAGATACCATCTTGTTGTATCATATTATGATTATTTTGAGAAAGTGTTGTCATCCGAGATTTATTATTATTGCTCGCTAGTTGATTATGCCATTGATATGAGTAAACCACCTAACTGTTATTGTGAATATGGTTAGTTCATAATCTTTGCTGAAAACTTGAATGCTGGCTTTACATATTGATAATAACAAGAGCAAACAGAGTTTGTAAAAGTTTTTTATCACTTTCAGTTTATCAACTGAATTGCTTGAGGACAAGCAAAGGTTTAAGCTTGGGGGAGTTGATACGTCTCTGTCGTATCTACTTTCCAAACACTTTTGCCCTTGTTTTGGACTCTTGCATGATTTGAATGGAGCTAACCCGGACTGACGTTGTTTTCAGCAGAATTGCCATGGTGTTATTTTTGTGCAGAAATAAAAGTTCTCGGAATGACTTGAAAATCGATGGAGATTATTTTTGGAATATATAAAAAATACTGGAAGAAAGATCCACGTCAGGGGCCCACACCCTGTCCACGAGGGTGGAGGGCGCGCCCCCCTGCCTCATGGGCCCCCTGATGCTCCACCGATCTCAAACTTGACTCCATATATTCACTTTCAGGGAGAAAAAACCAGAGAGAAGGATTCATTGCGTTTTACGATATGGATCCCCCGCCAAGCCCTAAACTCTCCCGGGAGGGATGATCTGGAGTCCATTTGAGGCTCCGGAGAGGGGAATGCGTCGCCATCATCATCATCAACCTTCCTCTATCACCAATTTCATGATGCTCACCGCCGTGCGTGAGTAATTCCGTCATAGGCTTGCTGGACGGTGATGGGTTGGATGAGATTTATCATGTAATCGAGTTAGTTTTGTTAGGGTTTGATCCCTAGTATCCACTATGTTCTAAGATTGATGTTGCTATGACTTTGATATGCTTAATGCTTGTCACTAGGGCCCGAGTGCCATGATTTCAGATCTGAACCTATTATGTTTTCATCATTATATGAGAGTTCTTGATCCTATCTTGCAAGTCTATAGTCACCTATTATGTGTTATGATCCATTAACCCCGAAGTTACAATAATCGGGATACTTGCCGGTGATGACCGTTTTTTGAGGAGTTCATGTATTCACTATGTGTTAATGCTTTGGTCTGGCACTCTATTAAAAGGAGGCCTTAATATACCTTAGTTTCCATTAGGACCCCGCTGCCATGGGAGGGTAGGACAAAAGATGTCATGCAAGTTCTTTTCCATAAGTACGTATGACTATATTCGGAATACATGCCTACATTACATTGATGAACTGGAGCTAGTTCTGTGTCACCCTATGTTATAACTGTTGCATGAATAATCGCATCCGGCATAATTCTCCATCACCGATCCATTAACTACGAGCTTTTCACATATTGTTCTTCGCTTATTTACTTTTCCGCTGCTACTGTTACAATCACTACAAAACCCAAAAATATTACTTTTGCTACCTTTACTTTTGCTATCGTTACCACTACTATCATATTACTTTGCTACTAAATACCTTCCTGCAGATATTAAGTTTCCAGGTGTGGTTGAATTGACAACTCGGCTGCTAATACTTGAGAATATTCTTTGGCTCCCCTTGTGTCGAATCAATAAATTTGGGTTGAATACTCTACCCTCGAAAGTTGTTGCGATCCCCTATACTTGTGGGTTATCAGTTGTTTCTTTACATCCACTCCAAGTCCTCTGGATCATGTTTGTTCGAAAAATTACGCTCCCAAAGGTTTCATTCAATTTGGACTCCATTTGATATTCCTTTTCTGCGAAACACTGAAATAGGCAAAAAAACAGCAATTTGCACTGGGCCTTGGGTTAATAGTTTAGTCCCAAAATAATATAAAAGTGTATAATAAAGCCCATTAAACATCCAAAACATAATATATAATAGCATGGAACAATAAAAAATTATAGATACGTTGGACACGTATCAAGCATCCCCAAGCTTAATTCCTGCTCGTCCTCGGGTAGGTAAATGATAAAAATAGAATTTTTGATGTGGAATGCTTTCTAGCATATTCTTCAATGTAATTTTCTTTATTGTGGCATGAATGTTAAGTTTAATGTTGACATAATAATAATAATACTTCAAGCATGCTAACCAAGCAATTATGTCTTATCAAAATAACATAGCCAAAGAAAGCTTATCCCTACAAAATCATATAGTTTGGCCATGCTTCATTTTCGTCACACAAAATGCTCTCATCATGCACAACCCCGATGACAAGTCAAGCAATTGTTTCATACTTAGCCTTTTCAAACTCTTTCAACTTCTACGCAATATATGAGCGCGAGCCATGGACATAGCACTATGGGTGGAATAGAATATAATGATTGACACTACAAAAAAAAGACATATCCGTGACATTTTGGGCCGAACGAATTTTTTTCCTGTCATACATATGACACTTCTATGACGATAGTTGTGACAAAACCCGGTATCATCATAGATTTGGTGGGCTCCAACTTGTATGACAAAAAATCATGTGAGAAAATGGGATTTTCGTCCTGGGCGGGCCGGAGACGCAGCTGCATGACATTCTTTGGGCCGTCCATGATGGAAAAAACCGTGGTAGAAGCGAGGGGGAGGAAAATTTTGGGGAGTTCCCGGTTACGGTGGGAGGTCGGGGGCCAAGCGATGCGCGTTTCTCTCATACACGTACGCGCGTGTGTGCGAGGCGTTGGCTCTAACTGAACCCGAGCGAGGCGTTGGGCTCTAACTGAACCCGAGCGATTGCACTGCAGGCTACGCATTACTGAACCCGAGTGATCGATCGATGGATGTTAACTGAACCCGATCGAGCGATTCCTTCGCTACTGCTGCTAACTGAAGCCGATCG
>NC_041380.1:444588260-444621654 GCF_002162155.2 Triticum dicoccoides | reverse complement strand
GGGTGGTAGAACAGGACCCCGTGGTGTGGAGGGCCGGATGAACAGTAGACGGTGGAGGGGTGCCCGTGGAGGGGTGGTTGAACAGTATTCGGTGGAGTAGCGCGCGGTGGAGGTTGGATGAACAGGAGCCCGTGGAGGCTGGAGGAGGTCGACGGTAGCCCGTGGAGGCTGGAGGAGGTCGACGGTGGAGATGAACAGTATCCCGTGGAGTCCCGTTTTGCGGTACGCCACACCCCTCCCGATGAACAGGACCCCCATTTCGACCGTAGCGCTCCAACACAAGTCCGTTTCGTCCGTTTTGTGGTACGCCACACCCCTCCCGATCAACAGGACCCCCGTTTTGACCGTAGGAGGTCCGTTTCCTCCGTTTTGCGGTATGCCAGACCCCTCCCGATGAACAGGATCCCGTTTCGAACGTGGCCGGCCGAACACAAGGCCGTTTCCTCTGTTTTGCGGTACGCCAGGCCTCATTTCCATCGCCTGTTCCATCCAAGCCCTCCCGATGAACACGACCACGCATTCTGTTCTGACCCAGTCGGTTGGCTCCCACACGTCCCGTTACCTCCCGATGAACACGACGCATTCCGTTGCCTCCCCATGAACACGACGCATTCCGTTGCCTCCCCATGAACACGACGACGACGCTGCCTCCCCATGAACACGACGCATTCCGTTGCCTCCCCATGAACACGACGCATTCTGTTGCCTCCCCATGAACACGACAACGACGCTGCCTCCCCATGAACACGATGACGATGCTGTTTCTCCGTTCCGACCCAGCCATGTACACAAGCCCTGGCCGTACGTATGCGCGAGTAGGCGTTCGAGACCCCGCCCGTATGTACACATGCGTGGCCGTATTTTCTTTCTTGCACCCTGGCCGTTGTACGTACGTGTACATGCTACATGCACGCCTCTACTACGACACGTGCGCGCCTCTACATCCACCAGTATATATGTATGTACACGCTCGTGACTAGAATGACAACGCTACGTATGCTTCGACCAGGTGGGTCCCGACTGTCAGGCACTTCCTTGCCTGCGAAGATGTAGCTGGTGGGTCCCAGCAGTCAGGGGGCGAATCGTTTTTTTGCCTGGACACACTTCCTTGCGTGCAAAGTTGTAGCTGCTGGGTCCCAGCAGTCAGGGGCAAACGTTTTTTTTGCGAAATACGGTGACCCGTCCGGTGGGTCCCTGCTGTTAGGTGGAGGATAATTATTTTGCACGTAATAAGGAGGCACTTCCTTGCTGCGGCCGTGGACCCAGCTGTCAGCCTCTCCATGTTCAGTCCACGTCCGATGGAAGCCGTTCCTTGACCATGTTGACCACGCCGTGCCGAGAGCACCAGGGCGGTGGACGACGGCGAGGCCTAGGAAGGGGACGACACAGAGCCGAGGAAGACGCGGTAGTGGATGCCCACGCATAGAGGAGTACGAGGGTTCACTGGTTCGCTGCGGTGTGAGGCTGCCATTGCTGCAGAATAACAAGGGGTGTGGGTGAGTAGAGGGATGGCCTGGCCAGCAGTGGGAGTAGTAGGGGGCGGTGAGGCCTCCGCTGCATCGCAGCCGGCCACGGGAGGCAGGAGCACGAGGCACGACCGGCGCTAGTTTGGGCGACTGGAGAAAAAGACTAGAGGTTGAAGAAGCACTACGGCCGTTGGATGGACATCGTACGGTCACTGGAGCTAGAATCGTGCATATTGACTAAGTTGACAAAGCCCTCCATCCCCATCAACTTAGTAGGCCCACAAGTTAGCCTGCCACTATACTGGGTCCCAGCTAATAGGGGGAGTATTCATTTTTTTGTGCGTAATAAGGAGGCACTTCCTTGTGTGCGAAGATATAGCTGGTGGGTCCGAGCTGTCAGCGGCGGCAACGTTTTTTTCATGAAATACAGAGGCCCTTTCTGTGGGTCCCTGATGTTAGGTGGAGGAATCATTATTTTGCGCGTAATAAGGAGGCATTTCCTTGCGTGCTGCCGTGGACCCAGCTATCGGCCTCTTCACGTACAGTCCACTTCAAATGCATGTCGGTCGTTGACCTCGTTGACCAGGCCGCGCCGAGAGCACCAGGGCGGTGGACGACGGTGAGGCCTAGGAAGGGAATGACACGGAGGCAGGGAAGACTCGGCAGTTGTTTCCCACGCGGAGGGGAGTACGATTGTACGAGGGTTTACTGGTTCGTCTGCCGTCGCCGGAGAATAACAGCGGGTGTGGGTGAGTAGAGGGATGGCTAGGCCATCGATGGGAGTACGGTGGGGCGGTGAGGCCTGCGCGGCAGCAGAGCCGGCCGCGGGGAGGAGGGAGCACGCAGTCCCACCGACGCTTGTTTGAGCGGCTGGAGTAGGAAGAGCAGAGATTGAAGAAGCATGACGGCCGTTGGATGGCCATCCAATAGTCACTGCTTGTGCGTCAACCTTTTTTAGGAAAGCCTCAAATCTGTGGAAAACAACATACATCCCATCTGCCATTATTTCTAATAATTTATAGCCCATTTGCTAATTATTAAGGTTTTTTTGGAGCCCATATTATTTTTGTTAGCATTACAACCCATATTGTGGCCACGGTTAAAAAATTATACGAAATTTTGCATATTTTGGTGCGGTCCGAACTGTTTTTAATCCCGAAATTTCGACTCACATTCAAACTGATTTAAAAAATAAATGTATATCAATATAAAATCCAACAAATTCTCCACGCATAAAAATTAATGTAATTTAAAATCTCGAAATAAAAAAAAAGATATTTGAAACTAATTGCATGTTTGATGTGTTTTAAAAATGTACAGCCCATTTCTCATTACTGATGGGCCATTTTCTCGGCCAGCCGAATGGAAGCTCTCGTCTTCTTGAAAGATTTGCAGCCCAACAGGCCTGACAAAGCGACTTACTTGGCAAATCACAAAAAAACTGGGCTGTGGCCGTGGACCCAGCTGTCAGCCTCTCCATGTACAGTACTCTTCCGATGGAATGTCATTGACAAAGTTGACCACGCCGCGCCGAGAGCACCAAGGCGGTGGACGACGACGAGGCCTAGGAAGGGGATGACGCGGAGCCGAGGAAGACGCGACAGTGGATCCCCACGCGAAGAGGAGTACGAGGGTTCACTGGTTCGGCTGCTGTGTGTGGCTGTCATCGCCGTAGGGCCTGGCTAGCGGTGGGAGTAGTAGGGGGCAATGAGGCCTCAACGGCAGCACAACCTGCCACTGGAGGCAGGAGCAGGCGGTCTCCCCTGCGCTGGTTTGGGCGGCTGGTGCAAGAAGAGCAGCGATTGAAGAAGCAACAGGACCGTTTGATTCAAATCCAAGGGTTACTGCTGCTAGAATCATTTGTTGACTAAGTTGACAAGCCCTGCGCACGCGTCAACTTAGTAGGCCCACAGGTCAGCCTCCCAACCGGTGCGCCCCAAATGTCAGTGGGAGGAATATTTTTTCGCGTAATAAGGAGGCAGTTGATTGCATGCGGCCAGGCCAGTGGAGGGAGTAGGGTGGGCCGGGGAAGCCTGCGCGGCATCACAGCGGGCCACAAGAGGAGGGAGCAGGCAGTCCCGCCGACGCTAGTTTAGGCGGCTGGAGCAGGAAGATCAGAGATTGAAGAAGCACGTCGGCCGTTGGATGGACATCCAACAGTCACTGCTGCTAGAATCGTGTGTTCACTAACAAAGCCTTGCGTAAACAAGTCAGCCTCGAAATCTGTGGCGTGTACAGCCCATTTGCTATTAATTTTTTAATAATTTTTACTACTTTTCTAATTCATATGGAATTTATTGCAGCCCGTTTTCCATTTTTAGAATTACTGGCCATTTTCTGGTCAGTACCAGAGTGAAAAAATTAACTAAATATGTGGGAAATTTTGAAAATTCGCAAATTTTTGCTGGGGAACAAAATATTCTTAATCCAAAAATTAATAGCCATACTAAAACAAATTGAAAAATAAATTAGTACTATGTCATGTTAAATCCAATGAAATACATATAAGATATCAATGAAGACAAAAACAAAAAAAGAAACTTATATCCCATTTGCTATAATTTTTTTGGAATTTTCAACCCCTTTTGATATTACTTTTAACAGACATTGACCATACTCTTAAGCCAGGCCGGAATGCATCCCTCCTCGTCTTGACAGATTTGTAGCCCAGTAATTCGGAGAAAACAAATAGGCCTAGCTTGGGTATTCTTCAAAAAGAAATACTGGGCTACCTATTTTCCCAAAGAACTAGTGCATCAGCATTTAGATTTATTTATTTATTTACTTATTTATGTTTAGGGGACCATGAGCATGTACCTGGGCCGGATTCATGTGAGAGCCTCCCTTCCAGTTAATTATGGGCTTCTCTATTGGGCCTTCATCAGTGGGCTGCATGTTATCAACAAGTGGAAAATGTGTTCCATACGAAAAATAGTATGTGCCACGTATGGTACGGGGCACTAAAGGATCAAACCGTGCAACGACTTCCAAAACATTGTGTTTGTCATTCTAACAACACATTTATTCAAACAACAGATGAAATATACTACTGATTGTACATTGAAAATAGCAGCAGCAGCAACCAGGGCTGGGGGTGCAACAGAAGCAATAAGCAGGCCAGAAGAGTGAAGACACAACTCTCTCTTCCAAACCAAACATTAGCCATCATTACAAAAGGGCTACCAAAAAAGAACAAGTGTATGCATCGAACGAAATAAAGATCCTACTACACCAAGTGTACGCATCTAACTAACTGGCTCAGTTAGACGTTACTATTTATTAAGCTGTGGAGATTTGCTGAAGGCTTGAACCAGATGGGTGCCTGACGGGGGAAACTCCAGCTAGCAGGTCGAAGTCTGATACTTGCGACCCTCTCTCCTACTTTGGGCTGCAGAGCATGGCGACACATATCAGGGTATGGTGCATGTAGAGACGCATGGTACACTGTGTACACACAATTTTGCCTGATGAATGAAACCGCGTTGCCATCATGATCCTTGCCGTCGTTTATCTCCTGGTTAATCGGATAATTCAGTCCGACAAATAGAGAGCGTGTACCAAGGCTACTTACCAGCCTCCAGTCAAAAATTCCTGAAGGCCCAAAGAAGCTCGAATCCTGCTCAAAGACCTTGCAGTGACTATGATTGTATTCCACGAAATAACACGCCCGGTACGTGCGAACGATCATCAATCTTTCGCCGTCGTCTGATCGAGCCAGGAACCACCTGAAACTGCCATGCCGCTTTTCTTTGAAAGGTTCTGGGATTAGGAAGGGTAGGGACACCAGACGGCCTACAACATCATATCAAGTTGGAGTCAATAAAAAAAGGGCTCTTGATTTAGTCAATCTTAAGAAAAACATGTTATGAGCATGAATATTTTTTCAGCAAATGTTGACAGTAATATAAGCAGGCCATCATGATATCATAGGAAAGTAACTTACTGCTGTAACATCCATTTGTAGCGATGACTGGAGTAGGCCAGCAATACGTCCAGCCATAGAAGGAGTCGACAGCGTAAATGAAGCCCTTGTGTTCAATGGCATCAGAGAACCATGGAGGATGTATGATCCTGCGATGGACGTGCAGATTTATCCACTTACCCAGTGACCTATGAGATAGGCGAGACTGCAGTTGAAGAATGCAATTAGCCTGAAGTCTTTATAATTCGCAGATCTTGTGGGCACTTGGAAGATTACAACCTTGAGCAAATGAAACTTGGTATCATGTTGGCTACTGTAAGATTCCGAGTATTCTGGGCCGTGGTGCCAAAGCAGTGAAGTGTTAATCGAAGGAAGGGGGATCAATCGCCGGGTGTAGACCTGCACGAGCATCCAGCTGCCACGATCGTCGACGAGCACCATCCAAGATGTGTTCATGCCGACCCAGTACATACCGTTAATGTAGTTGAGGCTGACAAGGATCAGATCGCAGTCAAGGGGGTTGATGCTCGCCACCCTACGATTGTTATGCTGTGTGACATGCCGTTTCTGAAGATTAGGCGGCATCAGCAAGCAAGGAGCTGGCTTAAAAAGTTCCGGCCTGAGGGTTTTGAGTAAACGGTACAGCACCGGCGAGCACGCGGTGAGCGGCATGGTATTGAGATTGTCCACACGCGAAACAATGAGCTTGGTTACCTCTATGGGGAGCGAATTCCAGCCACTCTTTCGGCGGACGCTGCTCGGTTCTGCCATTGTTAGTGCTTGGGTTTCGGACGAGGGGGGGAGGCGCCTTAGCGGGGATGGAAGAGCGGACAAACATGGAGAAGCGAATATGTGCTGCGGGAAGTGGACAGGTGATGATGACTATAGCACGCCGCTTGACTTACAAGACACATACCAGCAGCGTAGGGTCATATCAAAGTCAGACAACTTGCTTGAGTGATCACAGTACTGGTGCTCCCTATAGTATCTGCTACTATGCCCTAACTTGCTTGAGTAGAGTAGTAGTAGTGGAGTAGTACTCTGCTCTACTACTAGCACCGGAGTTGTATGTTCTAATCTAAAATAGTTACAAACATCAATGCCCGAGCGTGGAATGACTACAAACCGCCATCGGTGCTAACTCCAATACTGCAAGTCATGGATTTGTTTCTTTTTAACTTTCTGTATGAATCTGTAGCCAGCCTGCAAGTCATGTACACTGTACTGATAGTGGAACCCACAGAGTACTTAGAATACAAGATTAAGGATGCAATTAACTTTTTATAGAGGGAGAATCATACACGCAATTAACTCAAATGGATTGGACGTGACTCTATTATTCTCCGACGGCAACCGGCAATTTTCCTCCCGCGGGCCGGAGTAGGTTTCTCGGTTTGCATGCGGGTTTAACGGAGGGGTTACTATTCGATTTGACAACTACAACTAACATATTATAAAAAACAAAGAAGAGTAGTAGAGATAGAGATAAGAATAGAGACTAGGGAGGAGCACCATCTACTGCTTCGTGGGCTACTCCTGCATTCCATTCGGCGGCCGCAACGTCCCCTACAGCCACTCCCTCCTGCGCTCCATTCGGCGGGCACTGTTGAAATTTGGGGAGCGCACTCTCGCGACTGCTAGCAGCGACGACTTCACCGACGATGACTTCTTCCCCGACCTCGGCAACTGATGTCTACTACACAACCTTCTTCTTGTAGACGTTGTTGGGCCTCCAAGTGCAGAGGTTTGTAGGACAGTAGCAAATTTCCCTCAAGTGGATGACCTAAGGTTTATCAATCCGTAGGAGGCGTAGGATGAAGATGGTCTCTCTCAAGCAACCCTGCAACCAAATAACAAAGAGTCTCTTGTGTCCCCAACACACCCAATACAATGGTAAATTGTATAGGTGCACTAGTTCAGCGAAGACATGGTGATACAAGTGGTATATGGATAGTAGATAAAGGTTTTTGTAATCTGAAAATATAAAAAACAGCAAGGTAACAAATGATAAAAGTGAGCGTAAAGGGTATTACAATGCGTGGAAATAAGGCCTAGGGTTCATACTTTCGCTAGTGCAAGTTCCCTCAACAATACTAACATAATTGGATCACATAACTATCCCTCAACATGCAACAAAGAGTCACTCCAAAGTCACTAATAGCGGAGAACGAACGAAGAGATTATGGTAGGGTACGAAACCACCTCAAAGTTATTATTTCCAGTCAATCCGTTGGGCTATTCCTATAAGTATCACAAACAGCCCTAGAGTTCGTACTTGAATAACACCTTAAGACACAAATCAACCAAAACCCTAATGTCACCTAGATACTCCAATGTCACCTCAAGTATCCGTGGGTATGATTATACGATATGCATCACACAATCTCAGATTCATCTATTCAACCAATACATAGGACCTCAAAGAGTGCCCCAAAGTTCTACCGGAGAATCACGACGAAAACGTGTGCCAACCCCTATGCATAGGTTCATGGGCGGAACCCACAAGTTGATCACCAAAACATACATCAAGTGAATCACGTGGTATCCCATTGTCACCACAGATACGCATGACAAGACATACATCAAGTGTTCTCAAATCTTTAAAGTCTCAATCCAATAAGATTACTTCAAAGGGGAAACGCAATTCATTATAAGAGAGTAGAGGGGGAGGAGAAACATCATAGGATCCAACTATAATAGCAAAGCTCGCGATACATCAAGATCGTATCACCTCAAGAACACGAGAGAGAGATCAAACACATAGCTACTGGTACATACCCTCAGCCCCGAGGGAGAACTACTCCCTCCTCGTCATGGAGAGCACCGGGATGATGAAGATGGCCACCGGAGAGGGATTTCCCCCTCCGACAGGGTGCCAGAACAGGTCTAGATTGGCTTTCGGTGGCTACGGAGGCTTCTGGCGGCGGAACTCCCGATCTATTGTGCTCCCGGATGTTTTTAGGGTATATGGAGATATATAGGCGGAAGAAGTATGTCAGGGGAGCCACGAGGGGCCCACGAGGGTGGAGGGCGCGCCCAGGGGGGTGGGCGCGCCCCCCTACCTCGTGGCCTCCTTGTTGCTTCCCTTACGTGGACTCCAAGTCTCCCGGATTGCTTTTCTTCCAAAAATAAGTTCCATGAAGTTTCAGGTCAATTGGACTCCGTTTGATTTTCCTTTTCTGCGATACTCTAAAACAAGGAAAAACAGAAACTGGCACTGGGCTCTAGGATAATAGGTTAGTCCCAAAAATAATATAGAAGTGTATAATAAAGCCCATAAACATCCAAAACAGTAGATAATATAGCATGGAGCAATCAAAAATTATAGATACGCTGGAGACGTATCAACATCCCCAAGCTTAATTCCTGCTCGTCCTCGAGTAGGTAAATGATAAAAATAGAATTTTTTGATGCAGAGTGCTACTTGGCATAATTTCAATGTAATTCTTCTTAACTGTGGCATGAATATTCAGATCCATAAGATTCAAGACAAAAGTTCATATTGACATAAAAATAATAATACTTCAATCATACTAACTAAGCAATTATGTCCTCTCAAAATAACATGGCCAAAGAAAGTTCATCCCTACAAAATCATATAGTTTAGTCATGCTCCATTTTCGTCACACAAGAATGCACTCATCATGCACAACCCCGATGACAAGCCAAGCAATTGTTTCATACTTTAGTAATCTCAAACCTATAAACTTTCACGCAATACATGAGCGCGAGCCATGGATATAGCACTATAGGTGGAATAGAATATGATGATGGGGGTTATGTGGAGAAGAAAAAAAGGAGAAAGTCTTACACCAACGAGGCTAAGCAATGGGCTATGGAGATGCCCACCGATTGATGTAAATGCAAGGAGTAGGGATTGCCATGCAACGGATGCACTAGAGCTATAAATGTATGAAAGCTCAACAAAAGAAACTAAGTGGGTGTGCATCCAACTTGCTTGCCCACGAAGACCTAGGGCACTTGAGGAGGCCCATTGTTGGAATATACAAGCCAAGTTCTATAATGAAAATTCCCACTAGTATATGAAAGTGACAAAACAAGAGATTCTCTATCATGAAGATCATGGTGTTACTTTGAAGCACAAGTGTGGCAAAGGATAGTAGCATTGTCCCTTCTCTCTTTTTCTCTCATTTTTTATTTTTTTGGGCCTTCTCCTTTTTTATGGCCTTTCTCTTTTTTTGGGCCTTCCTTTTGGGGGGGGGGCTTCTCTTTTTTTATTCCTCACTTGGGACAATGCTCTAGAAAATGATGATCATCACACTTCTATTTATTTACAACTCAATGATTACAACTCGATACTAGAACAAAGTATGACTCTATATGAATGCCTCCGGCGGTGTACCGAGATATGCAATGGACCAAGAGTGACATGTATGAAAGAATTATGAAAGGTGGCTTTGCCACAAATACTATGTCAACTACATGATCATGCTAAGCAATATGACAATGATGAATGTGTCATGATAAACAGAATGGTGGAAAGTTGCATGGCAATATATCTCGGAATGGCTATGGAAATGCCATAATAGGTAGGTATGGTGGCTGTTTTGAGGAAGACATAAGGAGGTTTATGTGTGATAGAGCGTATCATATCACGGGGTTTGGATGCACCGGCGAAGTTTGCACCAACTCTCAATGTGAGAAAGGGCAATGCACAGTACCGAAGAGGCTAGCAAGGATGGAAGTGTGAGAGTGCGTATAATCCATGGACTCAACATTAGTCATAAAGAACTCACATACTTATTGCAAAAATCTACAAGTCATCAAAAACCTCGGCACTACGCGCATGCTCCTAGGGGGATAGATTGGTAGGAAAATACCATCGCTCGTCCCCGACCACCACTCATAAGGAGGACAATCAAATAACACCTCATGTTTCAAATTTGTTACATAACATTTACCATACATGCATGCTACGGGACTTGCAAACTTCTACACAAGTATTTCTCAAATTTATAACTACTCAACTAGCACGACTTTGGTATTATTACCTCCATATCTCAAAACAATCATCAAGCATCAAACTTCTCTTAGTATTCAATGCACTTATATGAAAGTTTTTACTAATATTGAATACCTAGAATATTAGGATTTTTTAAGCAAATTACCGTGCTATTTAAGACTCTCAAAATAATCTAAGTGAAGTATGAGAGTTAATTCTATTTGTTCAAAATAAAACTACCACCATGCTCTAAAAGATATAAGTGAAGCACTAGAGCAACAATAAACTACTCCGAAAGATATAAGTGAAGATCAATGAGTAGTTGAATAATTATGCAACTATGTGAAGACTCTCTAACATTTAAGAATTTCAGATCTTGATACTTTATTCAAACAGCAAGCAAAACAAAATAAAATGGCATTCTAAGATTGGCAAACATCATGTGAAGAAGCAAAAACTTAGGATCAACCGAAACTAACCGATAGTTGTTGAAGAAGAAAGGTGGGATGCCAACCGGGGCATCCCCATGCTTAGATGCTTGAGACTTCTTGAAATATTATCTTGGGATGCCTTGGGCATCCCCAAGCTTGAGCTTTTGTGTCTCCTTAATTCCTCTCATATCACGGTCTCCCTAAATCTCAAAAGCTTCATCCACACAAAACTCAACAAGGACTCGTCAGATAAGCTAGTATAAACGATTGCAAAAAGCTTATCATACTCTACTGTAGCAAATCACTAAAATTATTATTCAACATTGCATACTAAAGGCCTCTGAATATTTAATAGTCCTATCCTCAAATAGAATCATTAATGAAGCAAACATATGCAAACATAACAGCAATCTGCCTAAACAGGACAGTCTATAAAGAATGCAGCAACATCCATACTTCCCAAGCTCCAAAAATTATGAAAGAAAATTACCACTGTAGTAAATTTATCAGAGCTTAATATGCAAAAGGTTTCAACATTTTATCACATTCTGACTTTTCTAGGGAATTATTGCAACAGCGGTAAACTTTCTGTTTTCAGATAACATGTGGACTTCTAAAATAGGCATAGTAAAGGCTATCAATGCCACTTTTATTGAAATAAAAGATGCAAAACATTTTTCTAAATAACGGCAAGCAAATCTTAACAAAATAAATTGACGCTTCAAGCAAAACACATATCATGTGGTGAACAAAAATATAGCTCCAAGTAAAGTTACCGATGAACGAAGACGAAAGAGGGGATGCCTTCTGGGGCATCCCCAAGCTTAGGCTCTTGGCTATCCTTGAATATTACCTTGTGGTGCCTTGTGAATCCCCAAGCTTAGGATATTGCCACTCCTTATTCCATAGTCCATCGAATCCTTACCCAAAACTTGAAAACTTCACAACACAAAACTTAACAGAAAACTCGCAAGCTCCGTTAGTCTAAGAAAATAAATCACCACTTCAAGGTACTGTAATAAACTCATTATTTATTTATATTGGTGATAAACCTACTGTATTCCAACTTCTATATGGTTTATAAACTATTTTACTAGCCATAGATTCATCAAAATAAGCAAACAACACATCGAAAACAGAATCTGTCAAAAACAGAACAGTCTATAGTAATCTGGATCAAACGTATACTTCTGGAACTCATAAAATTCTCAAATAAATTGCTGGACGTGAGGAATTTATCTATTAATCATCTTCGAAAATAATTAACTAAATATCATCTCCAAATAAAAATGGCAGCCATTCTCGTGAGTGCTAAAGTTTCTGTTTTTACAGCATGATCAACAAGACTTTCCCCAAGTCTTCCCAAAGGTTCTACTTGGCACAAACACTAATTAAAAGCATAAAACCACATCTAAACAGAGGCTAGATGAATTATTTATTACTAAACAGGAGCAAAAAGCAAGGAACAAAAATAAAATTGGGTTGCCTCCCAACAAGCGCTATCGTTTAACGCCTCTAGCTAGGCATGATGATTTCAATGATGCTCACATAAAGGATAAGAATTGAAACATAAAGAGAGCATCATGAAGAATGTGACTAGCACATTTAAGCCTAACCCACTTGCTATTCATAGGGATTTTGTGAGCAAACAACTTGTGGGAGCAAGAATCAACTTGCATAGGAAGGCAAAACAAGCATAACTTCAAGATTTTAAGCATATAGAGGGGAAAATTGATATTATTGCAATTCCTACAAGCATATGTTCCTCCCTCATAATAATTTTCAGTAGCATCATGAATGAATTCAACAATATAACCAGCACCTAAAGCATTCTTTTCATGATCTACAAGCATAGAAAATTTACTACTCTCCACATAAGCAAAATTCTTCTCATGAATAATAGTGGGAGCAAACTCAACAAAATAACTATCATGTGATTGAAAATTAAGATCAAGATGACAAGTTTCATGGTTATAATTATTCTTTAAAGAATACGTGTCATCACAATAATCATCATAAATAGCAACTTTGTTCTCATAATCAATTGGAACCTCTCCTGAAATAGTGGAATCATTACTAAATAAAGTCATGACCTCTCCAAATCCACTTTCATCAATATAATCATCATAAATAGGAGGCATGCTTCCATCATAATAAATTTGCTCATCAAAACTTGGGGGACAAAAAATATCATCTTCATCAAACATAGCTTCCCCAAGCTTGTGGCTTTGCATATCATTAGCTAAATGGATATTCAAAGAATTCGTACTAACAACATTGCAATCACGCTCTTTATTCAAAGATTTAGTGCCAAACATTTTATAGATTTCTTCTTCTAGCACTTGAGCACAATTTTCCTTTCCATCATACTCACAAAAGATATTAAAAAGATGAAGCGTATGAGACAAACTCAATTCCATATTTTTGTAGTTTTCTTTAATAAACTAAACTAGTGATAAAACAATAAACAAAAAGACTCGATTGCAAGATCTAAAGATACCTTCAAGCACTCACCTCCCCAGCAACGGCGCCAGAAAAGAGCTTGATGTCTACTACACAACCTTCTTCTTGTAGACGTTGTTGGGCCCCCAAGTGCAGAGGTTTGTAGGACAGTAGCAAATTTCCCTCAAGTGGATGACCTAAGGTTTATCAATCAGTAGGAGGCGTAGGATGAAGATGGTCTCTCTCAAGCAACCCTGCAACCAAATAACAAAGAGTCTCTTGTGTCCCCAACACACCCAATACAATGGTAAATTGTATAGGTGCACTAGTTCGGCGAAGAGATGGTGATACAAGTGGTATATGGATAGTAGATAAAGGTTTTTGTAATCTGAAAATATAAAAACAGCAAGGTAACAAATGATAAAAGTGAGCGTAAACGGTATTACAATGCGTGGAAATAAGGCCTAGGGTTCATACTTTTGCTAGTGCAAGTTCCCTCAACAATACTAACATAATTGGATCACATAACTATCCCTCAACATGCAACAAAGAGTCACTCCAAAGTCACTAATAGCGGAGAACGGACGAAGAGATTATGGTAGGGTACGAAACCACCTCAAAGTTATTCTTTCCAATCAATCCGTTGGGATATTCCTATAAGTGTCACAAACAGCCCTAGAGTTCGTACTAGAATAACACCTTAAGACACAAATCAACCAAAACCCTAATGTCACCTAGATACTCCAATGTCACCTCAAGTATCCGTGGGTATGATTATACGATATGCATCACACAATCTCAGATTCATCTATTCAACCAACACATAGGACCTCAAAGAGTGCCCCAAAGTTCTACCGGAGAATCACGACGAAAACGTGTGCCAACCCCTATGCATAGGTTCATGGGCAGAACCCACAAGTTGATCACCAAAACATACATCAAGTGAATCACGTGGTATCCCATTATCACCACAGATACGCACGGCAAGACATACATCAAGTGTTCTCAAATATTTAAAGTCTCAATCCGATAAGATTACTTCAAAGGGGAAACTCAATTCATTACAAGAGAGTAGAGGGGGAGGAGAAACATCATAGGATCCAACTATAATAGCAAAGCTCGCGATACATCAAGATCGTATCACCTCAAGAACACGAGAGAGAGATCAAACACATAGCTACTGGTACATACCCTCAGCCCCGAGGGAGAACTACTCCCTCCTCGTCATGGAGAGCATCAGGATGATGAAGACGGCCACCAGAGAGGGATTGCCCCCTCCGGCAGGGTGCCGAAACAGGTCTAGATTGGCTTTCGGTGGCTACGGAGGCTTTTGGTGGCGAAACTCCCGATCTATTGTGCTCCTGGATGTTTTTAGGGTATATGGAGATATATAGGCGGAAGAAGTACGTCAGGGGAGCCACGAGGGGCCCACGAGGGTGGAGGGCGCGCCCAGGGGGGTGGGCGCGCCCCCCTGCCTCGTGGCCTCCTCGTTGCTTCCCTTACATGGACTCCAAGTCTCCCGGGTTGCTTTTCTTCCAAAAATAAGTTCCATGAAGTTTCAGGTCAATTGGACTCCGTTTGATTTTCCTTTTCTGCAATACTCTAAAACAAGGAAAAACAGAAACTGGCACTGGGCTCTAGGTTAATAGGTTAGTCCCAAAAAAAATATAAAAGTGTATAATAAAGCCCATAAACATCCAAAACAGTAGATAATATAGCATGGAGAAATCAAAAATTATAGATACGTTGGAGACATATCAGCAACCTCTTCCTCAACGACATGGGCGACAACCTCAACGCCAATGGTGCTGCTCCCGTTGCACCGTATGTGTTTCTGTCCTTCCTGTTTGAAAACGTGGTAGTATTCATGTTTCTAGTCTGTGTCCTAGATTCGATCTATTCATCTACTATGCTAGTGCGCATGATTAGTTTAATCTCTATTATAGCCGTCATGATTTATTTTGTAGTAAATCTCGTAGTAACTTGCTCATATATTCAACTGGCGGAACGTCCCCTACAGCCATTCCCGTTTAATGGACGGCCTGGTCGATGCCTCCAAGGAGCCCTTCGTCTACTGCTATGAGTGCCCGGTGCCATTTTGGGGCTCGCCGGCGGACATCGTGCATCACCTGACGCGGGCGTGCGACAATCACTACTGGCCCTTGGTGAAGAACATCAAGTACGAGACATGCTACCCGTTCACCGTGCCGGAGTCGCCGGAGGATCAGCACCGCCTGCTAGTCTCGGAGGAGGACGACAGCGTCTTCCTCTTGATCGTGGCCACCGGCGAGGCCCGCGCAGGCCGCCGCCACATCTCTGTAGTGTGCGTCAGGGGTGACGCCGCTGATGCTAACACTGACATGAGGCCTATGTTCGCGTGCGTGCTCACTATTACTACCCCTCGGAGGTACATGGGCGGCGACACTGGCTACGCCAAGCATACTTGGACTCTGCCGAGCTGGGACCTTGATAACCCACAAGTATAGGGGATCGCAACAGTTTTCGATAAGTAAGAGTGTCGAACCCAACGAGGAGCTAAAGATAGAACAAATATTCCCTCAAGTTCTATCGACCACCGATACAACTCTACGCATGCTTGACGTTCGCTTTACCTAGAACAAGTATGAAACAAGAAGTACTTTGTAGGTGTTGTTGGATAGGTATGCAAGATAATAAAGAGCAAGTAAATAAAAGGTAGGGGCTGTTTAGATAAAGACACAACTAAGTTAGGTTTAGTAGAGAGTTTGTTGTTACGAGAAATTTATTTGTCCCTAGGCAATCGATAATTAGACCGGTAATCATTATTACAATTTTATTTGAGGGAGAGGCATAAGCTAACATACTTTCTCTACTTGGATCATATGCACTTATGATTGGAACTCTAGCAAGCATCCACAACTACTAAAGATTCATTAAGGTAAAACCCAACCATAGCATTAAAGCATCAAGTCCCCTTTGTCCCATACGCAAACAACCTACTTACTCGGGTCTGTGCTTCTGTCACTCACGCCACCCACCATAAGCAAATCATGAACATATTGCAACACCCTACAGCGGGAATCCCTCACGCTTGCGCGACATGGAGAGCACCATAGGACATGACCAATAGTAAAACATGCAACTCAAACCAATCTTGATCATCAAATAGCCATTAGGACAAAACAAATCTACTCAAACATCATAGGATAGCCATACATCATAGGGAAATAATATATAGCATTGAGCACCATGTTTAAGTAGAGATTACAGCGGGTAAGAGAGAGGTTACACCGCTGCATAGAGGGGGGAAGAGTTGGTGGTGAAGGCGGTGAAGTTGTTGGTGAAGATGATGGTGATGATGATGACCCCCAGTGGCACTCCGGCGCCACCGGAAGCAAGGGGGAGAGGGCCCCCCTTCTTCTTCTTCTTCTTCTTCTTCTTCTTCTTCTTCTTCTTCTTCCTTGACCTCCTCCCTAGATGGGAGAAGTGTTTCCCCTCTGGTCCTTGGCCTCCATGGCGTGGGAGGGGCGAGAGCCCCTCCGAGATTGGATCTGTCTCTCTCTGTTTCTGCATTCTCTCGTCGCTTTGTTTCACCATTTCGTGTATATATGGAGATCCATAACTCCAATTGGCCTGAAACCTTCACCGTGATTTTTTTCCTGAAAATTAGCTTTCTTGCGGCAAAAGAAGAGCGTCAACTGCCTTACGGGTGGCTCACGAGGGTAGGGGGCGCGCCCAGGGGGGTAGACTCACCCCCTGCCTTGTGACCACCTCGAGCACCGTCTCGCGTGGATTTTTCTTCCGGAATTTTCCAAATATTACAAAAAGTATCTCCATCCGTTTTTATCCCGTTTGGACTCCATTTGATATGGATATTCTGCGAAACCAAAAACATGCAACAGACAGGAACTGGCACTGGGCACTGGATCAATATGTTAGTCCCAAAAATAGTATAAAAAGTTGCCAAAAGTATATGAAAGTTGTAGAATATTGGCATGAAACAATCAAAAATTATAGATACGACGGAGACATATCAGACCTTCCCACCGATGTGGACATGGAAAACCCATGGTGTTATTTGAACTCCAACAATGTGCATGGGGACTCCAAGGAGGTTCACCTGGACATCTGCATTTTCAAGTTAAATGTTGATCATTAGTCTTCGCTCAATGTAATCCGCTGTCTAAGCATGTGGAGACTTCCATGCAGGATCTTGCTCTATTGGAGTATCGTGCATGAATAAAAGTGTATCCGTTTATGGTTTAGTCTAGAATCTTCCATGTATGAATTTTTACTACAGTACTGGTGAAAGACTTACGATGAAGCATTTCTTACATCTCCTCTACCCGCTTGCAAGTCATCCTGATTTAATCCCTCCGTCTAGGTGTATAAGGGCATGGTTAATATTACTTAATAGTATAGCCAACTGTTGACTATAAGAAAGTGCCATGTCATCTGTATCCAACATGTATAACAATCGATACTCCAAAACTAATTCTTAAAGATCATTTCTTGCAAAGCACAATAAGTGTTATTTCTTCACAAGTTTTGGATGCAGGTTGAACAGTTGAACGCTTTTGTTTGCAAAAGATACCTTTTTATCTATTTCACCCGGATGTTTGTGAGCTCTAGAGATGAAATAATATCCGAAGAAACCTATCGATACCCGTTACACATGAGATGACCCCCACATCCTTTGTCAAAATAAACAACTCCCCAATCAATGCATTTCACTCTTTGGTGCAACGCATGGGCACCTTACTACTATAGATTAGTACGGCCAAAAACTGAACTAACATTATATATAGTATGATAAATGCTGATGCATGTCACCTAAAATTATATCATTCAAAACTATGTTCAAATACGAATCCAACGATATAGTTTTTGTTGACATGCACTAACATTTTGTCAGTTAAATCTTCAGTCAAATTCAATGGGGAACTAATAAACCACGAACGATGTAGTACAAGTGTAGAGGGCGGCGCTGCACGGGAGTCTCACCTCTCACCCCGCTCGTGGTGCGACAGTAAAGCCGTCATATCACAAAACCCAACCACTCCCAGTAATAAGTGGCCTGGTAAAATAAACGGACAAGCAACCATCACATCCCTCCGTCTTTTTTGCATTTCATCTCTCTGCATTTACTTACTCCGGTTCATCTCGTACACTCGATCCCTAGCTACTACTCCTAGGGCCAGTTCTTTTGGCGGCTTCCCCAGCTTTTCCCACAAGACTAGTCACAGTGGAGAGTAACAATAAGGCGCCTCACTCATTTATTTGGGCTTCTAAACTACTACTCTGTCCTAGTTTATTCCTCACCATTGTAATTTGTGCTAAATTTTGACCAAAGATTTAACTAGTTTATTCCTCACCATTGTAATCCCTCTGTCTTACAAAAACCAAATAATCCCAAAACACTTAGGCGCGGTGCATTAACTTCTACCTCGTTTCTTGTTTCTTGACATATCAACCAATAAGAGATAAAGAGTGTGCATGCTTTTAATGACTTGAGATATCAAACACGACATGTAGTGATTAGTTCATTGCATGCAATACTATTAATTAGCAAATAAACATTAATGTTTCTCGTTTTCTCCTCCTCCTTGGTCACGGTGCACAACCTAAGATGACTTACTCACCTAGACGGATGGAGTAGTGCATGTGACATGCACTAACATTTCATTAGTTAAATTTATGATCAAAATTTGACAAAGATTACAATGGGGACCAATAAACTAGGACGGAGGTAGTAGTTATGGGATTACTAATCTAGAAGCCTAAAAGAACTGGCCCCTGGTACTCCTACTAGTAGTAGTACTCAAGTTGGAATTCCAATTGCACGGCACAACTTGTTAGGCAAAAAATTCGATATAGTGTGTAAGAAGCGGTTTGGGAATTTGCATGCCTTTCCAACCAATGAGATACTCCGTACAAAGTACGACAGAGAAATAACCACAGAGAAGGAAGCTAAAAGTAAACAATCAAACGAGCATTTTTGCATTTGTTTTGCATTGAATCGTTTCACAAGCTTGACTAGTGCTGTTTTTCTACTTTTACAAAAACCGCATGGTAATGTTAAAACATGCATTTGCACATACATAAGTAATAGTAGTACTCCCTCCGTCTAGGTATATAAGTCGTCCCTCCTTCTTGGTCACAGTGCACAACCAAAGATGACTTATTTACCTGGACGGAGGGAGTAGCACAGTCTGCAAGCATATATCGAGAGAGATGTGTAGTGCGATAGTATATAGTAAAGTTTGTGCTATATGCACGTACTTGCAAAATGCATACAAATACACAAGGTTTCCAAACTTTCCCTTTTACATACTTAATTAAGGACGCTAAAAATTCCTGAACATTCGGGATTTATCATTTGCATCCCAAAACTAATGAGATCGCCTTACGAAACAAAAATTATACTCCTCCTAAAAGCCACGACGCTCGCAGGAGCGCTTGCGGTGCGCCACGAGTGCCCTGCTGCGCGGCCGTTTCCCAGCGCGCCGACACAACGCCTCTTCCTCAGCCTCGCAACTCGCGAGGTGCTGATTGGCGGCTTGCCGGCGGGCGAGCGCAATCTCACCGGTGTGGTGATCCGGCGCCAACAGGTACTCCTCCTCGCTGGAATCGTGCACCCGGTCCACGTATCGCCAAGCGTAGATGAGGCGCTTGGGCCCGACTATACTCAGGGCTCGGCACGGGGTCCACCGCCACCCTCACGGCCCTCGCACGAGCCTTCTGCCAAAGAGCCAATCGCCCGACTCTCTCGGACGCGACATAGGCCTCCCAGGCAGCTTGTTCCATGGTGCGCTTCTCTTCCTCGGCCTTCTTCTCCGCCTCTATTTTGGCTCGCTCTGCTGGAGGCAAAGCCTCCCACAAGGCGACATCCATTTCTTTCCAAAGCTCCTCAAGGCTGGGGGGCTCGGCGGGCGGCGCGGCATTCTCCTCGTAGCGGGGAGCCGACGCGTCCTCTGGCACGCGTGCTGGTGAGATTGGGACCGCCGACGCGTCCACCTCGACGCGTCGCGACGAGGAGCGGAACACCGACACGTCCTCCTCGACTAGTGGCGGTGAGGAACAGAACAGCGACGCGTCGCGTCGTGTTGAGGAGCGGAACACCGACGCGTCCTCCTCGACTAGTGGCGGGGAGGAACGGGACGGCGACGCGACGCGTAGCGGTAGGAGCGGAACACCGACGCGTCCTCCTCGACTAGTGGCGGCGAGGAATGGAACGGCGACGCGTGACCATCCGCGCGGTGCAGCGAGGGGCTCCTAGGGCTTGGGAGGGGCGATGCCATGGTGGTCGACGTGAGAGGGAGGGGGAGGAGATAGCGATGAACGTGAATGCGAGGGGGAGGAGATAGCGATGTCGTGGGAGGCGCAGTATTTATAGCGAGCAATGGCACACCTACGTAAGATATGGACTGAACTGCACTGACTTAATTGCTGGTCCAGTTGCGTCACTGACATGTGGGCCAGACCCCTGTTGGGCCCATATGTCAGTGACCCAATGCACCTGCAGTTAAGTAACAACTACGTGGGCATATTTGTTGGAGTAAATTACGGGGGAGCGAAGGGGTGGAAATATTGCTGGTCACAACAGATTAGACGAGCGTGGGGGAGGAGAGTCATGCATGCAGATTTTTTCACATGGGGTGGAGTGGTGGGACCGTCGGAGGGAGAAGGAGAGTTTGGCAGGCATATTGTTTCCACACATGGGGAACGGTGCATAATAAGTCATCTTGCATGCCGGGCTAGGTATAGTCTCAAGTCATTTAAAAACATACACGCCCCACACATGTTCATATTTCAAGGTGCACTAAATTATTGCATGCGATGATTAAGGCTGGCCATAATGGTGGTATCTTAGCTGGTATCATGCACACGGGAATAGCAAACATGCACACGGGAATAGCAAACATGCTGATGTGGCAACAAATTTGCTTGTCTAAAAAAAGGCAATTTTTTTGCTCATTTATAGCCGGTCGAAGTCTCAAAGGGCGCGACCGCGCGAGGGAGGTGAAGGTCGTGGGAGGCGCGACGTTTGATGGAATTAAGTGAAGTTACATCCACGCGCCGGCATGGCGTGCAAACAGGCAGAAGCTATACCGTCAGGCCTACGATATGGGTCTAGTAGACATGACATCTAGTGGGTCCCGCATAGTTCTCGAGAACTCTTTGGGGGCTTGCAGCCGTTTATCCATCAGGCATGCCAGCAACCCCACAGCGTTTGCACGCCCTACTTGTCCCCATCTTCTACCTTACAACAGTTCGCTCCCAGTCGTCCCGTCCTTTCACATTAGTTCGCTCCCAGTTTTTTTGCAGGGTACAACAATTCAACTTCTCCTAACCCTCCTCCAAAATCCATGGCCTCCCAAATCTCCATGGTCGCTGCTGAGTACCAGGTTAGAGCCATCACCAGCAATCAGTTCATCGTCATCTACACGCGTGGATCTGAAACGGTGAAAGCATGGCTTGCTCGCTTCCTACGCATGTTCAACAGTTCAACGGATGAGTGGGTCGCTGGGCTAGATGTTGAGTACACCACAGTACTGGGACAAGAGAAGGATCTAAAGGACGAAGAGAGGAAGAAGCCCGTCGTGATCCAGGTTTGCGTACATAACGTTTGCTTGGTCTACCACATATGCCATGCCGACGTTGAGTGCCAGGATTTTAAGAACTTCCTCAAGGACAAAAGAGTGAAATTTGTTACTGTAGGCTTTAAGAATGACAGGGATGTCCTGCGTTGGATAGGTCTCGTTGTAGGCCAGCCCTTCGATCCCCAGAAGGCAAGCCTGGTGTCTTCCTCTCAACCTTCAATGCTGACCCTGGCAGCAGCCATGATTGATCCTTCGTACGCTAAACTGAAGAAACCTCATCACGAGTTTCATCATGCATGGGAGTCGAAGACATTAGATGAAGATCACATCCTGTATGCAGCAATGGATGCCTACCTTTGTTTAAATATCTACAAGGGTTGGATGAAGAAGTAGAGCCCAGTGTCCGGTTCAAGCAAAGAAGCGTCGGCGAAGAGGAAGAGGAAGAGGGACGAGGACGAAGTCGAGGACGTGGACTCAGACTCCGAGTAGGTGGCAGTGTCGTCGCTCATGCTGGTTCTACTACAGTGTCAAGCGGACTAGTTGCTTAGTTTATTTTCAAGGGTGTGTTGTGCTGAGGCCCCAGCAGAACTATGTTTATGTTCTTTCTCGTTATTTGAACTCTTTAGTACGTACAGTAGTACTAGTACTATGTCTTACTATTGTTCTTCTTGCAGTTGGTACTACTGCTCGTATCTTCGTGTTCCTACTGTACTTAATACATTCGTACTAGTAGTATAATTTGGGTCAGCCAATTTGTGAAAGAAGTTCGACGGAGCGAAGGAAGAAGACGACAGAAGAGGTGGAAGAAGCCCTTCTAGCCATCCATGTTGCATCAAACGGCTCACATGAGTCGACTGACCCAAATTGCTCCTTCAGATTGCAGGATCCACGTGGCATTCAAGGTCTCGAAGGTAGATTCCGCGTCCGCACCCCATTTGCGGGCTCGACGTGCGCGCGACCGGCTTCCGCTGCGACAGCCACCATGCGCACTTCCTCCGCGCGGGCGGAGACGACAATGACACGCTAGTTCCTCCTCGCCGGCGTGTTGGAGCACGTGCTCGTCCTCCTCTTCATACACTGCATGCATAGACGCGGCTCCACCAGCTGCTCGCATGCTTGGCAGCGCGGCGGCATCGCGAGGAGGGACTACAGACGACATGAGCGGGCGAGACTTTGGCTTCATGGAACAGGGATGGCGGCAACACGATGGTGATGGGCGAGAAATTGTTGGCCGGAGCAGGCGGGCGCTGGCATGCGCAACAACGGCGGCGACATATTGATGAGTGCGCGTGTGGGAGCTTACTTTAGTTTTATATATAAGGTTGGTAAAACTTAAAGAAAACTGTACTGGTACACGTAAACATTACACTTAGGCAACGCTTTTATTAGTTAGTACCACACCCACGATACTGAATCCTGTGCAAGTGCGTGAACCGCGGCCGCGCGGTCGATCGAACGGTGCGTCACCATGTCGTGCTCGAAGGACATCCACCGAACCTTATTGTGTGTGTGCCAACAATCCTCGAATATTACTCAACTTTTTTCCTGTGAAAGTTGTTGACGCTGCAATATTTCCATATATTTGAATTGAGCTCAGTTCGTGTTTATTTGGATTTGGACATTTTAGGTGCGCCCTAGTTTTTTTAATACTGATTTTGTGTGTGTGTGACTAAGAGAGAACGTGTGTATGTGTCCATATGTGTGTTGTGGCGGAAGGGCAATGTGGAGATGGTGTGCGTGTGATACAGACATAGAGAGGTGTGAATGTGCAAATGATCATGCATGCGTGAGACATAGACAGATGCCCATACGTTGTGTATATATGAGAGAACAGTCTTCTAGTTTACTTGTGTGTGTGTGAGAGAGAGAGAGGGAGAGAGAGAGACAGAGAGAGGAGCATCAGTAACACAACAAGCATCTCTCTCGATTCGTCCGTCCCTCGCACAGTCGCATGCAACACATGCATCAACGCGCACATTTTGACACCCTCACCCGGCCCCTGCCCACCTCAAGGCCCGCACAATCTCTTCGTGAATACCCATTTCTCTCCTTAGGTTTGTTTTCTCTCAATATCTGACACACACACAGAGACACACACATCACAACACACACACACACTCCCCCGAGCACACAATTCATCTCCATCCAAGGTTATACGACGACCACTCTCGCTTGTGCTTCTTTGCACCCCAACATGCACAACACCTCAATCTCCAAAGAGGGCATTGAGCAGATCAAAAACGGTGACCACACCGTGCTAGAGAATGCGGGGCCATTTGGAAGCAGGGTGATGTGACGATGGCTGACTGACTCCTCCCCCCACCCTCTCTCTCTCTTGCACAAAATTACCAATCCCTCTCTCCCCCACACAAAATTGTCAATCCCTCAACCCACGAGATCCTTCCCCTCTCGTCCATGTTTTTCCAGCTCTCTCATCAAACATGTTGTCTCTTCTCCTTCCATGTATACAGAATCCAGATGCACACACATCTCATGTATATTACATGTATCCATCTTTCTCACAGACCTAACTTCTTCCTCTCTCTTTCTCTCTCTCTCATTAGGTTTTTCTCCTACTCTCTCGTCCACATACATACAATCTTTCCCGCCCTATCTGCTCCATCTTCAAAAGCTCTCTCTGCACATTTCATTCACACATTGGGATATGTCAAAATGTTGCTTCTATAATGGCTGATGTAGAGTTATGGTTGTTTTTGTTGCATCCTACAAAGTAATAACTATGAAATGCATTTAGATTCTCATTTGACTGGGTTATTTCAGTTTGAGCATGTTGTGAAGTACTATAGACCTTGTATACATCTTGGGATTCGACAATGATTGTAACTATTGAATTGTATAGACCATTACATTCAAAGTCAATAGCCTAATATATTTATTTCACAATTTCAACAAATGATTAGTTCACTACAAACTAAGAAAACAAATGTGTACTCCCTCCGTTTATTTTTAAGTCCGCATATTAGCACTGGTCAAAGTCAAGTTTTGTGAACTCTCAGAAAGCTTATAACAAAAAATATTAACATATACAATAACAAATAAATACCATTAGATTCATTATTGAATGTACTTTCACATCATACATATTTGTTATGGTAAATGTTTATATTTTTCTGTAAACTTGGTCAAACTTTAGGAAGTTTGACTTCGGTCAAACCTAATATGCAGAGTTTACTACTACTACTCGCTAGTTGCTTAGCCGAATCACTCAACACGCCACACGGGGAGTCCAGTGTCACAAAATTTTGAGGTCAGCAGGAAAATCTCCCGCGACCCTGATTCGAGCAGTGGGAAGTTACCATCATAGCCTTCGGAACAGGCCTACGGATGACGCTTGGTAGGGGGCTGTTTTTGTAACTTCAGGTTCACCCTACCCAGCCAACCCACCCCGGCACCCAGAGTAGTACACCTGAATACTCCCCATTTTCTATCCCCACCGCAAAATAGACTTCTCCACGACACCGCAACCTTCGTGCTCCTCCCCTTTACATCAGTGCACTCGTCCACCGCAGCGCATCTGCCTCATCAACGACCTCATACGCCGCACTGGAGCCGGTCCACCGTCGTCATCGTACACGGAGCCTCTTCCTCGGCATCGTCTTCCACAGTCTCGGATCTGCTTCCTGGAAGCCGACGCCAAGCGCAGAAGTACCACCGTCGTGGACAATGAACTGACTCCCGTTGCCGACCATGACTCGCAAAGGCCGCCGCGACCATCGTTCTCCTCCTCGATTGGTAATGTGTGTATTGAATCACTTAGCAGTACATGTGCAGTTCCAATTTTGTTCATACCTACCCTTCAAATTTCCTGGGTGCTATTGTTCCTGTAAAAGTAATTGGTTATGGCCTCCATTGTCCAACAGAATATCAGCTTGTAATTGTGCGTCGCTCCTGTATCGCGCAGTGCTTGGGTAGGTTTTTCATCTGCAACCAGTAGTGTGGCAAATGATGGAAAGGTTTTTAGAACTAGCAAGATGCCCATGCATTGCATGCATCAACATGCATTTGTATGAGCAGTTTATCTTGTGGGAGAAAAGGATGAACGAGGGAAGGCCTTATTTGCAAATCTGGAGAGGGGTATGGGTATCTTTTTGCAAAATTCCCATTTGTTTCCTTCCTATCTGTCAGATATAAATCAGACGACCTATATTGCAAGAAAAAAAAGCATAGAGAAAAAAGTAGACAGTAAAGGAAGTAGAGATAAATATTAAATATAAAATAAATATAATAGTAGAGAATAGAGTAGAGATAGCATGTTGAGATTTTTAAAGCACCGCGCATTGCGATTCTATTGGAGATGCTCTAACATGGCAGACGAGTGCTTTAATGTTGCCCACAAGATGCGCGAGTATTACCAGTAGTATATTTTTCTTACCATGTTGAGATTTTAAAACCATGAGTGCGAACATGCAGAGGAGCAACGAAGACCAAACCCGGGATATTTGGGACATCTTCAAGGAGCGTGGCAATTTAAAGAGGGGCTGCACCGAACCTGTAAAACGAGCTTTGGTAAGTAACACCCTTTCAATTACTTTCGTGTAGCCTCGTGTTCTTCGATGTGTATATGTTGTAGTTTCTGTTTCTCTTAAGCGTGGTGTTCTTCGATGTGTAATAAGAAGAGTCTTAATCGTCCTAATGCTTTCATTTTTAGCTTGATGTAGGAAGTGGGTGTTCTCACCTTGTAGTCTGTTTTTTTCCTTTTGAATTCACTTCTCCGAGTTCTGTTTATCTGGCTTCTACTAAATGGATCTAGGTTGCTATGAGTATTGATCTAATAAAGAAGTAACTGCATGTCAGGATGCAGTTCCTGCGAGGAGGGAAGTATGGTCAACCTCGAGATCTTGTTTCCAAAATGAGGCTGGATTACACACAGGGTGCCAGTTCCCTAATGATGCTAGATTAGACATAAGGTGCAAATTCCCAGATGATGCTGGTTACACACAAGCCAGGTGGAGTCGTCAGCTATTCGTGTCCTCATGGCATTAGTAAAGGCTGAAAGAAAGCATGCAACAGCCCTTGAGAATGTAGCTGAGTTCCCGAAGAAGCGAAAAGAGCAATCAGATGCTCTCTTCACCCAAGCCAAAGAAGAGATGGAAGAAGCCAGAAATAAGCTAGTAGAGGTAGAGCAGGCTAGGCGTCTCCTGCTATCTAAAACTGTTGTCAATACAAAATTTCCTTCATAATAGCTAGGTTCAAATGTTTATCCAGTCAGCATGCCTGTTGTGATGTCCGTGCATCTACTGATGTGGCACAAAATGTATTTTTTCGGGTCATGTAATAACAGCAATTACTTTCCAAACAATAACAGACGAAGCATTGGACATGGTATAGTTCACGCGCAAGCCCGACATTCCAAGTTCAACTTCCACATTAAACTCATGTTTACAGATATCTGCACATTCATACATAATGTCCACAACCATGATTCACTTCAAAGCCAAAAAAATGTGAGGAGAGTTATAAATAAAGAAAATCCTCTACTAGTTCCTGCTACCAGTGCGAGCACAACAAGTCAAGACCATGCATAAATTAATTATATTTTAGTCATTTTTTGTGTTCTAAAATGCCTGCAGGCGGGGCAGTCTTAAGCTGGTTGCATGCGGCGAGGAGGCGTGCTCAGCCGGGCCTGCAGCAAGTGCGGCCCTCTTGGCCGGCGTGCCAGTTCAATGTCTGCGCTATGAGAGGTCGCGTCCGTGTCAGAGCAATTACACGGCGAGGAGGCGTGCTCAGCTGATTATTCCTACAAAGGTGCTCCACCACGTACCCAGTACCCGCGAATGCAGCAATCGTGCACCTAGGGTTTTAGGGTTTATTTGTTAACGTCGCCTTTACGTAACACTCATGTGTGCGAGACAGTGAGAGGCCGACTGCGTGCATGCGCCTCTTCTCTTCGTATATGTACTCCACTGTTTGTCTGGTGTCCAAAAAATTATAATAACTACTAGCAATGTGCCAATGCGTTGCCACACGATCAAAGTAGATTAATACATATTCACTGATTTGATAGAAAAAAAGTCTAGTTTTGAAATACGTATATCACTAAAAATATGTTATGTTTCACTCAAAATATATTCCTTTGGCGGTTTGATGAGATAAGGGAGGAATGTTGTTGGTTTCAAGATTCGAGAAGTGGTATATGTCTAATTTCTACTCTTACTAGAAAGATGCCCGTGCGTTGCACGGAACATCAATATCTTGTGGGAGAAAAGGATGAACGAGGGAAGGCCTTATCTATAAATGTGGTAAAGAGTGCGGGTAAATTGCCATATTTTCCTTCCTATCCGTCAGATATAAATCGGACGACCTACATTGCAGGATGGCAGGACCACCATCATCACCAACTCTATTTTTTATCCCTACTCTTATAAAAAGCATTGTTAGTGATGATCGTGTGCCTGCCATCCTGCAATATAGTCCGTCCGATCTATATCTGACGGATAGGAAGGAAACTATGGCAATTTTGCAAAAAAGATACCCATACCCCTCTCCACATTTGCAAATAAGGCCTTCCCTCGTTCATCCTTTTCCCCCACAAGATAAACTACTCATACAAATGCATCTTGCTGTTCCGTGCAACGCATGGGCATCTTGCTATTGTTGCAAAAAGCCCATGTGTGTGTGAGAGAGAGGGAGAGTGGAGGAGGATGGAGTGCATGTGTGACAAAGACACAAGGAGTGTGTGTGCGATAGGCATCAGCTTAAAATAAGGCGATAGTGTGTGTGCACGATCGAGAGGGCGTGTCTCAAGAAGGGAAGAAAAATCTACATAGATACAAGGAGCGAGAGAGAGACATGTATGCGATGGTGGAAGCACGAGTGTGCGGGTGTATAAACCTATCTAGACTCTAGCTAGTAGATAAATGTTTGTGAGAGAAATACGAGTTGGGGTGCGAAAGCGAGAGTTTTGTGTGTGTGTGAGAGAGACGGTTGTCGGGAAGGGGAGTGGAAGCAGGAGTTGTGTGTGTGTGTCCGTGTCTGTGAGAGAGAGAGAGAGGAGACGGTAGTCGGGGTTGTCTGATCGGTAAACAAATGAATAATGTCAGTCTGGGATGGAGACAAAAAGGAGACCGCAACAAATGTTGTGTCTACAGGAGAGAGAGAGAGAGAGTAATTTTAGTGGTATGAGTCATATGTAGAGACATATAAGGTGTGTGAGAGAATCCCACAGAGAGAAAGACAAAGTGAAAGACGAGTGGAGACTGTGTGTGTGGCGGTGAAAAAGAAAGCTTAGGTACCGAGTGATACCAGAGAACAGTAGAGATGTGAGAGATAATGAAAACCGTGTAATGTATAATGATAGGGAGAGTGTTACACTTCTCAAGGGAGACGTCGAGAGGCCATGTTTGCGAGGATAGGATAAACATGAAGTGAGCATGCGGGTGAGCTGGAGAAAAGAGAGTGATAGCTACCTGAAGGAGCATGCATGCAAGAGAGATGGGCGTGGAAGGAGTGAACAAAAAAGGGATTCAAATATTTGAATTCGAGACGATGATACATGTAATCATACTCGAACCAAAATTGATCTATCAAACATGCATACTCATATGAATTCACGCACATCTATGTTATTTAATATGTAGATATTACTGATCCATACATTTTAGTAGAACATAATTTGGTTAAATTTTTTCGAATTCAACCTTAAGATTTCGAGATCGTTATATTTGTAAATCATATTATACATATAAAGGAGCAGAATTCTTTGTTGCGCTTTTGAAACTATATATAAAAAAATGATGTATATAGAATGTAATTCCAATTCAAAATGGATCCCGCCCGAAAAAATAAAATACAAACAGGATTCGAATTGAGTTGGCACGGTAAACGTGCACTCTGCAAAATTTGAACGAAGCGGGGAAAGTCACAGTAACCGCCCGAAACCAAAATCTGCGAGATGGAAATCACTACTGCCTATCCCTGCCATGCAAAGCCTATATGCTGGATTTCTATAGGTTTCGATAGGGGTAGTTTGTAATTTCACCCAAACGTGACGTAACCTCCTCTCACCCGGATTCATACACGATGGGCGCCAAAACACAGTGTGTCCTCAGCCGAAATCGACTCCCTCCCCGATTCATATTCATACACGGTGGGCGCCAAAAACAAACTCTCGTCGGCAAATATTCGGTGTATGCGAGATTACCGTCCTATCCCCAACCGACTAATGTTGGTGTGATGTAGTAGTAGAAATTTGAAATGGGGGCTAAGTTTGTAAATTTCCTCGCATTTGAGACAAGCGCGCCCTGAATACATGGTTCCCCCCTTCCTCTCTACCTCCCTTTTCCCCATTCGTACTTCGTGGGCGCCAAAACACCCTCTCCGCCCCACCCTCCTCCGTCCGCCACCCCATCCACCACCGTCCTCCTCCACCATGCCGGAGCTGATACCCCGCCGCCGCCGTCCATTACAAGAGATTGACCTCTCTCATCCACAGCTTCGGACTGGGATCCTTGCATCCCTTCCTCTCGCTTCATCCCCACCGTCGTCCACCTTGCCGGCGCCGCTCCTACGACCGTCTCGTCCACCACGCCCCGCCGCCACCGTCTACCCTCCTAGATCTGCTTCCACGCCGCCGACAGCCATCGCTACCGCAGCACCGTCAAATTCTCAGCAGATGCGTACACGGCGCCGCACCAGAGGCGGTACTCTTTCATATCTGCTCAACTTATTTATCGCAGTAAGAAAATAGATCGCCACTGCTTTACTCTCATTTCTTGTCTTGGTTGTGAAGTTGCCTTTGTCCGGTTTGCACCTTCAGATCCGCCATGGCACGCTCAACACTATACTCCCAATGCTTATGGTTTTCCCCTTTTATATTCCACACTAGTTAAATCATAGTAGACTAAATTTCAAAATTGGGGAAGTCGATTTTTGAGAGCTCGCCGGAGTTCACCGATGAGATCGAAGGGGCTCGGGTGGTTGTGGGGCCTCGCCGAAATAAGAAAACTCGACGCAGGTGGGGGTTGGGGCGGGGGTGAGGGTGGGGGTGGCGGAGGAACACAGGCGGTGGGGGTCGGTAGTCCGGCCGGCGGCCCGTGCGGTGTTCTATATGGGAAGAATAGAGACGAGGAAGAAGAAGGGTTAGGAGACGTAGGATCTTCATCCAACTGCCTGAAATGGACGAGAGACAGATGGGAGTTGCATTCTTAATGCACTCTGGTTCATCATGTGTGGGCACTGCACAACCAACATTTTATTATCCAAAATCTGCTTTCTCTTCTTTACCATGTTCCTCTTCCGTTCTTCTTTAATATGTACTATCTCCGTTCCTAAATACAAGTATTTGTATAGATTCCACCATGGACTACATATGGAGCAAAATGAGTGAATCTACACTCAAATGTATCTGGATACATCTGTATGTGATCCATAGTGGAAATCTCTACCAAGACTTATATTTTGGAATGGAGGGAGTATGATAGTAGTACAATATGTTCGTTGTACTGAAGTTGAGCAACAACATTTGCAGTGTAGAGGTCTACACGGTCGGTTGTGATGGACACTTTGAGCCTCTTTGATTCGTAGGATCTTGTAAACATAGGAATATGATTTGTAGTGGCCTGCCCTTGAATCCTATAAGAATAGCAAGGAAATGCGGGGAGCTGTGTCGCCTTTGAGAGTTACACTGATATTAACAGTACCACACCTTCACTTGAAGAGAGCTGGTATCCGAAGCCTTTTTAGACGTACCAGCAATACTAGCACATATATTCCAGCAAGTTCCACTTTGCTGATTTTACTCTGATGCTTAAGGTTTTCCCATTATATCTACACTACGATCTGTGTAGCTGCTTTGTGTCGCACTAGCAGTAGTCCACTCTTGAAGCTAAACACTGCAATGACTTACAAAATTGGCACCAAGGCATTGAGTGCCATTCTGGATGCAATGAAACTCATACGCTCCCCACCTGTTGATTCTTGTTCAGAATATGATCCTAATGACTACTCTAACCTCGAGGAGTCAAAGGCAGATGGCCTGTCATGTTCACCCATCAAGGTGCTTGTTCTAATTTTGCAATGTTTTATTGATTGCGGGTATCTTGCATATGTTGTCTTGCATTTCTTCTACTTTGTTGCACCGACATCTGCTTAGTTTACTCATCATATATGTCGAGATGCCATGCCCATCCTTTATCAATACATATTCCATCTGTCATCATACCATGTTTTTCCACTCAAATGCTGTTCTTGTGCATCAAGCATCGAAAAGGAAGAGGGTGATTGCCGAACCTGAAGGAGCACCAGCAAAGTCCTTGAAAAACGTGGTGGTGCCGGAGAAATCAGACATCACCCCACTTATATTGGCTGTACAACCAGTGACAGAAAACATAGGACCAACTCCAGCAGACTGTACCCATACTTCACTGGCCACACCACTAGCCCCACCACATAGGACCTGCACTCCAGCAAAAGGTATACCAATTTCATTTGCCATAGCACCAGCTGTACCACAGAAAAATCCCACTCCAGCAAAAAGTACAGCAAGTCCACCGGCCGAAGACCTATCCCAACTGCAGAAATGGCCAATTCCTGCAGATTGGAACCCCATTCCATTTATTCCCAGTTTAGAAGACAATGATTTCAATGTTGTTAGGGACTACGTGCATATATTCCCATCATGGGAAGATTATTGTGAAGACAAACACCATTTTCACATCTTCCTGTCCAACTTACGTGTAAGTGCTATTATTCATGGTTATTATTTTCCTATTTTCTGCTGATTGAACACATCAATAATTTACATTACATTGTTGTAACTAGGCGAGGGTCAATCTGGATAGTCATGACGAGCAAAGCTTGCTTGTGCTTTTCAAGGAAGAGTTGCAGCAGTATCGGTGTTACCTGAGGAAATCACACTTTGATGGCAAGTCTATAAACGAATTTCCGGTGAAGTCTCATGTGCTAAATTTAGAAGACATTGAATGGAAAAACCTTGTTATGCACTGGTCTCGTTCCCAGGATGAGGTACTGTCTATGAAATCACATGACAATTTGAACTTCTACTTTTCCGCATGTGCCTTATAGATCTTTTTTGCAGGAAATCTGCTCAAAGAAGAATTCCGGTTTGACAAGGACGACAGGATATCGCAAATATGCTGCCCACTGCTTTGCTCTTGTTAGTACCTGTTGTTCTGTACCACTGTACTTGCATACATACCTGGTTCATTATGTGACAGCAGTATGCATGATAGCTTGCTTATCAATTGTTCGCTCCAAATTATCTGATCTGTATGAATGGTTACATTAGTGTAGAATATATCCAATGCCAATGTTTTTTTTAGCTCTGCATTGTTCTTGTAAGTACATGCTGTCCTTTATTAGTGTACTTATAATGACAGGTAGTTGTTCATGTACCATCACTCTGCAGCTTATTTTCCTTTGCCCTCCATTTTCTACATATCAGATCTATATTTACTCTTACCATAAGGTTGGTACTGAAGAAGTTTATTTGTGCATTGCTCTTGGCTATACCTTTTGTCTGTATCGCTGCACTTACATTTATAGCTACTTGGTTATGTAGAATCACTCTTCATCTTACCTTAAATATTCTCCATTTTTTCGTATATTAT
>NC_041380.1:444513208-444587928 GCF_002162155.2 Triticum dicoccoides | reverse complement strand
CACCAATAATGTAAGTTTGTCCATTTTAAGCCTTCAAACTTTGTTGTATATATTTGGTTAGGCATGACTGCAACAGCTGTTTATTTTTGGTGTTTGCATCAAATTTCTTGTTTAAAGTTTATCATGTAGTTCATAAACTAAAGTTTGTCCTTTCTCAATTTAAGTTTTCAGTTGTACAACCAAGTTCCTTCTTCATACCATGTAAATTAAACTATACAGAGCAAGTGATCTTCTTTTGAACTGCATGTATGCTTCTGTTCTTCATCCGTAATCTAGTGGTGTGGTGAACCTACCCACTACAGCACAATGTCATATTCTGCAATGTCTTAACTATGAACAATGTCATATCATTCTACTATTATTTGAACCGTCTCTTTATTTGCCAATCTGAAATGGTATAAATTGACAACACACTAACCATTGATACTTACGAGTTCTTGATCTGTAATCCAGTGGTGTCGTGAAGCTGCCAACTCCTTCACAATGTCATTTCCTGCCATGTCTTGACCTGAACAATACCATATTGTGTTAATGCAATTTTAAATTGTGTCACTTTATTCGTCAGTAAGAAATGTGATGAATTGTCATCACTGATACTTTTATGTGCAAAACCTGTCATCTGTCTGCTTGTTTATCTTTCAGAGTGAGGAAGATATAAGTGTTGAACAAGCGCAGTCTCATCATCTTGCTCAGCTGCTTGCGCTGCAGCTCCCCAGCAGGGCTAACCTTTCTTGAACTCTATTGAAGTGCTATTGTTTTGTATATTATTTTGTCGACATGTTTATTTGCACTGGTGGCGATCTTTGATGCCCAGTGTATGTAATCTGTTGTCTGCTTGTACTTTATTATCATAGTGGCAAACTTTGATGCCCAGTGGATGTAATATGCCGTAATTTCTTTATTGTATAGTCTAGGTTTTTTCTTATTCATGATGCTGCAGTTATTTTACTTTATGTATATCCTGTATTCGCAGTAAACCGGCCAAACCGTAAAATTACGGTACATAATCAACCCGTCATGCAATCACGATATAGGTTGGGCCTGAAACGTGCCGAACAGCTCACGGGCCGGCAGCAGCCCGAAATGAACCCCGACCCATGATTGTGCAAATCAAATCACGGGCTTTTAACAGGACAAAATTGTCTCCGTCCTTGTTTGGCCCAATCAGATATCGGCTGCGAGCAGGCCGGATGCAAACCAAGCCGTAGTTAGGCCCAACTATATGACGGGCTTTTAACAGGCCGAAATTAATATAGGGCCGAAATGTTAAACGGGCCCTTAACAGGCCAAAACTAATATCAGGCCGAATTACTAAGTGGGCCTTTAGCAAGTGGGCCCAAAAGCATAGTGTCCAGTTGACGGGCCGAATCTAATACGGGCCATAATTGAGCCCAAAGCCTCTTAAAGGGCCGGACCTGATCTAGGCCGTAATTTGGCCCAGAACGTGGTAGGCTTTTAACGGGCCGGATTTCATATGGGCCACTATTAGGCCCGGAGCGTGGCAGGCCATTAATGGACCGGATTAAATATGGGCCGGCATTTGGCCCAAAACATGGCAGCCAGTTAATGGGCCGGCCTACTAGGGTCCTCAAAATCTTGTGGGCCTACAGCTCGACCGGCCCATTAATGTCGGCGTAATTTCGTGGGCCTTTAGCTGGGCCGGCCCATTATGATCCGCAAGAATCTTGTGGGCCTTTACCTGGGCCGGCCCATTATGGCACACAAAAATCTTGTGGGCCTTTACCTGGGCCGGCCCATTATGGCCCACAAAATCTTGTGGGCCTTTAGCTGGGCCAGCCCATTATGGTCCGCAAAATCTCATGGGCCTTTAGCTGGGTCGACCCATTAGGGTCCGCAAAATCTTGTGGGCCTTCAGTTGGGCCGGCCCATTTAAACTTGATGGGCCGGTCCACATGTCAACATATCATAGGCGTGTCTCGCACATTGGATGAGTGACACCTATGCCAACGCGGACCTGACACGTGTCTCCTCCAGCCAATGATGATTTTACACGTGGAAAATCCCCATTGGTCGGGACTGTTAACGGGTTATCGGATCCAAAATCTGACCCGATAGCTTAAAGGCATTCCATTATGGTGGATGCCACGTGTCGGTCACCCTTGACGAAAGCACTTTTGTGACGCGTGATTTATCGTCATGGAAGTGGACACTTCCGTGATGATAATTTTGGTAATGTCATGGAACACTTCTACGACAGCACAAGTATGACTATCTTGACTCTGTCATAAATTTGTCATGGATGTACATGCATGAAAAAAAATGCGACCTACTGTGACAAACACGTATGATCACGGAAGTGTATTTTTTTGTAGTGTGAGGTTGTGTGAGAAGACAAAAAAGGAGAAAGTCTCACATTGACGCGGCTAATCAATGGGCTATGGAGATGCCCACCGACTCATGTCAATGCAAGGAGTAGGGATTGCCATGCAACAGATGCACTAGAGCTATAAATATATGAAAGCTCATCAAAGAAACTAAGTGGGTGTGCATCCAACTTGCTTGCTCACAAAGACCTAGGGCATTTGAGGAAGCCCATCATTGGTATATACAGGCCAAGTTCTATAATGAAAAATTCCCACTAGTATATGAAACTAACAAAATAAGACACTCTCTATCATGAAGATCATGGTGCTACTTTGAAGCACAAGTGTGGAAAAAGGATAGTAACATTGTCCCTTCTCTCTTTTTCTCTCATTTATTTATTTATTTGGGCCTTCTCTTTTTTGGCCTCTTTTTTTTATTCGTCCGTAGTCTCATCCCGACTTGTGGGGGAATCATAGTCTCCATCATCCTTTCCTCACATGGGACAATGCTCTAATGATGATCATCACACTTTTATTTACTTACAACTCGATACTTAGAACAAAATATGACTCTATGTGAATGCCTCCGGCGGTGTACCGGGATATGCAATGAATCAAGAGCGACATGTATGAATAATTAAGCATGGTGGCTTTGCCACAAGTACGATGTCAACTACATGATCATGCAAGGCAATATGACAATGATGATGCATGTCATAATAAACGGAACGGTGGAAAGTTGCATGGCAATATATCTCGGAATGGCTATGGAAATGCCACAATAGGTAGGTATGGTGGCTGTTTTGAGGAAGATATAAGGAGGCTTATGTGTGATAGAGCGTATCATATCACGGGGTTTGGATGCACCGGCAAAGTTTGCACCAACTCTCAAGGTGAGAAAGGGCAATGCACGGTACTGAAGATGCTAGCAATGATGGAAGGGTGAGAGTGCGTATAATCCATGGACTCAACATTAGTCATAAAGAACTCACATACTTATTGCAAAAATCTACAAGTCATCAAAACCAAGCACTACGCACATGCTCCTAGGGGGGTAGATTGGTAGGAAAAGACCATCGCTCGTCCCCGACCGCCACTCATAAGGAAAGCAATCAAAGAACACCTCATGCTTCAAATTTGTCACACAACGTTTACCATACGTGCATGCTACGAGACTTGCAAACTTTAACACAAGTATTTCTCAATTTCACAATTACTCAACTAGCACACCTCTAATATTACCACCTTTTTATCTCAAAACAACTATCAAGTATCCAACTTCTCTTAGTATTTAATGCACTTTAAGGTTTTTATCTTGGATGCCTATCATATTAGGACTAATTTTATAACCAAAACAAATTAACATGCTCTTCTAAAGGACTCTCACAATAATATAAGTGAAGCATGAGAGATAAATTATTTCTATAAAATAGAACCACCGTCGTGCTCTAAACTATATAAGTGAAGCACTAGAGCAAAATTATCTAGCTCAAAAGATATAAGTGAAGCACATAGAGTATTCTAATAAATTCCGATTCATGTGTATCTCTCTCTCAAAAGGTGTGCACAGCAAGGATGATTGTGGTAAAATAAAAAGCAAAGACTCAAATCATACAAGACGCTCCAAGCAAAACACATATCATGTGGTGAATAAAAATATGGCCTTAAGTAAAGTTACCGATAGACGAAGACGAAAGAGGGGATGCCTTCCGGGGCATCCCCAAGCTTAGGCTTTTGGTTGCCCTTGGATTTTGCCTTGGGGTGCCTTGGGCATCCCCAAGCTTAGGCTCTTGCCACTCCTTGTTCCATAATCCATCAAATCTTTACCCAAAACTTGAAAACTTCACAACACAAAACTTAAAAGAAAATCTCGTGAGCTCCGTTAGAGAAAGAAAACAAAACACCACTTCAAGGTACTGTAATGAACTCATTATTTATTTATATTTCTGTTAAACCTACTGTATTCCAACTTTTCTATGGTTCATAAACTCCATTACTAGCCATAGATTCATCAAAATAAGCAAACAACACACGAAAAAACAGAATCTGTCAAAAACAGAACAGTCTGTAGTAATATGTAGGTTTAGAATACTTATGTAACACTAAAAATTCTAAAATAAATTTATGGACGTGAGGAATTTATCTATTAATCATCTTAAAAAAGAATTAACTAAATATCACTCTCCAGTAAAAAATGGCAGCAAATCTGGTGAGCGCTAAAGTTTCTACTTGGCACAAACACTTCCCAAAGGTTCTACTTGGCACAAACACTAATTAAAAGCATAAAACCACATCTAAACAGAGGCTAGATGAATTATTTATTACTAAACAGAATAAAAAAAGTAAGGAACAAAAATAGAATTGGGTTGCCTCCCAACAAGCGCTATCGTTTAACGCCCCTAGCTAGGCATAAAAGCAAGGATAGATCTAGGTATTATCATCTTTGGTATGCAATCCATAAGTGGCTCTCATAATAGATTCGTAAGTTAATTTAATTTTATTTCTAGGAAAGTGTTCCATGCCCTTCCTTAACGGAAATTGGAATCTGATATTCCCTTCCTTCATATCAATAATTGCACCAATCGTTCTAAGGAAAGGTCTACCAAGAATAATAGGACATGAAGGATTGCAATCTATATCAAGGACAATGAAATCCATGGGCACATAATTCCTATTTGAAACAATAAGAACATCATAAATTCTTCCCATAGGTTTCTTAATGGTGGAATCCGCAAGATGCAAGTTTAAAGAACAATCATCAAAATCACGGAAACCTAACACATCACACAATGTTTTTGGAATCGTGGAAACACTAGCACCCAAATCACACAACGCATATCATTCATGATCTTTAATTTTAATTTTAATAGTAGGTTCCCACTCATCATAAAGTTTTCTAGGGGTAGAAACTTCCAATTCGATCTTTTCTTCATAAGATTGCTTTAAAGCATCAACAATATGTTTATTAAAGCTTTATTTTGACTATAAGCATGCGGAGAATTTTGCATGGATTGCAACAAGGAAATACAATCTACTAAAGGACAATTATAATAATTAAATTCCTTGAAATCCAAAATAGTGGGGTCATTGCAATGTAAAGTTTTGACCTCATCAATCCCACTTTTATCAATTTTTGCATCAAGATCTAAAAACTCTGAATCATTGGGACGCCTTCTAACTAAAGTTGACTCATCTCCAGTCCCATCATTATCAAGATTCATATTGCAAAACAAAGATTTAATAGGAGACACATCAATAACTTTTAGATCTTCATCATTATTATCATGGAAACTAGAAGAACACACTTTCACAAAGCAATCTTTTTTAGCACGCATCCTAGCGGTTCTTTCTTTGCACTCATCAATGGAAATTCTCATAGCTTTGAGAGAATCATTGATATCATGCTTAGGTGGAGTAGATCTAAGTTTTAGATAATCAACATCAAGAGAAATTCTATCCACGTTCCTAGCCAACTCATCAATCTTAGACAATTTTTCTTCAATCAAAGCATTGAAACTCTTTTGTGAACTAATAAATTCTTTAATATTAGATTTAAAATCAGAGGGCATCTTATTATAATTTCCATAAGAATTGTTGTAGGAATTACCATAATTATTAGAGGAATTACTAAGGAAACGGCATAGGATTAAAATTATCTGTATATGCGTTATTACCACAATTGTTCCTACCAGCAAAATTCACATCCATAGATTCATTATTATTCTCAATCAAAGTAGACAAAGGCATATCATTAGGATCAGAAGAAACACTCTTATTAGCAAACAATTTCATAAGTTCATCCATCTTTCCACTCAAAACATTAATTTCTTCAATTGCATGCTCCTTTTTACTAGTAGATCTTTCAGTGTGCCATTGAGAATAATTAATCATAATATTATCTAGGAGTTTAGTAGCTTCTCCTAAAATGATTTCCATAAAAGTGCCTCCCGCAGCCGAATCTAAAAGATTTCTAGAAGCAAAATTCAATCCGGCATAAAAATTCTGTATAATCATCCAAACATTCAAACCATGTGTAGGGCAATTACGTATCATTAATTTCATCCTCTCCCAAGATTGTGAAACATGTTCATGATCAAGTTGCTTAAAATTAATAATATCGTTTCTAAGAGTTATTATCTTAGCGGGAGGAAAATACTTAGAGATAAAAGCATCTTTGCGCTTATTCCATGAATCAATACTATTTTTAGGCAAAGACGAAAACCAAGTTTTAGCACGATCTCTAAGCGAAAATGGGAATAGCTTAAATTTAACAATATCATTATCCACATATTTCTTCTTTTGCATATCACACAAATCAACAAAGTTTTTTAGATGGGTAGCGGCATCTTCACTACGAAGGCCGAAAAACGGATCTTTCATAACAAGATTCAACAAAGCGGCATTAATCTCACAAGATTCAGCATCGGTAAGAGGAGCAATCGGAGTGCTAATAAAATCATTATTTTTGGTATTAGAAAAGTCACACAATTTAGTGTTATCTTGAGCCATTGTGACAAACAATCCAACACACAAGCACACAAGAGGCAAGCGAAAAGAGATGAACTGGAAAAGAGAAGGGGAACGGAGAAAGAGGGCGAATAAAACGGCACGGGTGAAGTGGGGGAGAGGAAAATGAGAGGCAAATGGCAAATAATGTAATGCGAGGGTTAAGAGTTTGTGATGGGTACTTGGTATGTCTTGACTTGTGCGTAGATCTCCCCGGCAACGGTGCCAGAAATCCTTCTTGCTACCTCTTGAGCACTGTGTTGGTTTTCCCTTGAAGAGGAAAGGGTGATGCAGCAAAGTAGCATAAGTATTTCCCTCAGTTTTTGAGAACCAAGGTATCAATCCAGTAGGCAGACTACATGCAAGTCCCTAGTACCTACACAAACAAATAAGAACCTTGCAACCAATATGATAAAGGGGTTGTCAATCCCTTCACAGTCACTTACGAGAGTGAGATCTGATAAAGATAATAATGATAAGATAAATATTTTTGGTATTTTTATGATATAGATTGAAAGTAAAGATTGTAAAATAAACGGTGCCAGAAATAACTTGTTGACGGGAGATTAATATAATGGAGAATAGACCCGGGGGCCATAGGTTTCACTAGTGGCTTCTCTCAAGATAGCATAAGTATTACGGTGGGTGGACAAATTACCGTCAAGCAATTGATAGAAAAGCGAATAATTATGAGAATATCTAGGCATGATCATGTATATAGGCATCATGTCCATGACAAGTAGACCGACTCCTGCCTGCATCTACTACTATTACTCCACACATCGACCGCTATCCAGCATGCATCTAGAGTATTAAGTTCATAAGAACATAGTAACACATTAGGTAAGATGACATGATGTAGAGGGATAAACTCAAGCAATATGATATAAACCCCATATTTTTATCCTCGATGGCAACAATACAATACATGTCATTTCCCTTTCTGTCACTGGGATCGAGCACCGCAAGATTGAACCCAAAGCTAAGCACTTCTCCCATTGCAAGAAAGATCAATCTAGTAGGCCAAACCAAACAGATAATTCAAAGAGACTTGCAAATATAACCAATCATGCATAAATGATTTTAGAGAAGAATCAAATATTTTTCATAGATAGACTTGATCATAAACCCATAATTCATCTGATCTCGACAAACACACCGCAAAAAAAGTTACATCGAATAGATCTCCAAGAAGATCGAGGAGAACTTTGTATTGAGATCCAAAGAGAGAGAAGAAGCCATCTAGCTAATAGCTATGGACCCGAAGGTCTGAATTAAACTACTCACACATCATCGGAGGGGCCATGGAGTTGATGTAGAGGCCCTCCATGATCGATGCCCCCTCCGGCGAGGCTCCGAAAAAGGCCCCAAGATGTGATCTCTTGGGTACAAAAGGTTGCGGCGGTGGACATAGGGTTTCATGGTGCTCTTGGATGTTTTCGGGGTATATGAACATATATAGGAGGAATAAGTAGGTCGGTGGAGCCACGAGGGGCCCACGAGGGGGAGGGCGCGCCGAGGGGGTAGGTGCACCCCCTGCGTCGTGGCCTCCTCGGTGGTTTCTTGACGTCCACTTCAAGTCCTCTGGATCATGTTTGTTCCAAAAATCACGCTCCCAAAGGTTTCATTCCGTTTGGACTCCGTTTGATATTCCTTTTCTGCGAAACACTGAAATAGGCAAAAAAAACAGCAATTTGCACTGGGCCTTGGGTTAATAGGTTAGTCCCAAAAATAATATAAAAGTGTATAATAAAGCCCATTAAACATCCAAAACGAAATATATAATAGCATGGAACAATAAAAAATTATAGATACGTTAGAGACGTATCACACCATGAATAAAATGTGAACCACCATTAGTCATTAAATATCTAGGGACTCCAAACCTCAGAAAAATAACTTCTTTAAGCATCTTAATAGAGGTGTTATGATCAACACTACTAGTTGGAATAGCTTATACCCACTTAGTAACATAATCAACAACAACTAAAATATGTGTATAACCATTAGAGGAAGGAAACGGTCCCATATAGTCAAAGCCCCAAACATCAAATGGTTCAATAACAAGTGAATAATTCATAGGCATTTCTTGACGTCTACTAATATTACCAATTCTTTGACATTCATCACAAAACAAGACAAACTTATGGGCATCCTTGAAGAGAGTAGGCCAATAAAAACCGGATTGCAATACCTTATGTCCAGTTCTATCTCCAGCATGGTGTCCTCCATAAGCCTCGGAGTGACACTTGCGTATGATCTATTCCTTTTGATGCTCAGGTACACAACGTATAATGACACCATCTACTCCTTCTTTATAAAGGTGTGGGTCATCCCAGAAGTAATGTCTTAAATCATAGAAGAACTTTTTCTTTTGCTGGTATGTAAAACTAGGTGGTATAAATTTAGCAACAATGTAATTAGCATACCATGGAGCAGTACGAGAAGAATTTATCACAGCTAATTGTTCATCAGGAAATCTATCATCAATAGGTAGTGGGTCATCAAGAACATTCTCTAGCCTAGACAAGTTGTCTGCAATGGGGTTCTCAGCTCCCTTTCTATCAATAATATGCAAATCAAATTCTTGTAGTAAGAGAACCCATCTAATAAGTCTAGGTTTAGCATCTTTCTTTTCCTAAGATATTTAATAGCAGCATGATCAGTGTGAACAGTTATTTTAGAATTAACAATATAAGGTCTGAACTTATCACAAGCAAACACAACTGCTAAAAATTCTTTTTAAGTAGTAGCATAATTTGTTTGAGCACTGTCTAGAGTTTTACTAGCAAATTGAATAACATTTAATTTCTTATCAACTCTTTGTCCTAGAACAGCCGCTACAGCATAATCACTAGCATCACACATAATTTCAAATGGTAAATTCCAATCAGGAGGCTGAACAATAGGTGCAGAAATCAAAGCTTTCTTAAGTATTTCAAATGCTTCTCCACTGTCATCATCAAAAATAAAAGGAACATCTTTTTGTAAGAGATTAGTTAGAGGCCGAGAAATTTTAGAGAAGTCCTTAATGAACCTCCTATAAAAACCGGCATGACCAAGGAAACTTCTTATTCCTTTAATGTCCTTAGGACACGGCATCTTTTCGATAGCATCAACCTTAGCTTTATCAACTTCAATACCTCTTTCAGAAATTTTATGCCCCAAGACAATACCTTCATTAACCATAAAGTGGTACTTCTCCCAATTAAATACAAGATTAGTTTCTTCACATCTCTGCAAAACTCGATCAAGGTAGCTCAAGCAATCATCAAAAGAAGTTCCGTATACAGAGAAATCATCCATGAAAACCTCAACAATCTTTTCACAAAAGTTAGAGAATATAGCAGTCATACATCTTTGAAAGGTAGCAGGTGAATTGCATAAACCAAAAGGCATACGTCTATAAGCAAAGGTACCGAAAGGGCAAGTAAAAGTTGTCTTTTCTTGATCCTCTTTTGACATAGGTATTTGAGAGAAACCAGAATAACCATCTAGAAAGAAAAAATGTGTATGTTTGCATAATCTTTCTAGCATTTGATCAATAAAAGGTAAAGGGTAATGATCCTTTTTAGTAGCTTTATTTAGTTTGCGGAAATCAATTACCATTCTATAACATGTAACAATTCTTTGTGGGATCAATTCATCTTTATCATTAGGAACAACAGTAATACCTCCCTTCTTAGGGACACAATGGACAGGACTTACCCATTGACTATCTGCAACAGGATAAATTATACCTACCTCCAGAAAATTTAGTATTTCTTTTCTTACCACTTCTTTCATCTTAGGATTTAACCATCGTTGGTGATCAAGAACCGATTTCGCATCTTTCTCCAATTTTATTTTGTTCTGGCAGAGAGTAGGACTAATGCCCTTAATATCACCAAGAGTATATCCAATAGCAGCATGGTGCTTCTTCATGGTTTTCAATAATTTCTTTTCTTCATGCTCTGAAAGGTTAGCACTAATAATAACAGGATATATCTCTTTATCATCAAGATAAGCATATTTAAGAGTATCAGGTAAAGGTTTAAGCTCAAATACATGATCATCCTTAGGTGGAGGACGATCCCCTAGGATTTCAACAGGCAAGTTGTGTTTCAAAATAGGTCCCTGTTTAAACAATACTTCATCTATTTCCCTTCTTTCATTCATAAACATATCATTTTCATGGTCTAGCAAATAGTGTTCTAAAGGATCACTAGGAGGCACAGCAATAGAAGCAAGACCAATAATTTCATCTTTACTAGGCAATTCATTATCATGGGGCTGTCTACGAAATTTAGCAAAATTAAACTCATGAGACATATCCCCTAAACCAATAGAAACAATATCCTTATTGCAGTCTATCTTAGCATTAACAGTATTCAAGAAGGGTCTACCAAATATAACGGGACAAATGTTATCTTGTGGGGAACCAAGAACAAGAAAATCAGCAGGGTATTTAACTTTCCCACATAGTACTTCAACATCTCTAACAATCCCAACTGGGGAAATAGTGTCTCTATTGGCAAGCTTAATTGTAAACTCTATCTCTTCTATCTCAGCAGATGCAATATCATGCATAATTTCTTTATATAAGGAATGAGGTATTGCACTTGCACTAGCACCCATATCACATAAGCCATGATAGCAATAATCTCCTATTTTAACAGAAATAACAGGCATGACTACAATAGGTCTATGTTTATTTTTTGTAGCGACCAGACCTCAAACAGTCTGATCTCTGTGCTCAGGTGTCATCCCTGGATCAGTAATGCTGACACCACATAGTACATCGAAGGATTTATAGCAGAGTGGCAATCACACACTTATTACATCGTTGTCTCAAAGAGACTTATTACAATAAATATGGCTTAAGGCCATATAGTGTCGAAAACAGCGGAAGACTTGGAAGGTAAATGGGACCATCAACTCCAACGGCATCACTGAGTATAGGGCCACGACCTAAAAGCACTTTACTCGTCGTCTGAAAAGTCTGCAACATAAGAAGTTGCAGCCCTAATACGGGTCAGCACATGGAATATGCTGGCAAAGTAACACATAGAGAGTAATGGAATGAAACAGCTATACTATATGCATATATGGCTGGTGGAAAAGCTCTATGGTTATAAGGTTTTTGCGTAAAGCCAAATTTTCCCTACTGCAAAGGAATACATTTATTTAACTATCATGGTGGTTGTGAAACATTGAGAATGGTTGACAGCATTCTCAATCCCAATTAAAAGTAATTAAAACCCAACAACATTATTTAGAAGTAACATGTTGAGATTCACAATGATATTCAAGTACTAGATACTCAAGTTGTCCATAACCGGGGACACGACTAATCATGATTAGTTTGTACACTCTGCAAAGGTTTGCGCACTTTTCCCCACATGACTCGATCACCTCCGTTTGTTTTCCCGCACTACATGGTGTTTGAGAAACGGATGACCGAGACATAGTCTTTCAGAAGCACTAGCACCTTACATGTGGGGTAGACCGTACCACCTACAACCCCTACATCTGCTAGTCCACCCCATAAGAGTTCGCACAACTTAGTCAACTATGCCAGAGCTCATAGTAGCATGTGGCTGCACACGGAAGTTTCTAGCATGAATTATCTTATGATCCCTTTGAGCCTGGGTGGCGGTCCAAAATAAAGCAGGCAAGTCCTGATAGACATCAGGTGCCTCAATCCACCCAGATGTGTGTTTAAGTTGCCACCTTAGATAAACCATTAAAATTATCAACTCACATCTGTCATGGATATCACTCACCCAATCCACGTCTACTAGCATAGCATGGCATAATAAGCAAACGTAGAAGTAACTCCCAAAGGTTTGATAATAAACAGGTAATAGGTACTACCTCATCTACTTCCCATCCCACAATTTAATTAGATCCTAATCATGCAATGTGAAAGGATTGATCTAATGCAATAAAACATGGGTTGTAGAAAAGGTATGATCAAAGTGTTACTTGCCTTGCTGATGATCCGCGAGACCTAGGGTTTCGAAGTAACAAGTGGCGCAATCCGGGTGATGTATCGCAGACAAACAACAAGCACACAATAAGTACTCATCTAATGCACAGGTAAAACTCAAATAGAAGATCTAACCAGAAGGTTCAACTTAAGAACTCTGGTTGCAAAGAAAGAACGAACCGAACAAAGAAACAGAAAACAAACGGCGGAAGAAAACAACTCGGTTCTAGCAAGTTGAAACTAGATCAAATTTTACCGGGGCAAAAACTTGTTTAAGTTGATTAGACGGAATGGCGGTTTCGCAACGAAACTCCAAGCGCTTGAATCACCTGATTCCGATAAACGAGCGAGAAGAAAGACTAGAACGAAGATCGGATCTGAGATCACGATCGCGGAATAAATCCGACGAAAAGAAAAAGAAGAACGATTAAACGAACGGGCGTCGTTAACCTAGAAGAATCCGGTGATCACGTTCGTTAGGATGAACGGTCCGGCGAACGGTCCAAGGCAACTAAATCGGAAAAGAAAACGAATCCGATCTAGGGTTTCGAAGAAGAAAACCGAACGAAAAACCGATCTAGAAAACCGGAACGGTTTAGATAAGAACCGGAAAGAAAACGAATAAAAAGAGAAGAAAAAGAATCGGAACGATTAGAAGAAAACGATCCGAGGAAGAAAAGAGAGGCGCGGCTACCTCGGCAAGGTTCAGGCGTGGGGCTCCGGCGGCGGCGGCGATGCAGGGCGGCGGCGGCTAGGGCACGGGGTGAGGGGCGCGGGGTGGTGCGGGGCTTGGGGAGGTGCGGGGTGGTGTGGGGCTTGGGGAGGAGAGGGCTTTTGATTTGATGTTTTAGAGGGGGGGGTGTGGGGGTATTTATATAGGTGAGGGGAGAGGAGACTTGGGGCAGGGGACAAGAAATAGACTAGGAATAGGAAAACAAAACAAAGGAAAGGAGAGGGGCTAACCGACCTAAGTCCCGCTGGGACTCGGCCAGGGAGCAAAGGCGGCGGCTGCCTGGGGCGCTGGCTGTGCCTGGCGCACGCACAGGGAGGCTGGGGCGGCCGGCTGGCTGGGCCTTTGGCCCGGCTGGCCTGGCGGGAGTTCCTTTTTTTAAACGGTTTCGCTCACAGAAAAACGCAGAAAATAAAATCTAAACGAACTCCAAAAATTCTAAAGTAAATTTTCCCCGACTCCTAAAAATGAGCCGAACAAAATGAACTTTTCTCCGGGCCTAAAATGCAATTTTTGAAAACGCGCATTTTTCCCTATCCAAATAAAACGCAAATAAAACTCCGGCAAAAACCAAAATTAATCTATTTATTAAATCTTCATTTTTTCCTAAATTTGGGAAAGTCATATTATTCCCTCTCTCATATATTTTGACACCGGAAAATAATTGAAGATAAAATAAATAAATCAAATGATCCTCTTTTCAAAATTTGAGAGAACTCAAATATGAAAATAACAAAATCTCCAACTCTCTCCGAGGGTCCTTGAGCTGCGTGAAATTTCTAGGATCAACCAAAATGCAAGAAAATATGATATGCATGATGATCTAGTGTATAATATTCCAAATTGAAAATTTGGGATGTTACATTTTTAGTATCGGGTCTAGCAATCCTTGCAGATTCATCACAAAAGTAAATAACATGTCCATCAATATTATCGGCCAAGAGATCTTTAACCATAGCAACACTAGGTTCAACTTTAATTTTCTCAGACGGAGTAGGTGTTCTAGTATTACTCTTACGAACCACAGTTGAAGCTTTAGCATTATCCTTTATTCTAACAGGGAAAGGTGGTTTCTCAATATAAGCAGTAGGGACAACAGGATCATTATAAGTGATAGTCTTTTCTTCAACTTTAATAGGTACAACTACTTTTACTTCGACGGGAGTATTATATTTAAACCACTTCTCCTTAGGGAGATCAACATGAGTAGGAAAGGATTCACAGAAAGAAGCTACTATCTCAAAGTCAAGTCCATATTTAGTGCTAAATTCACGGAAAGCATCGGTATCCATAAAAGATTTAACACAGTCAACTTAGGTGTTATACCTGACTCCTTACCTTTCTCGAGATCCCAATCTTCAGAGTTACATTTAATTCTTTCCAATAAATCCCATTTGAATTCAATAGTCTTCATCATAAAAGATCCAATACAAGAAGTATCGAGCATGGAGCGATTACTGAGAGAAAGTCGAGCATAATTTTTTGAATAATCATTTCTTTTGAGAGCTCATGATTGGGGCATGAATATAACATTCACTTAAGCCTCCCCCAAGCTTGAGTGATACTTTCTCCTTCGCGAGGCCAAAAATTATATATATAATTACGATCACGATGAACAAGATGCATAGGATAAAACTTCTGATGAAATTCCAATTTCAATCGGTTGTAGTTCCATGATCCCATATCATCACATAGCCTAAACCGTGTCAATGCCTCTCCCTTCAAAGATAAAGGGAAGAACTTCTTCTTGATAACATCCTCGGGCGTACCTGCAAGCTTAAATAATCCACAAACTTCATCCACATAGATTAAGTGCAAATCGGGATGTAATGTTCCATCACCTGTGAAAGGATTAGCTAGCAGTTTCTCTATCATACCTGAAGGAATTTCAAAGTAAACATTTTTAGTAGGTTCAGTAGGTTGAGGATCAACTCTTTGCTCTACTGGTTGGGGTGAAGATACCCCGAACAAGCCCCTCAAAGGATTACTTTCCATAGTAACAAGTGACAGTAAATTTCAGCACACTATATAAAATTTTCCTTACCAAATTCCACCTACCAAAGGCGCTTCACTCCCCGGCAACGGCGCCAGAAAATAGTCTTGATGACCCACAAGTGTAGGGGATCTATGTAGCCTTTTCGATAAGTAAGAGTGTCGAACCCAATGAGGAGCAGAAGGAAATGATAAGCGGTTTTCAGCAAGGTATTCTCTACAAGCACTGAAATTATTGGTAACAGATAGTTTTGTGATAAGGTAATTTGTAATGAGTAACAAGTAATAAAAGGAAATAAGGTGAAGCAAGATGGCCCAATCCTTTTTGTAGCAAAGGACAAGCCCGGACAAACTCTTATATAAAGGAAAGCGCTCCCGAGGACACATGGGAATTATCGTCAAGCTAGTTTTCATCACGTTCATATGATTCACGTTCGGTACTTTGATAATTTGATATGTGGGTGGACCGGTGCTTGGATACTGTCCTTCCTTGGACAAGCATGCCACTTATGATTAACCCCTATTGCAAGCATCCGCAACTACAACAGAAGTATTAAGGTAAACCTAACCATAGCATGAAACATATGGATCCAAATCAGCCCCTTACGAAGCAACGCATAAACTAGGGTTTAAGCTTCTGTCACTCTAGCAACCCATCATCTACTTATTACTCCCCAATGCCTTCCTCTAGGCCCAAAGAATGGTGAAGTGTCATGTAGTCGATGTTCACATGACACCACTAGAGGAAAGACAACATACCTCTCATCAAAATATCGAACAAATACCAAATTCACATGACTACTTATAGCAAGACTTCTCCCATGTCCTCAGGAACAAATGTAACTACTCACAAATCATATTCATGTTTATAATCATAGGGGTATTAATATGCATAAAGGATCTGAACATATGATCTTCCACTGAATAAACCAACTAGCATCAACTACAAGGAGTAATCAACACTACTAGCAACCCACATGTACCAATCTGAGGCTTTGGGACAAAGATTGGATACAAGAGATGAACTAGGGTTTGAGATGATATGGTGCTGCTGAAGATGTTGATGGAGATTGATCCCCCCCCCTCGATGAGAGGATCGATGGTGATGACGATGGTGATGATTTCCCCGTCCCGGAGGGAAGTTTCCCTGGCAAAACAGCTTCGCCGGAGCCCTAGATTGGTTCCGCCAAGGTTCCGCCTCATGGCGGCGGAGTTTCATCCCGTGGACTTGCTTATGATTTTTTCCTCCACAAAAGACCTCATATAGCAGAAGATGGGCATCAGAGGGTTGCCAGGGGGCCCATGAGGCAAGGGGCGCGCCCAGGGGGTACGACGCGCCCCCACCCTCGTGGACGGTGGGTGGCCCCCCTCTGGTACTTCTTTCGCCCAATATTTTTTATATATTCTGAAACATGCTCCCGTGAAGTTTCAGGACTTTTGGAGTTGTGCAGAATATGTATCTAATATTTGCTCCTTTTCCAGCCCAGAATTCCAGCTGCGGCATTCCCCCTCTTCATGTAAACCTTGTAAAATAAGAGAGAATAGGCATAAGTATTGTGACATAATGTGTAACTAGCAAGATGCCTGTGCGTTGCACGGAACATCAAGATACATTTGTATGAGTAGTTTATCTTGTGAGAGAAAAGGATGAATGAGAGAAGTCCTTATCTGCAAGTGTGGAGAGAGGTGTGGGTATCTTTTTGCCAAATTGTCATAGTTTGCTTTCTAACCGTCAGATATAGATCGGAAGGTCTATATTACACGATAGCAGGCACACCATCATCACCAACTCGGTCTTTTATAAGAGTAGAGATAACAACCCATAATGCAATAAATATTGATATAAAATCATGATGCAAAATGGACGTATCACCGGACACGGGGGAAAGTCTTCTACTTTTATCTTCATGGCCGATCAGTCCGGCCCATATCAAATAGTCCAGACACCCGAGGACCCCCTAATCTAGGACTCCCTCAGTAGCCCCCGAACTGGCCTTCAAATGATAATGCAGTATCCGGCTTCTATCTTCGGCTTTTGCAAGGTTGGTTCTTCATTATACCTCAGACGGATAATAGTCTGGCCCTAACTTTCATGTTGTGCCTTTATGACTCCTTTTCTATCGTCGCTTCGATTTCCATGCACCAGACAAATGTGAACGGTCCATAATATTTTTTTACAAATAAACCCTTGAACACACTGGTACAACGCCTATATAAAGAGGTTAGATCCCCAAGTGCTATCCACATCATGCAGATAACATCAGAGCTAGCCACGGAAAAACTTCAAATCATGGCCAGCGCTCCTAGCTCTTAGTCGCGCCCTCATGGACCTCAAGAGGGTGATTGGCGGAGCTTCTACGTGTCCCATCTTCAGATGAGTCGACTTCAGACGCAGGGATATCTCCCTCTCGCAGATCTAGTCTCTGTGCGAGCGGGATTGGCCTCGATCAGCAATGATGTGCTAGCAGAAAATTTCCCCAACCCCAACAAGGAGGAGAGGGTATGCTTCGTTTCATTTATCTTACGGGGCTTGGGATTTCCAATCCATCCCTTTCTCAGGGGCCTGTTGGAGTTCTACGGAATCCAACTGCACAACCTCACCCCAGGTTTGATTCGACACACCTCGGGCTTTGTCGCTCTCTGCGAACTGTTTCCGGGTTGCGAGGCACATTTCAAACTATGGAGAAAATTCTTTTGCCTCGTCCCAAGCCATCGAGGGGGTTCCATATTTAAAGTGGGCGGCGCCGAAGTATGGCGCATAGTCGGATCGGGTTACCCTATTGGAACTCCCAAGGAGGTATCCCAAGAATGGTCTTCGGAATGGTTTTATATTGAGGACATCCCCCTTCCGGACCCAGTTTAGCGCGGCCTCTCCGAATTATCCAGTGCTCCTTTGAAGAAACACCTCAATTGGCGCCCCTGGAGTCCCAAGGAGGAAGACATGGCGGAAGTAAAGAATTTGGTCAGTAAGGTCAGATTACTGGCTCATTCCGAGCTCTCGATAATCGAAGTTATGTCCATCGCAATAAAACAATGTATTCAGCCCCTTCAGTCCAGAGTAACTCCTTTATGGTGTTATAATGGAGAAGACGACGCATCTCGCTATAGATGCAAAGGCCCAAATACCCCAGCCAAACTGGCCATAATCCTGGCCGATCTGTATAAGGGGGAGAAAGAGGACTTCCTTCGCTTGAACTGCCGAGAAGGCTTTTCATGCACAACCCCATTGAATGGGTAAGTTTTTCTGATTATCAGCACTGTTCCACCTCATTATCGAGGTATGCTAATCAAATTGTTCTTGTTGTCTTAAAATAGTCATGGAGGAAGGAGGTCGAGAACATTCATTGTCCCTCCCCACACCCAGAGGAGCACGCTTGCAACAAAAACCCCGGCCTCCTTGAGGATCCAGATATATATAGAGTTCGATGATGGAGTATTTTATCAGGCGAGCCTTGACGGCTCAGAGGTGGCAATTATGACTGACTACCCGCGCATTTATCCCTTCTCCATCGTAAGTATTCGGTAAAATTCCTCAAAAAGGAGCCCATGTTTACACCCTACCCCTCACACTAAAATGTGTTTTATATGATCGGCGCTCTGGCCGTACTCCATCGAGAGCAACCTCTACTTAGGGTGATCGTTCGAAACGAAAGGAAGCCGGAAGCGCCGCCGAACCCCATCCTTCTTCAAAGAGGTGCATCTTTTGATATGTGCCTAAGCATGAGATCAAATCGTAAGACTTCTCCTCCGCCTTTATGTTAGGAGGAGTACATGGCAAACCGTGGGCAAACGTCCTGCCAGCCGTGTATCGGCTAATCCGGCCCCGGGCTCGTCAATCTGGACGAGAGCTGATACAGTACTAGATCCACCCCCTCACGAGGATTCGGATGATGTATCCGTCATGAATTCGGAGGTGGAGAGTGTGATGAATCATCGCATACTAAAAGAGGCCATGCACACTCCAATTTTTACTGAACAGGAATTCACCGCCCTCAGCTCCGTGGATGCATATATCCGGGCAGCTCGAGACAGACTTGCCGGAGTTATGCAACTATTCTCAAAGGATATGTAGGTAATAATTTGTGCAAATAGAATAGATATATGCTAGTAGCCCCCGAGACTTGAACCGGTTTAGGCCAACTGATTTAAGGATCATTATGACCTGAAGATTCTTAGGGAGAAGAACCATGCGCTATCCCAGGAGCTGAAAACAAACCAGACGAAGCTGAATGCCATCACCATGGAGCTGGCGGATATGAAGAAAACCACAATGAACACCGAGCAGAAGAGAAAGCTCGAAGAGGAAAAAGATAAACAAGATGAAGAGATAAAGAGCTTAGAGGCTCAGTTATCGGCCGCACAGAAAGAAAATAAGAAGTTGAAAGGCAACATATTCGGTATGACCTTTGACCTATCCACAAGATTTATAGTATCCCATAGTTCGGATTTTCACAACTTTGTTGTTGTTGCAGGTCTGTTAACCGGTCGACCTAAAGAAGTATCCGGATTTCGATGCGACGTGCTTAAGGATCTATCGGTGGTGCATGAACAAGCTCGGAAAGCTATGAGAAGTATGGCGAAGGCTTTATGGCCATCTGATGCCCCTCCGAAAAGTATGGAGGGGTTGGCGAACATGTTCAAAGGTGCCCGACGCCATTTCGAGCTATGGAAGGCGTCTGCATACCGGGAAGGTGCATGAGAGGCGTGGGCAATGGTGAAAACGCGCTACACTGGACTCGATTCGAACCATATGGCCCGGGTTGGACCTCAGGGACCCGACGGAAAAGAGATTCCCGTGAACTTGGTATATGTCCAAGTGATGATAGCTGCAAAGTATTCGCAAGAAGACTGTAGTCTTGATAGTCTTATAGATGACATAGATAAACAGTAGGCGTTCGATTCTATGTATCAATGTACTTTTGTCATCGAACTTATCTCCAGCCGAATATGTCAAAATTTGTCATCGCAGACTTTTGGCTTCGGCCTCCAAACCAAGAAGGTGGAGTGTTTTCGGATACCATTTTGGAATGTAAGAAACATTCACTATGTCCGGAAACCATGCAATCCAGTCATATTGCTCAAAGAGACAGAATTTGTTCGGGGAGTTATGTTATATTACTTTTTGAACATAAGAAACATCTTCCAAGGAAAATAGTTCCGTTAAGGGTTCCTTTCCCTGGGTTGGCATGCTTAAGTATGCTTGCTTAGGCCTTGATCCGAATTACGGGGAGTCTATACTATATAAATTTTGAATGGTTATCAAATTTAAATGATCCATCGTTTTTTTGCCAACCAATTATTCTCTTAAGAACGCTAGCTTTCGGCTTCGCCCGTATGAGGTACAACTCCGGATTACCCGGCTATAACAATCCGCAGAGGTGCTCCCTTTACACCCTAGCCGAACAATCAGGAACATAGGGTATAAACACAGGAGCGAGGCAACCTATCTTGGCAAAAACTTAAGTCTGCATATAATGGCAAAAACTGTGTATAACAAATGACATAGACGATGTAAGTCATAAGCTTTTAGTAACAAGCTTCGTCAAGGAAGCCCCCAGTCATAGTGGGGTGTATACATTTAAAGATGTGTACCCCTAATAGTTCGGCAGATCCGAATATATACCCTGGGAAAAAAGGAATAAAGGGAAAAAAGGAAATGAAAAATAGAAAGGATGCATCCAAACTATCCGTAGAATCGTCAGAGCTGGGCAGCGTTCCAGGGATTCGGCTCAAGGCAATTATCTGCTGCATTACGAAGGATATAGGCTCCTCATGTGAGAACTTCATCTATGATAAAGGCCCCCTCCCATTTTGGTTTGAGCTTATCCTTCTTCTTCTCTAGGAGGCGCAAAACAAGTTCATCGACATTATAAGTCTTGGCCCGCAGTTCTATGCTTTGGTATCGCCTAGCCTGTTGCTGATAAAATGCGGAACTGGCTCATGCAACATCACGCTCCTCTTCATGGCCGTCGAGGTCGTCCTGCCGATCGAGCTCGGCTTCTCTCTCTTCGTACATGCGCACGTGATAACCCACAAGTATAGGGGATCACAATAGTTTTTGATAAGTAAGAGTGTCGAACCCAACGAGGAGCTAAAGGCAGAACAAATATTCCCTCAAGTTCTATCGACCACCGATACAACTCTACACACGCTTGATGTTCGCTTTGCCTAGAACAAGTATGAAACTAGAAGTACTTTGTAGGTGTTATTGGATAGGTTTGCAAGATAATAAAGATTACGTAAATAAAAAGTAGGGGCTGTTGTAAGTAAATAAGCAATAAAGTAAATATAGAGAGTGTGGAAAAGTGGTGGTAGGAGTTGTGAAATTGACCCTAAGCAATTTACTACTTTACTAGACCGTTAGCAAGTATTATGTGGGAGAGGCCACTGCTAGCATGTCATCCCTGACTAGGAATTCTATGCACTTATGATTGGAACTATTAGCAAGCATCCGCAACTACTAATGTTCATTAAGGTAAAACCCAACCATAGCATTTAGATATATTGGCCCCCCTTCAATCCCGTATGCATCAATTTCTATGCTAGGTTGAAGCTTCTGTCACTCTTGCCCTCCAATACATAGTCCTATCAACATACAACTAACCCTATGGTGTGATCCACGCGCGCGCTCATATGATGGGCACCAAAGGACAACAACATAACCACAAGCAAATTAAATCAATCATAGCAATTCATCAACCACCAATAGGACAATGAAAATCTACTCAGACATCATAGGATGGCAACACATCATTGGTCAATAATATGAAGCATAAAGCACCATGTTCAAGTAGACCATGTTCAAGTAGAGGGTACAGCGGGTTGCAGGAGAGTGGACCGCTGTAGATAGAGGGGGGAAGGTGATGGAGATGTTGGTGAAGATGGCGGAGGTGTTGGTGTAGATCGCGGTGATGATGATGATGATGGCCACGACAGCGTTCCAGCGCCACCGGAAGAGAAGGGGAGAGGGGACCCCTTCATATTCTTCTTCCTTGACCTCCTCCCTAGATGGGAGAAGGGTTTCCCCTCTGGTACTTGGCCTCCATGGCATGGGAGGGGCGAGAGCCACTCCGAGATTGGATCTGTCTCTTTGTCTCTCTTCGTTTCTGCGTTCTCAGATTCTACCCTTTCACCGTTTCTTATATTCCCGGAGATCCGTAACTTCGATTGGGCTGAAATTTTAACACGATCTCTATCCGGATATTAGCTTTCTTGCGGGAAAAGAAGGGCATCAACCGCCTTACGGGGTGGCCATGAGGGTCAGGGGCGCGTCCCCTTGCCTCATGGCCCCCTCGGGCACCGTCTCCCGTGGATTTTTCTTCCCAAAAATTATATGTATTCCAAAAAAAATCTCCGTTAGTTTTTATCCGATTTGGACTTCGTTTGATATGGATATTCCGCGAAACAAAAAACATGCAACAAACAGGAACTGGCACTGGGCACTGGATCAATATGTTAGTCCCGAAAATAGTATAAAAAAGTTGCCAAAAGTATATGAAACTTGTAGAATATTGGCATGGAACAATAAAAAATTATAGATACGATGGAGACGTATCAACATTCCCAAGCTTAATTCCTGCTCGTCCTCGAGTAGGTAAATGATAAAAAAGATAATTTTTGATGTGGAATGCTACCTAGCATAATCTTGATCACATATCTAATCATGGCATGAATATTAAGACATGAGTGATTCAAAGCAATAGTCTATCATTTGACATAAAAACAATAATACTTCAAGCCCACTAATAAAGAAATCATGTCTTTTCAAAATAACAAGGCCAAATAAAGTTATCCCTACAAAATCATATAGTCTAGCTATGCTCCATCTTCACCACACAAAATATTCACATCATGCACAACCCCGATGACAAGCCAAGCAATTGTTTCATACTTTTGACATTCTCAAACCTTTTCAACTTTCATGCAATACATGATCATGAGCCATGGACATAGCACTATAGGTGGAATAGAATGGTGGTTGTGGAGAAGACAAAAAGGAGAAGATAATCTCACATCAACTAGGCGTATCAATGGGCTATGGAGATGCCCATCAATAGATATCAATGTGAGTGAGTAGGGATTGCCATGCAACGGATGCACTAAGAGCTATAGGTGTATGAAAGCTCAGATTGAAAACTAAGTGGGTGTGCATCCAACTTGCTTGCTCATGAAGACCTCAGGCATTTGAGGAAGTCCATCATCGGAATATACAAGCCAAGTTCTATAATGAAAATTCCCACTAGTATATGTAAGTGATAACTCAAGAGACTCTCTATATGAAGAACATGGTGCTACTCTAAAGCACAAGTGTGGTAAAAGGATAGTAACATTGCCCCTTCTCTCTTTTTCTCTCATTTTTTTGTTTTTTTGTTTTTTTGGTGGGCTTCTTTGGCCTCTTTTTTGTGGGCTTCTTTGGCCTCTTTTATTTTTTTTGTAAAGTCCGGAGACTCATAGGGAATCATAGCTTCCATCATCCTTTCCTCACTGGGACAATGCTCTAATAATGATGGTCATCACACTTTTATTTACTTACAACTCAATATTACAACTCGATACTAGAACAAATATATGACTCTATATGAATGCCTCCGGCAGTGTACCGGGATGTGCAATGATCTAGCGTAGCAATGACATCAGAAAACGGACAAGCCATGAAAACATCATGCTAGCTATCTTACGATCATGCAAAGCAATATGACAATGAATGCTCAAGTCATGTATATGATGATGATGGAAGTTGCATGGCAATATATCTCGGAATGGCTATGGAAATGCCATGATAGGTAGGTATGGTGGCTGTTTTGAGGAAGGTATATGGTGGGTTTATGGTACCGGTGAAAGTTGTGCGGTACTAGAGAGGCTAGCAATGATGGAAGGGTGAGAGTGCGTATAATCCATGGACTCAACATTAGTCATAAAGAACTCACATACTTATTGCAAAAGTTTATTAGCCCTTGAAGCAAAGTACTACTACGCATGCCCCTAAGGGGATAGATTGGTAGGAAAATACCATCGCTCGTCCCCGACCGCCACGCATAAGTAAGACAATCAATAAATACCTCATGCTCCGACTTTGTTACATAACGGTTCACCATACGTGCATGCTACAGGAAACACAATCCTCAACACAAGTATTTATACTAATCCACAACTACCCACTAGCATGACTCTAATATCACCATCTTTATATCGCAAAACTATTGCAAGGAATCAAACATATCATATTCAATGATCTACAAGTTTATGTAGGATTTTATGACTAACCATGTGAATGACCAGTTCCTGTCATCTCTCTAAATAGATATAAGTGAAGCAAGAGAGTTTAATTCTTTCTACAAAAGATATTCCCACGCTCTAAAAAATCTAAGTGAATCAAAAGAGCATTCTACAAATGGCAGTTGTCTAAGTGAAGAGAAATAGGCAATCCAAACTTCAAATGATATAAGTGAAGCACATGAAGCATTCTATAAAGCCGTACTCAAAAGATATAAGTGAAGTGCATAGAGTATTCTATAAATCAACCAAGGACTACCTCATACCAGCATGGTGCATAAAATAAAGATGAAAACTAAATGCAAAAGATGCTCCAAGATTGCACATATCGCATGAACGAAACGAATCCAAAAACATACCGATACTTGTTGAAGAAAGAGGGGATGCCTTCCGGGGCATCCCCAAGCTTAGACGCTTGAGTATCCTTGAATATTTACTTGGGGTGCCTTGGGAATCCCCAATCTTGAGCTCTTGCCTCTCTTCCTTCTTCTCACATCGAGACCTTCTCTATCATCAAACACTTCATCCACACAAAACTTCAACAGAAAACTCGGTAAGATCCGTTAGTATAATAAAGCAAATCACTACTATAAGTACCATTGCAAACCAATTCATATTTTGTTTTTGCATTGTGTATACTGTAATATAACTTTTTAATGGCTTAATCCACTGATATGAATCGATAGTTTCATCAAAATAAGCAAACTATGCATCAAAAACAGAATCTGTATAAAACAGAACAGTCTGTAATAATCTGAACATTCACCAAACTTCTGATACTTGGGAAATTCTACCAAAATTAGGAAAAATAAAAAATTTGTATAGGAAGACAATGCAAAAAGAATCAGAACCATTTGACGTTCCAGCTAAAAATGTAAAATCGCGCACTACAGCCAAAGTTCCTGTCCTGCACCGTAGAAACCATCATACAAATGTAAACATCTTAAAGGCAAACCTTGGCACATTATTTTTATAATACAAAGGAATTGTACAAGGGGATAATTATTTTTGTTGAAAAGTTTCTGTAATCAAGATTCACAAAGTTGCCGTGAGCATGAACAAAGTTCAAGGAGCTCTCCCACTTCAACAATGCTTGTCTTTCTCACTTTCACTTTCCTTTTTGAAAAAGTTTTGGGTTCCCCTCTTTATTTATGTTGTTTTTAAACTATATAAAAGCACTCAATAGAAATAAATGACTCTCTAAAACTTCCAGGTTGTCTCCCTGGCGGTGCTTTCTTTAAAGCCATTAAGCTAGGCATATAGTGCTCAAGTAATGGATCCACCCGGATCCCAAGGTATATCAAAACCAATTTTAATTAACAATGATTTATAATTTAGTAGTGAGCACAAAGTAACATATATCATGCAACAACGAAGTCTAACTCTCTTCCTATGCATGGGATGTCATAAAAGAACAATTCATGCACACAAAGTAAAGGCCAATGCATAGTATAAATAGTTTCTTGCAATTTTATCTTGTTGGAAACATAGAGAGGTGGAGATATAGTTCCTCTCTCATAATAATTGCAAGTAGTAGCAGCAAGCACATGCATATTATATCTATCAAAATCATCATGTGTAATAGTAAAACACAACCCATCAATGTAATCCTTAATAAGTGCAAACTTCTCTGATATAGTGTAGCGACCAGACCTCAAACGGTCCAATCTCTGTGCTCCGGTGTCATCACTAGATCAGTAATGCTGACACCACACAGTACTTGAAGGATTTATAGTAGAGTAGCAATCACACACTTATTACATCGAGTGTCTCAAAAGAGAACTTATTACAATAAATATGGCTTAAGGCCATCTAACAACGATAACAACGGAAGGCTTGGAAGATAAGTGAGTCCATCAACTCCAACGGCATCACTGTGTACAGAACCACGACCTAAAACTCCTTAATCGTCGTCTGAAAAGTCTGCAACATTAATGTTGCAGCCCGAAAACGGGTCAGCACATGGAATATGCTGGCATTGTAACACATAGAGAGTAATGGAATGAAACAACTATTCTATATGCAAATTTGGCTGGTGGAAAGCTCTATGGTTACAGTTTTGCGTAAAGCCAATTTTCCCCTACTGCAAAGGAATAAATTTATTTAACTATCATGGTGGTTGTTAAACATTGAGAATGTTTGACAGCATTCTCAATCCCAATTAAACATCATCATTAAACAAACCCAACAAAATTAATTTTAGAGTAACATGTTGAGATTCACATTATAATCTAGGTACTAGATACTCAAGATGTCCATAACTGGGGACACGACTAACCATGATTAGTTTATACACTCTGCAGAGGTTTGCTCACTTTTCCCCACAAGACTCGATCGCCTCCGTTTGGTTTTCTCGCACTGCATGGTGTTTGAGAAATAGATGACCGAGACATAGTCTTTCAGAAGCGCTAGCACCTTACGAACGGGTAGACCGTACCAACCTACATCCCTACATCTGCTAGTCTACCACTGTAAGAGTTCGCATCACTTAGTCAACTATGCTAGAGCCCATAATAGCTTGTGGCTGCTCACGGAAGTTTCTAGTATGAATAATCTCATGATCCCTTTGAGCCTGGGTGGTGGTCCAAAAGAAAACAGGCAATCGCTGGAATACCCATGTGCCTCAATCCACCTAGATGTGTGTTTAGGTTGCCACCTTAAATAAACCATTAATTAACAAAGCTCACCTCTGTCATGGATACACTCACCCAATCCACGTCTACTAGCATAGCAATAATAAGCAAACGTAGAGTAACTCCCAAAGGTTTGATAATAAACAGGTAATAGGTTCTACCTCAACTACTCCCCAAACCCACAATTTAATTAGATCCTAATCATGCAATGTGTGATGATTGATCTAATGCAATAAAACTGGGTAGTAGGAGGTATGATCAAAGTGTTACTTGCCTTGCTGATGATCCGGGAAACCTAGCGATTCGAAGTAACAAGCGGCGCACTCCGGGTACTCTATCACAAACAAACAAACACACAATAAGTACTCAACTAATGCACAGGTAAAACTCAAATAAGAGATCTAACCAGAAAGTTCAACTTAAGAACTCCGGTTGGCAAAAAGAATCAAACCAAACGAAGCAACGAAAGACAAACAGCAAAAGAAACATGCTTCATTTACTATTCTGGATCTTAGGCAATTTTTACAGAAGCAAAAACTTGTTTAAGTTGGTTAAACGGAAAGAGGGTTTTGAAACGAAACTCCAGGCGCTTGAATCGCCTGATTCCGATAAACCAGCGAAAAGTTATACTAAAACGAAAATCAGATCAGAAATCGCGATAAAAAATAATCGCGGAAAATCCAAGAAAAAGAAAAATGACGAACAGATTAACGAACGAACGTTCGTTATCTGGATCTAACCGACGAACACATTCGTTAAAACGAACGAACGAGCGAACGCTCGCTAAATAACTAAACCGAAAAAACCGTTCTAATAAAAAAAGTGGATCTAAAAAAAATCTGCGGTTTTCTGAGGAAAACCGCCGGCGACGGCGGCTACCTCGGGCAGCGGGGCGGCGGCGAGGCGGCGCGGTGCGGGGCGGGGCGTGACGGCGGCGGCGCGGTGCTAGGGTTTCAGCGGGCGGGCTGGTGGGCTTCGGCGGCTCGGCGGGGTCGGCTTAAAAAAGCCCCCCGGGCGGAGTCCCGCTCGGGTACGGCCCGGAGTCGGTTCAGATTTTTTTTTAAATAATTCCGCGCAGAAAACTAACGAAAGAAATACTAAACGGACTTCAGAAATCCCGAAATAAATTTTTCCCGGCTTTTAAAATCAAGCCGCATAGGATGAACATTTATTTGGGGCCTAAATGCAATTTTGAAAAACGCACATTTTTCCTAAATTCAAATAAAATAGCAAATAAAACCAAATAAAATCTTATTTGATTTTTTATTAAATCCTCAATATTTCTTTATTTTGGGAAAGTCATTTTATTCCCTCTCTCATAATTTTTATAATAGAAATAATTGAAGATAAAATAAATAAATCAAATGACCCTATTTTCAAAATTTGAGACAACTCAAATATGAAAATAACGAAATCCCCAACTCTCTCCGAGGGTCCTTGAGTTGCGTGAAGTTTTTAGGATCAACCAAAATGCAATAATTATGATATGAAATGATGATCTAGTGTATAACATTCCAAGTTGAAAATTTGGGATGTTACAAACCTACCCCGCTTAAGATGAATCTCGCCCTCGAGATTCGGGTTGGATAGAAAATATGTGAGGGTGGTCCTTCAGCAAATCTTCCTCTCGTTCCCAGGTGGCTTCATCCTCCGTGTGGTGGCTCCACTGAACCTTGCAAAACTTGATAACCTTGCTGCGGGTGACTCGACTGGCATACTCTAGAATCTTAACTGGTTTCTCCTCATAGGTCAAATCACTATCCAACTGAATCGCTTCCAGTTGTACCGTATCTCTCAGTGGTATGTCAGCCATCTCCGCATGGCACTTCTTCAACTGGGATACATGAAACACGTCGTGAACTCCTGACAGTCCTTCGGGTAATTCCAACTTGTAGGCTACTTCTCCTATACGCTCCAAAACTTTGTATGGGCCTACAAAACATGGCGCTAGTTTTCCCTTAACTCCAAAGCGCTTAACTCCTCGAAGTGGAGATACTAGAAGATAAACTCGGTCTCCGACTTTGTAAACTGTCTCCTTGCGTTTAGAGTCTGCATAACTCTTCTGCCTGGACTGAGCTACCTTGAGCGTATCACGAATCAATTTCACTTTCTGTTCAGACTCCTTTATCAGATCCGGTCCAAACAACTGACGGTCTCCAACTTCATCCCAAGACAATGGGGCCTACACCTCCTTCCGTACAAGGCTTCGAAAGGGGCCATCTTCAAACTGGTTTGATAGCTGTTGTTGTAAGAAAACTCTGCATATGGCAAATTCTCATCCCAACTAGATCCATAATCTAGCGCACAAGCTCTTAGCATATCCTCCAAAATCTGATTGACTCTCTCGGTCTGTCCATCTGTCTGGGGTTGGAAAGCTGTGCTAAACTCCAGTCTGGTTCCCAAAGTCTCATGCAACTGATTCCAGAACTTTGAGTTAAACTGGGTTCCTCTATCTGATACAATGCTCCTTGGAACTCCATGCAGACATACGATCCTGGTCATGTATATCTTTGCAACTTTGCACTGGTATAGGTAGTCTTCACTGGAATGAAATGAGCTACCTTTGTCAAACGGTCGATCCTTGGGATTCCAATCCTTGGGATTCCAACACTATTAGGTCCGAGGGAAAAACATAGTTACCAATTCTTAATGGTAACCGATCACACCATAGACTAGCCATATATTCTGCTCCAGGCGAAGTTACTAACATGGGTGACCTAAGGGCTTGGGTTGGCAGTTTATACTTATCCACAAATCCCCTTGATATGTATGAATGCGATGCACCAGTATCGAAAAGAACGAGTGCAGTAAATGACTTAACCAAAAACTTAACGATTACTGCATCCGGCTGCTCTTCGACCTCCTCCACGTTAACGTGGTTCACCTGTCCCCTGTTGAAAGGGTTCGGCTTCTTCCCAGAGCTTCCATTGCCATTTCCATTCTGGGATTCAGGACATTCATTGGCATAATGTCCGGTCTTCTGGCACTTAAAACAAGTGACTTGGCTCAGGTCTTTCTTGGCTGGGTTTGATGGGTTGGTGCGGTTCTGGCCGTTGCTTCCTCCATTCCCATTACCATTCTTGGGGCCATTGTGATTGTGTGAGCTACCTCCTTCATGGGTATGCTGAAAATGTCCTCCCGGCCTAGGGGTAAATCGTGGCTTCCGCTGAGCTCATGAATTGTACTTTCCTTCGGGGAAATCCTTCACTACTGGTACTTCCTCCTGCACAACTCCGGTTAAAAAATTTACTTGAGTCCTCTTTGGCACATGTTGGGATACATACTTGATCCTTCTCCCTTCTGGGGTGGTAAGAAAAATTGACTTACTGGCGCATTCAATATTCCCTTCATACTTTGACAACCAATCCATGCCTAATATCACATCCAATCCCTGGGATTCCAACACTATTAGGTCTGAGGGAAAAACATAGTTACCAATTCTTAATGGTAACCGATCACACCATAGACTAGCCATATATTCTGCTCCAGGCGAAGTTACTAACATGGGTGACGTAAGGGCTTGGGTTGGCAGTTTATACTTATCCACAAATCCCCTTGATATGTATGAATGCGGTGCACCAGTATCGAAAAGAACGAGTGCAGTAAATGACTTAACAAAAAACTTACCGATTACTGCATCCGGCTGCTCTTCAACCTCCTCCACGTTAACGTGGTTCACCTGTCCCCTGTTGAAAGGGTTCGGCTTCTTCCCAGAGCTTCCATTGCCATTTCCATTCTGGGATTCAGGACATTCATTGGCATAATGTCCGGTCTTCTGGCACTTAAAACAAGTGACTTGGCTCAGGTCTTTCTTGGCTGGGGTTGATGGGTTGGTGCGGTTCTGGCCGTTGCTTCCTCCATTCCCATTACCATTCTCGGGGCCATTGTGATTGTGTGAGCTACCTCCTCCATGGGTATGCTGAAAATGTCCTCCCGGCCTAGGGGTAAATCGTGGCTTCTGCTGAGCTCATGAATTGTACTTTCCTTCGGGGAAATCCTTCACTACTGGTACTTCCTCCTGCACAACTCTGGTTAAACAATTTACTTGAGTCCTCTTTGGCACATGTTGGGATACATACTTGATCCTTCTCCCTTCTGGGGTGGTAAGCAAAATTGACTTACTGGCGCATTCAATATTCCCTTCATACTTTGACAACCAATCCATGCCTAATATCACATCCAATCCCTGGGATTCCAACACTATTAGGTCTGAGGGAAAAACATAGTTACAAATTCTTAATGGTAACCGATCACACCATAGACTAGCCATATATTCTGCTCCAGGCGAAGTTACTAACATGGGTGACCTAAGGGCTTGGGTTGGCAGTTTATACTTATCCACAAATCCCCTTGATATGTATGAATGCGATGCACCAGTATCGAAAAGAACGAGTGCAGTAATTGACTTAACCAAAAACTTACCGATTACTGCATCCGGATGCTCTTCAACCTCCTCCACATTAATGTGGTTCACCTGTCCCCTGTTGAAAGGGTTCGGCTTCTTCCCAGAGCTTCCATTGCCATTTTCATTCTGGGATTCAGGACATTCATTGGCATAATGTCCGGTCTTCTGGCACTTAAAACAAGTGACTTGGCTCAGGTCTTTCTTGGCTGGGGTTGATGGGTTGGTGCGGTTCTGGCTGTTGCTTCCTCCATTCCCATTACCATTCTCGGGGTCATTGTGATTGTGTGAGCTACCTCCTCCATGGGTATGCTGAAAATGTCCTCCCGGCCTAGGGGTAAATCGTGGCTTCTGCTGAGCTCATGAATTGTACTTTCCTTCGGGGAAATCCTTCACTACTGGTACTTCCTCCTGCACAACTCCGGTTAAACAATTTACTTGAGTCCTCTTTGGCACATGTTGCGATACATACTTGATCCTTCTCCCTTCTGGGGTGGTAAGAAAAATTGACTTACTGGCGCATTCAATATTCCCTTCATACTTCGACAACCAATCCATCCCTAATATCACATCCAATCCCTGGGATTCCAACACTATTAGGTCTGAGGGAAAAACATAGTTACCAATTCTTAATGGTAACCGATCACACCATAGACTAGCCATATATTCTACTCCAGGCGAAGTTACTAACATGGGTGACCTAAGGGCTTGGGTTGGCAGTTTATACTTATCCACAAATCCCCTTGATATGTATGAATGCGATGCACCAGTATCGAAAAGAACAAGTGCAGTAAATGACTTAACCAAAAACTTACCGATTACTGCATCCGGCTGCTCTTCAACCTCCTCCACGTTAACGTGGTTCACCTGTCCCCTGTTGAAAGGGTTTGGCTTCTTCCAAAAGCTTCCATTGCCATTTCCATTCTGGAATTCAGGACATTCATTGGCATAATGTCCGGTCTTCTGGCACTTAAAACAAGTGACTTGGCTCAGGTCTTTCTTGGCTGGGGTTGATGGGTTGGTGCGGTTCTGGCCGTTGCTTCCTCCATTCCCATTACCATTCTCGGGGCCATTGTGATTGTGTGAGCTACCTCCTCCATGGGTATGCTGAAAATGTCCTCCCGGCCTAGGGGTAAATCATGGCTTCTGCTGAGCTCATGAATTGTACTTTCCTTCGGGGAAATCCTTCACTACTGGTACTTCCTCCTGCACAACTCCGGTTAAACAATTTACTTGAGTCCTCTTTGGCACATGTTGGGATACATACTTGATCCTTCTCCCTTCTGGGGTGGTAAGCAAAATTGACTTACTGGCGCATTCAATATTCCCTTCATACTTTGACAACCAATCCATGCCTAATATCACATCCAATCCCTGGGATTCCAACACTATTAGGTCTGAGGGAAAAACATAGTTACCAATTCTTAATGGTAACCGATCACACCATAGACTAGCCATATATTCTGCTCCAGGCAAAGTTACTAACATGGGTGACCTAAGGGCTTGGGTTGGCAGTTTATACTTATCCACAAATGCCCTTGATATGTATGAATGCGATGCACGAGTATCGAAAAGAACGAGTGCAGTAAATGACTTAACCAAAAACTTACCGATTACTACATCCGGCTGCTCTTCAACCTCCTCCACGTTAACGTGGTTCACATGTCCCCTGTTGAAAGGGTTCGGCTTCTTCCCAGAGCTTCCATTGCCATTTCCATTCTGGGATTGAGGACATTCATTGGCATAATGTCCGGTCTTCTGGCACTTAAAACAAGTGACTTGGCTGAGGTCTTTCTTGGCTGGGGTTGATGGGTTGGTGCGGTTCTGGCCGTTGCTTCCTCCATTCCCATTACCATTCTCGGGGCCATTGTGATTGTGTGAGCTACCTCCTCCATGGGTATGCTGAAAATGTCCTCCCGGCCTAGGGGTAAATCGTGGCTTCTGCTGAGCTCATGAATTGTACTTTCCTTCGGGGAAATCCTTCACTACTGGTACTTCCTCCTGCACAACTCCGGTTAAACAATTTACTTGAGTCCTCTTTGGCACATGTTGGGATACATACTTGATCCTTCTCCCTTCTGGGGTGGTAAGCAAAATTGACTTACTAGCGAATTCAATATTCCCTTCATACTTTGACAACCAATCCATGCCTAATATCACATCCAATCCCTTGGATTCCAACACTATTAGGTCTGAGGGAAAAACATAGTTACCAATTCTTAATGGTAACTGATCACACCATAGACTAGCCATATATTCTGCTCCAGGCGAAGTTACTAACATGGGTGACCTAAGGGCTTGGGTTGGCAGTTTATACTTATCAACAAATCCCCTTGATATGTATGAATGTGATGCACCAGTATCGAAAAGAACGAGTGCAGTAAATGACTTAACCAAAAACTTACCGATTACTGCATCCGGCTGCTCTTCAACCTCCTCCATGTTAACGTGGTTCACCTGTCCCCTGTTGAAAGGGTTCGGCTTCTTCCCAGAGCTTCCATTGCCATTTCCATTCTGGGATTCAGGACATTCATTGGCATAATGTCCGGTCTTCTGGCACTTAAAACAAGTGACTTGGCTCAGGTCTTTCTTGGCTGGGGTTGATGGGTTGGTGCGGTTCTGGCCGTTGCTTCCTCCATTCCCATTACCATTCTCGGGGCCATTGTGATTGTGTGAGCTACCTCCTCCATGGGTATGCTGAAAATGTCCTCCCGGCCTAGGGGTAAATCGTGGCTTCTGCTGAGCTCATGAATTGTACTTTCCTTCGGGGAAATCCTTCACTACTGGTACTTCCTCCTGCACACTCCGGTTAAACAATTTACTTGAGTCCTCTTTGGCACATGTTGGGATACATACTTGATCCTTCTCCCTTCTGGCGTGGTAAGCAAAATTGACTTACTGGCGCATTCAATATTCCCTTCATACTTTGACAACCAATCCATGCCTAATATCACATCCAATCCCTGGGATTCCAACACTATTAGGTCTGAGGGAAAAACATAGTTACCAATTCTTAATGGTAACCGATCACACCATAGACTAGCCATATATTCTGCTCCAGGCGAAGTTACTAACATGGGTGACCTAAGGGCTTGGGTTGGCAGTTTATACTTATCCACAAATCCCCTTGATATGTATGAATGCGATACACCAGTATCAAAAAGAACCAGTGCAGTAAATGACTTAACCAAAAACTTACCGATTACTGCATCCGGCTGCTCTTCAACCTCCTCCACGTTAATGTGGTTCACCTGTCCCCTGTTGAAAGGGTTCGGCTTCTTCCCAGAGCTTCCATTTCCATTTTCATTCTGGGATTCAGGACATTCATTGGCATAATGTCCGGTCTTCTGGCACTTAAAACAAGTGACTTGGCTCAGGTCTTTCTTGGCTGGGGTTGATGGGTTGGTGCGGTTCTGGCCGTTGCTTCCTCCATTCCCATTACCATTCTCGGGGCCATTGTGATTGTGTGAGCTACCTCCTCCATGGGTATGCTGAAAATGTCGTCCCGGCCTAGGGGTAAATCGTGGCTTCTGCTGAGCTCATGAATTGTACTTTCCTTCGGGGAAATCCTTCACTACTGGTACTTCCTCCTGCACAACTCCGGTTAAACAATTTACTTGAGTCCTCTTTGGCACATGTTGGGATACATACTTGATCCTTCTCCCTTCTGGGGTGGTAAGAAAAATTGACTTACTGGCGCATTCAATATTCCATTCATACTTCGACAACCAATCCATGCCTAATATCACATCCAATCCCTGGGATTCCAACACTATTAGGTCTGAGGGAAAAACATAGTTACTAATTCTTAATGGTAACCGATCACACCATAGACTAGCCATATATTCTGCTCCAGGCGAAGTTACTAACATGGGTGACCTAAGGGCTTGGGTTGGCAGTTTATACTTATCCACAAATCCCCTTGATATGTATGAATGCGATGCACCAGTATCGAAAAGAACGAGTGCAGTAAATGACTTAACCAAAAACTTACCGATTACTGCATCTGGCTGCTCTTCAACCTCCTCCATGTTAACGTGGTTCACCTGTCCCCTGTTGAAAGGGTTCGGCTTCTTCCAAAAGCTTCCATTGCCATTTCCATTCTGGGATTCAGGACATTCATTGGCATAATGTCCGGTCTTCTGGCACTTAAAACAAGTGACTTGGCTCAGGTCTTTCTTGGCTGGGGTTGATGGGTTGGTGCGGTTCTGGCCCTTGCTTCCTCCATTCCCATTAGCATTCTCGGGGCCATTGTGATTGTGTGAGCTACCTCCTCCATGGGTATGCTGAAAATGTCCTCCCGGCCTAGGGGTAAATCGTGGCTTCTGCTGAGCTCATGAATTGTACTTTCCTTCGGGGAAATCCTTCACTACTGGTACTTCCTCCTGCACACTCCGGTTAAACAATTTACTTGAGTCCTCTTTGGCACATGTTGGGATACATACCTGATCCTTCTCCCTTCTGGGGTGGTAAGCAAAATTGACTTACTGGCGCATTCAATATTCCCTTCATACTTTGACAACCAATCCATGCCTAATATCACATCCAATCCCTGGGATTCCAACACTATTAGGTCCGAGGGAAAAACATAGTTACCAATTCTTAATGGTAACCGATCACACCATAGACTAGCCATATATTCTGCTCCAGGCGAAGTTACTAACATGGGTGACCTAAGGGCTTGGGTTGGCAGTTTATACTTATCCACAAATCCCCTTGATATGTATGAATGCGATGCACCAGTATCGAAAAGAATGAGTGCAGTTAATGACTTAACCAAAAACTTACCGATTACTGCATCCGGCTGCTCTTCAACCTCCTCCACGTTAACGTGGTTCACCTGTCCCCTGTTGAAAGGGTTCGGCTTCTTCCCAGATCTTCCATTGCCATTTCCATTCTGGGATTCAGGACATTCATTGGCATAATGTCCGGTCTTCTGGCACTTAAAACAAGTGACTTGGCTCAGGTCTTTCTTGGTGGGGTTGATGGGTTGGTGCGGTTCTGGCCGTTGCTTCCTCCATTCCCATTACCATTCTCGGGGCCATTGTGATTGTGTGAGCTACCTCCTCCATGGGTATGCTGAAAATGTCCTCCCGGCCTAGGGGTAAATCATGGCTTCTGCTGAGCTCATGAATTGTACTTTCCTTCATGGAAATCCTTCACTACTGGTACTTCCTCCTGCACAACTCCGGTTAAACAATTTACTTGAGTCCTCTTTGGCACATGTTGGGATACATACCTGATCTTTCTCCCTTCTGGGGTGGTAAGCAAAATTGACTTACTGGCGCATTCAATATTCCCTTCATACTTTGACAACCAATCCATGCCTAATATCACATCCAATCCCTGGGATTCCAACACTATTAGGTCTGAGGGAAAAACATAGTTACCAATTCTTAATGGTAACCGATCACACCATAGACTAGCCATATATTCTGCTCCAGGCGAAGTTACTAACATGGGTGACCTAAGGGCTTGGGTTGGCAGTTTATACTTATCCACAAATACCCTTGATATGTATGAATGAGATGCACCAGTATCGAAAAGAACGAGTGCAGTAAATGACTTAACCAAAAACTTACCGATTACTGCATCCGGCTGCTCTTCAACCTCCTCCACGTTAACGTGGTTCACCTGTCCCCTGTTGAAAGGGTTCGTCTTCTTCCCAGAGCTTCCATTGCCATTTCCATTCTGGGATTCAGGACATTCATTGGCATAATGTCCGGTCTTCTGGCACTTAAAACAAGTGACTTGGCTCAGGTCTTTCTTGGCTGGGGTTGATGGGTTGGTGCGGTTCTGGCCGTTGCTTCCTCCATTCCCATTACAATTCTCGGGGCCATTGTGATTGTGTGAGCTACCTCCTCCATGGGTATGCTGAAAATGTCCTCCCGGCCTAGGGGTAAATCGTGGCTTATGCTGAGCTCATGAATTGTACTTTCCTTCGGGGAAATCCTTCACTACTGGTACTTCCTCCTGCACACTCCGGTTAAACAATTTACTTGAGTCCTCTTTGGCACATGTTGGGATACATACCTGATCCTTCTCCCTTCTGGGGTGGTAAGCAAAATTGACTTACTAGCGCATTCAATATTCCCTTCATACTTTGACAACCAATCCATTCCTAATATCACATCCAATCCCTGGGATTCCAACACTATTAGGTCTGAGGGAAGAACATAGTTACCAATTCTTAATGGTAACCGATCACACCATAGACTAGCCATATATTCTGCTCCAGGCGAAGTTACTAACATGGGTGACCTAAGGGCTTGGGTTGGTAGTTTATACTTATCCACAAATCCCCTTGATATGTATGAATGCGATGCACCAGTATCGAAAAGAACGAGTGCAGTAAATGACTTAACCAAAAACTTACCGATTACTGCATCCGGCTGCTCTTCAACCTCCTCCACGTTAACGTGGTTCACTTGTCCCCTGTTGAAAGGGTTCGGCTTCTTCCCAGAGCTTCCATTGCCATTTCCATTCTGGGATTCAGGACATTCATTGGCATAATGTCCGGTCTTCTGGCACTTAAAACAAGTGACTTGGCTCAGGTCTTTCTTGGCTGGGGTTGATGGGTTGGTGCGGTTCTAGCCGTTGCTTCCTCCATTCCCATTACCATTCTCTGGGCCATTGTGATTGTGTGAGCTACCTCCTCCATGGGTATGCTGAAAATGTCCTCCCGGCCTAGGGGTAAATCGTGGCTTCTGCTGAGCTCATGAATTGTACTTTCCTTCGGGGAAATCCTTCACTACTGGTACTTCCTCCTGCACAACTCCGGTTAAACAATTTACTTGAGTCCTCTTTGGCACATGTTGGGATACATACTTGATCCTTCTCCCTTCTGGCGTGGTAAGCAAAATTGACTTACTGGCGCATTCAATATTCCCTTCATACTTTGACAACCAATCCATGCCTAATATCACATCCAATCCCTGGGATTCCAACACTATTAGGTCTGAGGGAAAAACATAGTTACCAATTCTTAATGGTAACTGATCACACCATAGACTAGCCATATATTCTGCTCCAGGCGTAGTTACTAACATGGGTGACCTAAGGGCCTGGGTTGGCAGTTTATACTTATCCACAAATCCCCTTGATATGTATGAATGCGATGCACCAGTATCGAAAAGAACGAGTGCGGTAAATGACTTAACCAAAAACTTACCGATTACTGCATCCGGCTGCTCTTCAACCTCCTCCAAGTTAACGTGGTTCACCTGTCCCCTGTTGAAAGGGTTCGGCTTCTTCCCAGAGCTTCCATTGCCATTTCCATTCTGGGATTGAGGACATTCATTGGCATAATGTCCGGTCTTCTGGCACTTAAAACAAGTGACTTGGCTGAGGTCTTTCTTGGCTGGGGTTGATGGGTTGGTGCGGTTCTGGCCGTTGCTTCCTCCATTCCCATTACCATTCTCGGGGCCATTGTGATTGTGTGAGCTACCTCCTCCATGGGTATGCTGAAAATGTCCTCCCGGCCTAGGGGTAAATCGTGGCTTCTGCTGAGCTCATGAATTGTACTTTCCTTCGGGGAAATCCTTCACTACTGGTACTTCCTCCTGCACACTCCGGTTAAACAATTTACTTGAGTCCTCTTTGGCACATGTTGGGATACATACCTGATCCTTCTCCCTTCTGGGGTGGTAAGCAAAATTGACTTACTGGCGCATTCAATATTCCCTTCATACTTTGACAACCAATCCATGCCTAATATCACATCCAATCCCAGGGATTCCAACACTATTAGGTCTGAGGGAAAAACATAGTTACCAATTCTTAATGGTAACCGATCACACCATAGACTAGCCATATATTCTGCTCCAGGCGAAGTTACTAACATGGGTGACCTAAAGGCTTGGGTTGGCAGTTTATACTTATCCACAAATCCCCTTGATATGTATGAATGCGATGCACCAGTATCGAAAAGAACGAGTGCAGTTAATGACTTAACCAAAAACTTACCGATTACTGCATCCGGCTGCTCTTCAACCTCCTCCACGTTAACGTGGTTCACCTGTCCCCTGTTGAAAGGGTTCGGCTTCTTCCCAGATCTTCCATTGTCATTTCCATTCTGGGATTCAGGACATTCATTGGCATAATGTCCGGTCTTCTGGCACTTAAAACAAGTGACTTGGCTCAGGTCTTTCTTGGTGGGGTTGATGGGTTGGTGCAGTTCTGGCCGTTGCTTCCTCCATTCCCATTACCATTCTCGGGGCCATTGTGATTGTGTGAGCTACCTCCTCCATGGGTATGCTGAAAATGTCCTCCCGGCCTAGGGGTAAATCGTGGCTTCTGCTGAGCTCATGAATTGTACTTTCCTTCGGGGAAATCCTTCACTACTGGTACTTCCTCCTGCACAACTCCGGTTAAACAATTTACTTGAGTCCTCTTTGGCACATGTTGGGATACATACCTGATCTTTCTCCCTTCTGGGGTGGTAAGCAAAATTGACTTACTGGCGCATTCAATATTCCCTTCATACTTTGACAACCAATCCATGCCTAATATCACATCCAATCCCTGGGATTCCAACACTATTAGGTCTGAGGGAAAAACATGGTTACCAATTCTTAATGGTAACCGATCACACCATAGACTAGCCATATATTCTGCTCCAGGCGAAGTTACTAACATGGGTGACCTAAGGGCTTGGGTTGGCAGTTTATACTTATCCACAAATCCCCTTGATATGTTTGAATGCGATGCACCAGTATCGAAAAGAACGAGTGGAGTAAATGACTTAACCAAAAACTTAACGATTACTGCATCCGGCTGCTCTTCAACCTCCTCCACGTTAACGTGGTTCACGTGTCCCATTTTGAAAGGGTTCGGCTTCTTCCCAGAGCTTCCATTGCCATTTCCATTCTGGGATTCAGGACATTCATTGGCATAATGTCCGGTCTTCTGGCACTTAAAACAAGTGACTTGGCTCAGGTCTTTCTTGGCTGGGGTTGATGGGTTGGTGCGGTTCTGGCCGTTGCTTCCTCCATTCCCATTACCATTCTCGGGGCCATTGTGATTGTGTGAGCTACCTCCTCCATGGGTATGCTGAAAATGTCCTCCCGGCCTAGGGGTAAATCGTGGCTTCTACTGAGCTCATGAATTGTACTTTCCTTCGGGGAAATCCTTCACTACTGGTAATTCCTCCTGCACAACTCCGGTTAAACAATTTACTTGAGTCCTCTTTGGCACATGTTGGGATACATACTTGGTCCTTCTCCCTTCTGGGGTGGTAAGCAAAATTGACTTACTGGCGCATTCAATATTCCCTTCATACTTTGACAACCAATCCATGCCTAGTATCACATCCAATCCCTAGGATTCCAACACTATTAGGTCTGAGGGAAAAACATAGTTACCAATTCTTAATGGTAACCGATCACACCATAGACTAGCCATATATTCTGCTCCAGGCGAAGTTACTAACATGGGTGACCTAAGGGCTTGGGTTGGCAGTTTATACTTATCCACAAATGCCCTTGATATGTACGAATGCGATGCACGAGTATCGAAAAGAACGAGTGCAGTAAATGACTTAACCAAAAACTTACCGATTACTGCATCCGGCTGCTCTTCAACCACCTCCACGTTAACGTGGTTCACATGTCCCCTGTTGAAAGGGTTCGGCTTCTTCCCAGAGCTTCCATTGCCATTTCCATTCTGGGATTCAGGACATTCATTGGCATAATGTCCAGTCTTCTGGCACTTAAAACAAGTGACTTGGCTCAGGTCTTTCTTGGCTGGGGTTGATGGGTTGGTGCGGTTCTGGCCGTTGCTTCCTCCATTCCCATTACCATTCTCGGGGCCATTGTGATTGTGTGAGCTACCTCCTCCATGGGTATGCTGAAAATGTCCTCCTGGCCTAGGGGTAAATCGTGGCTTCTGCTGAGCTCATGAATTGTACTTTCCTTCGGGGAAATCCTTCACTACTGGTACTTCCTCCTGCACAACTCCGGTTAAACAATTTACTTGAGTCCTCTTTGGCACATGTTGGGATACATACTTGATCCTTCTCCCTTCTGGGGTGGTAAGCAAAATTGACTTACTGGCGCATTCAATATTCCCTTCATACTTTGACAACCAATCCTTGCCTAATATCACATCCAATCCCTGGGATTCCAACACTATTAGGTCTGAGGGAAAAACATGGTTACCAATTCTTAATGGTAACCGATCACACCATAGACTTGCCATATATTCTGCTCCAGGCGAAGTTACTAACATGGGTGACCTAAGGGCTTGGGTTGGCAGTTTATACTTATCCACAAATCCCCTTGATATGTATGAATGCGATGCACCAGTATCGAAAAGAACGAGTGCAGTAAATGACTTAACCAAAAACTTACCGATTACTGCATCCGGCTGCTCTTCAACCTCCTCCACGTTAACGTGGTTCACGTGTCCCATGTTGAAAGGGTTCGGCTTCTTCCCAGAGATTCCATTGCCATTTCCATTCTGGGATTCAGGACATTCATTGGCATAATGTCCGGTCTTCTGGCACTTAAAACAAGTGACTTGGCTTAGGTCTTTCTTGGCTGGGGTTGATGGGTTGGTGCGGTTCTGGCCGTTGCTTCCTCCATTCCCATTACCATTCTCGGGGCCATTGTGATTGTGTGAGCTACCTCCTCCATGGGTATGCTGAAAACGTCCTCCCGGCCTAGGGGTAAATCGTGGCTTCTGCTGAGCTCATGAATTGTACTTCCCTCAGGGAAATCCTTCACTACTGGTACTTCCTCCTGCACAACTCCGGTTAAACAATTTACTTGAGTCCTCTTTGGCACATGTTGGGATACATACTTGATCCTTCACCCTTCTGGGGTGGTAAGCAAAATTGACTTACTGGCGCATTCAATATCCCCTTCATACTTTGACAAACAATCCATGCCTAATATCACATCCAATACTTGGGATTCCAACACTATTAGGTCTGAGGGAAAAACATAGTTACCAATTCTTAATGGTAACCGATCACACCATAGACCAGCCATATATTCTGCTCCAGGCGAAGTTACTAACATGGGTGACCTAAGGGCTTGTGTTGGCAGTTTATACTTATCCACAAATCCCCTTGATATGTATGAATGCGATGCACCAGTATCGAAAAGAACGAGTGCAGTAAATGACTTAACCAAAAACTTACCGATTACTGCATCCGGCTGCTCTTCAACCTCCTCCACGTTAACGTGGTTCACCTGTCCCCTATTGAAAGGGTTCGGCTTCTTCCCAGAGCTTCCATTGCCATTTGCATTCTAGGATTCAGGACATTCATTGGCATAATGTCCGGTCTTCTGGCACTTAAAACAAGTGACTTGGCTCAGGTCTTTCTTGGCTGGGGTTGATGGGTTGGTGCGGTTCTGGCCGTTGCTTCCTCCATTCCCATTACCATTCTCGGGGCCATTGTGATTCTGTGAGCTACCTCCTCCATGGGTATGCTGAAAATGTCCTCCCGACCTAGGGGTAAATCGTGGCTTCTGCTGAGCTCATGAATTGTACTTTCCTTCGGGGAAATCCTTCACTACTAGTACTTCCTCCTGCACAACTCCGGTTAAACAATTTACTTGAGTCCTCTTTGGCACATGTTGGGATACATACTTGATCCTTCTCCCTTCTGGGGTGGTAAGCAAAATTGACTTACTGGAGCATTCAATATTCCCTTCATACTTTGACAACCAATCCATGCCTAATATCACATCCAATCCCTGGGATTTCAACACTATTAGGTCTGAGGGAAAAACATGGTTACCAATTCTTAATGGTAACCGATCACACCATAGACTAGCCATATATTCTGCTCCAGGCGAAGTTACTAACATGGGTGACCTAAGGGCTTGGGTTGGCAGCTTATACTTATCCACAAATCCCCTTGATATGTATGAATGTGATGCACCAGTATTGAAAAGAACGAGTGCAGTAAATGACTTAACCAAAAACTTACCGATTACTGCATCCGGCTGCTCTTCAACCTCCTCCACGTTAACGTGGTTTACCTGTCCCCTGTTGAAAGGGTTCGGCTTCTTCCCAGAGCTTCCATTGCCATTTCCTTTCTGGGATTCAGGACATTCATTGGCATAATGTCCGGTCTTCTGGCACTTAAAACAAGTGACTTGGCTCAGGTCTTTCTTGGCTGGGGTTGATGGGTTGGTGCGGTTCTGGCCGTTGCTTCCTCCATTCCCATTACCATTCTCGGGGCCATTGTGATTGTGTGAGCTACCTCCTCCATGGGTATGCTGAAAATGTCCTCCCGGCCTAGGGGTAAATCATGGCTTCTGCTGAGCTCATGAATTGTACTTTCCTTCATGGAAAGCCTTCACTACTGGTACTTCCTCCTGCACAACTCCGGTTAAACAATTTACTTGAGTCCTCTTTGGCACATGTTGGGATACATACCTGATCTTTCTCCCTTCTGGGGTGGTAAGCAAAATTGACTTACTGGCGCATTCAATATTCCCTTCATACTTTGACAACCAATCCATGCCTAATATCACATCCAATCCCTGGGATTCCAACACTATTAGGTCTGAGGGAAAAACATAGTTACCAATTCTTAATGGTAACCGATCACACCATAGACTAGCCATATATTCTGCTCCAGGCGAAGTTACTAACATGGGTGACCTAAGGGCTTGGGTTGGCAGTTTATACTTATCCACAAATCCCCTTGATATGTATGAATGAGATGCACCAGTATCGAAAAGAACGAGTGCAGTAAATGACTTAACCAAAAACTTACCGATTACTGCATCCGGCTGCTCTTCAACCTCCTCCACGTTAACGTGGTTCACCTGTCCCCTGTTGAAAGGGTTCGTCTTCTGCCCAGAGCTTCCATTGCCATTTCCATTCTGGGATTCAGGACATTCATTGGCATAATGTCCGGTCTTCTGGCACTTAAAACAAGTGACTTGGCTCAGGTCTTTCTTGGTGGGGTTGATGGGTTGGTGCGGTTCTGGCCGTTGCTTCCTCCATTCCCATTACCATTCTCGGGGCCATTGTGATTGTGTGAGCTACCTCCTCCATGGGTATGCTGAAAATGTCCTCCCGGCCTAGGGGTAAATCATGGCTTCTGCTGAGCTCATGAATTGTACTTTCCTTCATGGAAATCCTTCACTACTGGTACTTCCTCCTGCACAACTCCGGTTAAACAATTTACTTGAGTCCTCTTTGGCACATGTTGGGATACATACCTGATCTTTCTCCCTTTTGGGGTGGTAAGCAAAATTGACTTACTGGCGCATTCAATATTCCCTTCATACTTTGACAACCAATCCATGCCTAATATCACATCCAATCCCTGGGATTCCAACACTATTAGGTCTGAGGGAAAAACATAGTTACCAATTCTTAATGGTAACCGATCACACCATAGACTAGCCATATATTCTGCTCCAGGCGAAGTTACTAACATGGGTGACCTAAGGGCTTGGGTTGGCAGTTTATACTTATCCACAAATCCCCTTGATATGTATGAATGAGATGCACCAGTATCGAAAAGAACGAGTGCAGTAAATGACTTAACCAAAAACTTACCGATTACTGCATCCGGCTGCTCTTCAACCTCCTCCACGTTAACATGGTTCACCTGTCCCCTGTTGAAAGGGTTCGTCTTCTTCCCAGAGCTTCCATTGCCATTTCCATTCTGGGATTCAGGACATTCATTGGCATAATGTCCGGTCTTCTGGCACTTAAAACAAGTGACTTGGCTCAGGTCTTTCTTGGCTGGGGTTGATGGGTTGGTGCGGTTCTGGCCGTTGCTTCCTCCATTCCCATTACAATTCTCGGGGCCATTGTGATTGTGTGAGCTACCTCCTCCATGGGTATGCTGAAAATGTCCTCCCGGCCTAGAGGTAAATCGTGGCTTCTGCTGAGCTCATGAATTGTACTTTCCTTCGGGGAAATCCTTCACTACTGGTACTTCCTCCTGCACACTCCGGTTAAACAATTTACTTGAGTCCTCTTTGGCACATGTTGGGATACATACCTGATCCTTCTCCCTTCTGGGGTGGTAAGCAAAATTGACTTACTAGCGCATTCAATATTCCCTTCATACTTTGACAACCAATCCATGCCTAATATCACATCCAATCCCTGGGATTCCAACACTATTAGGTCTGAGGGAAGAACATAGTTACCAATTCTTAATGGTAACCGATCACACCATAGACTAGCCATATATTCTGCTCCAGGCGAAGTTACTAACATGGGTGACCTAAGGGCTTGGGTTGGTAGTTTATACTTATCCACAAATCCCCTTGATATGTATGAATGCGATGCACCAGTACCGAAAAGAACGAGTGCAGTAAATGACTTAACCAAAAACTTACCGATTACTGCATCCGGCTGCTCTTCAACCTCCTCCACGTTAACGTGGTTCACTTGTCCCCTGTTGAAAGGGTTCGGCTTCTTCCCAGAGCTTCCATTGCCATTTCCATTCTGGGATTCAGGACATTCATTGGCATAATGTCCGGTCTTCTGGCACTTAAAACAAGTGACTTGGCTCAGGTCTTTCTTGGCTGGGGTTGATGGGTTGGTGCGGTTCTGGCCGTTGCTTCCTCCATTCCCATTACCATTCTCTGGGCCATTGTGATTGTGTGAGCTACCTCCTCCATGGGTATGCTGAAAATGTCCTCCCGGCCTAGGGGTAAATCGTGGCGTCTGCTGAGCTCATGAATTGTACTTTCCTTCGGGGAAATCCTTCACTACTGGTACTTCCTCCTGCACAACTCCGGTTAAACAATTTACTTGAGTCCTCTTTGGCACATGTTGGGATACATACTTGATCCTTCTCCCTTCTGGGGTGGTAAGCAAAATTGACTTACTGGCGCATTCAATATTCCCTTCATACTTTGACCACCAATCCATGCCTAATATCACATCCAATCCCTGGGATTCCAACACTATTAGGTCTGAGGGAAAAACATAGTTACCAATTCTTAATGGTAACTGATCACACCATAGACTAGCCATATATTCTGCTCCAGGCGTAGTTACTAACATGGGTGACCTAAGGGCCTGGGTTGGCAGTTTATACTTATCCACAAATCCCCTTGATATGTATGAATGCGATGCACCAGTATCGAAAAGAACGAGTGCAGTTAATGACTTAACCAAAAACTTACCGATTACTGCATCCGGCTGCTCTTCAACCTCCTCCACGTTAACGTGGTTCACCTGTCCCCTGTTGAAAGGGTTCGGCTTCTTCCCAGATCTTCCATTGTCATTTCCATTCTGGGATTCAGGACATTCATTGGCATAATGTCCGGTCTTCTGGCACTCAAAACAAGTGACTTGGCTCAGGTCTTTCTTGGTGGGGTTGATGGGTTGGTGCAGTTCTGGCCGTTGCTTCCTCCATTCCCATTACCATTCTCGGGGCCATTGTGATTGTGTGAGCTACCTCCTCCATGGGTATGCTGAAAATGTCCTCCCGGCCTAGGGGTAAATCGTGGCTTCTGCTGAGCTCATGAATAGTACTTTCCTTCGGGGAAATCCTTCACTACTGGTACTTCCTCCTGCACAACTCCGGTTAAACAATTTACTTGAGTCCTCTTTGGCACATGTTGGGATACATACCTGATCTTTCTCCCTTCTGGGGTGGTAAGCAAAATTGACTTACTGGCGCATTCAATATTCCCTTCATACTTTGACAACCAATCCATGCCTAATATCACATCCAATCCCTGGGATTCCAACACTATTAGGTCTGAGGCAAAAACATGGTTACCAATTCTTAATGGTAACCGATCACACCATAGACTAGCCATATATTCTGCTCCAGGCGAAGTTACTAACATGGGTGACCTAAGGGCTTGGGTTGGCAGTTTATACTTATCCACAAATCCCCTTGATATGTTTGAATGCGATGCCCCAGTATCGAAAAGAACGAGTGGAGTAAATGACTTAACCAAAAACTTAACGATTACTGCATCCGGCTGCTCTTCAACCTCCTCCACGTTAACGTGGTTCACGTGTCCCATTTTGAAAGGGTTCGGCTTCTTCCCAGAGCTTCCATTGCCATTTCCATTCTGGGATTCAGGACATTCATTGGCATAATGTCCGGTCTTCTGGCACTTAAAACAAGTGACTTGGCTCAGGTCTTTCTTGGCTGGGGTTGATGGGTTGGTGCGGTTCTGGCCGTTGCTTCCTCCATTCCCATTACCATTCTCGGGGCCATTGTGATTGTGTGAGCTACCTCCTCCATGGGTATGCTGAAAATGTCCTCCCGGCCTAGGGGTAAATCGTGGCTTCTACTGAGCTCATGAATTGTACTTTCCTTCAGGGAAATCCTTCACTACTGGTAATTCCTCCTGCACAACTCCGGTTAAACAATTTACTTGAGTCCTCTTTGGCACATGTTGGGATACATACTTGGTCCTTCTCCCTTCTGGGGTGGTAAGCAAAATTGACTTACTGGCGCATTCAATATTCCCTTCATACTTTGACAACCAATCCATGCCTAGTATCACATCCAATCCCTAGGATTCCAACACTATTAGGTCTGAGGGAAAAACATAGTTACCAATTCTTAATGGTAACCGATCACACCATAGACTAGCCATATATTCTGCTCCAGGCGAAGTTACTAACATGGGTGACCTAAGGGCTTGGGTTGGCAGTTTATACTTATCCACAAATGCCCTTGATATGTACGAATGCGATGCACGAGTATCGAAAAGAACGAGTGCAGTAAATGACTTAACCAAAAACTTACCGATTACTGCATCCGGCTGCTCTTCAACCACCTCCACGTTAACGTGGTTCACATGTCCCCTGTTGAAAGGGTTCGGCTTCTTCCCAGAGCTTCCATTGCCATTTCCATTCTGGGATTCAGGACATTCATTGGCATAATGTCCAGTCTTCTGGCACTTAAAACAAGTGACTTGGCTTAGGTCTTTCTTGGCTGGGGTTGATGGGTTGGTGCGGTTCTGGCCGTTGCTTCCTCCATTCCCATTACCATTCTCGGGGCCATTGTGATTGTGTGAGCTACCTCCTCCATGGGTATGCTGAAAATGTCCTCCTGGCCTAGGGGTAAATCGTGGCTTCTGCTGAGCTCATGAATTGTACTTTCCTTCGGGGAAATCCTTCACTACTGGTACTTCCTCCTGCACAACTCCGGTTAAACAATTTACTTGAGTCCTCTTTGGCACATGTTGGGATACATACTTGATCCTTCTCCCTTCTGGGGTGGTAAGCAAAATTGACTTACTGGCGCATTCAATATTCCCTTCATACTTTGACAACCAATCATTGCCTAATATCACATCCAATCCCTGGGATTCCAACACTATTAGGTCTGAGGGAAAAACATGGTTACCAATTCTTAATGGTAACCGATCACACCATAGACCAGCCATATATTCTGCTCCAGGCGAAGTTACTAACATGGGTGACCTAAGGGCTTGTGTTGGCAGTTTATACTTATCCACAAATCCCCTTGATATGTATGAATGCGATGCACCAGTATCGAAAAGAACGAGTGCAGTAAATGACTTAACCAAAAACTTACCGATTACTGCATCCGGCTGCTCTTCAACCTCCTCCACGTTAACGTGGTTCACCTGTCCCCTATTGAAAGGGTTCGGCTTCTTCCCAGAGCTTCCATTGCCATTTGCATTCTAGGATTCAGGACATTCATTGGCATAATGTCCGGTCTTCTGGCACTTAAAACAAGTGACTTGGCTCAGGTCTTTCTTGGCTGGGGTTGATGGGTTGGTGCGGTTCTGGCCGTTGCTTCCTCCATTCCCATTACCATTCTCGGGGCCATTGTGATTCTGTGAGCTACCTCCTCCATGGGTATGCTGAAAATGTCCTCCCGACCTAGGGGTAAATCGTGGCTTCTGCTGAGCTCATGAATTGTACTTTCCTTCGGGGAAATCCTTCACTACTAGTACTTCCTCCTGCACAACTCCGGTTAAACAATTTACTTGAGTCCTCTTTGGCACATGTTGGGATACATACTTGATCCTTCTCCCTTCTGGGGTGGTAAGCAAAATTGACTTACTGGAGCATTCAATATTCCCTTCATACTTTGACAACCAATCCATGCCTAATATCACATCCAATCCCTGGGATTCCAACACTATTAGGTCTGAGGGAAAAACATGGTTACCAATTCTTAATGGTAACCGATCACACCATAGACTAGCCATATATTCTGCTCCAGGCGAAGTTACTAACATGGGTGACCTAAGGGCTTGGGTTGGCAGCTTATACTTATCCACAAATCCCCTTGATATGTATGAATGTGATGCACCAGTATTGAAAAGAACGAGTGCAGTAAATGACTTAACCAAAAACTTACCGATTACTGCAGCCGGCTGCTCTTCAACCTCCTCCACGTTAACGTGGTTTACCTGTCCCCTGTTGAAAGGGTTCGGCTTCTTCCCAGAGCTTCCATTGCCATTTCCTTTCTGGGATTCAGGACATTCATTGGCATAATGTCCGGTCTTCTGGCACTTAAAACAAGTGACTTGGCTCAGGTCTTTCTTGGCTGGGGTTGATGGGTTGGTGCGGTTCTGGCCGTTGCTTCCTCCATTCCCATTACCATTCTCGGGGCCATTGTGATTGTGTGAGCTACCTCCTCCGTGGGTATGCTGAAAATGTCCTCCCGGCCTAGGGGTAAATCGTGGCTTCTGCTGAGCTCATGAATTGTACTTTCCTTCGGGGAAATCCTTCACTACTGGTACTTCCTCCTGCACAACTCCGGTTAAACAATTTACTTGAGTCCTCTTTGGCACATGTTGGGATACATACTTGATCCTTCTCCCTTCTGGGGTGGTAAGCAAAATTGACTTACTGGCGCATTCAATATTCCCTTCATACTTTGACAACCAATCCATGCCTAATATCACATCCAATCCTTGGGATTCCAACACTATTAGGTCTGAGGGAAAAACATAGTTACCAATTCTTAATGGTAACCGATCACACCATAGACTAGCCATATATTCTGCTCCAAGCGAAGTTACTAACATGGGTGACCTAAGGGCTTGGGTTGGCAGTTTATACTTCTCCACAAATCCCCTTCATATGTATGAATGCGATGCACCAGTATCGAAAAGAACGAGTGCAGTAAATGACTTAACCAAAAACTTACCGATTACTGCATCCGGCTGCTCTTCAACCTCCTCCACGTTAACGTGGTTCACCTGTCCCCTGTTGAAAGGGTTCGGCTTCTTCCCAGAGCTTCCATTGCCATTTCCATTCTGGGATTCAGGACATTCATTGGCATAATGTCCGGTCTTCTGGCACTTAAAACAAGTGACTTGGCTCAGGTCTTTCTTGGCTGGGGTTGATGGGTTGGTGCGGTTCTGGCCGTTGCTTCCTCCATTACCATTACCATTCTCGGGGCCATTGTGATTGTGTGAGCTACCTCCTCCATGGGTATGCTGAAAATGTCCTCTCGGCCTAGGGGTAAATCGTGGCTTCTGCTGAGCTCATGAATTGTACTTTCCTTCGGGGAAATCCTTCACTACTGGTACTTCCTCCTGCACAACTCCGGTTAAACAATTTACTTGAGTCCTCTTTGGCACATGTTGGGATACATGCTTGATCCTTCTCCCTTCTGGGGTGGTAAGCAAAATTGACTTACTGGTGCATTCAATATTCCCTTCATACTTTGACAACCAATCCATGCCTAATATCACATCCAATCCCTGGGATTCCAACACTATTAGGTCTGAGGGAAAAACATAGTTACCAATTCTTAATGGTAACCGATCACACCATAGGCTAGCCATATATTCTGCTCCAGGCGAAGTTACTAACATGGGTGACCTAAGGGCTTGGGTTGGCAGTTTATACTTATCCACAAATCCCCTTGATATGTATGAATGCGATGCACCAGTATCGAAAAGAACGAGTGCAGTAAATGACTTAACCAAAAACTTATTGATTACTGCATCCGGCTGCTCTTCAACCTCCTCCATGTTAACGTGGTTCACCTGTCCCCAGTTGAAAGGGTTCGGCTTCTTCGCAGAGCTTCCATTGCCATTTCCATTCTGGGATTGAGGACATTCATTGGCATAATGTCCGGTCTTCTGGCACTTAAAACAAGTGACTTGGCTCAGGTCTTTCTTGGCTGGGGTTGATGGGTTGGTGCGGTTCTGGCCGTTGCTTCCTCCATTCCCATTACCATACTCGGGGCCATTGTGATTGTGTGAGCTACCTCCTCCATGGGTATCCTGAAAATGTCCTCCCAGCCTAGAGGTAAATCGTGGCTTCTGCTGAGCTCATGAATTGTACTTTCCTTCGGGGAAATCCTTCACTACCGGTACTTCCTCCTGCACAACTCCGGTTAAACAATTTACTTGAGTCCTCTTTGGCACATGTTGGGATACATACTTGATCCTTCTCCCTTCTGGGGTGGTAAGCAAAATTGACTTACTGGCGCATTCAATATTCCCTTCATACTTTGACAACCAATCCATGCCTAATATCACATCCAATCCCTAGGATTCCAACACTATTAGGTCTGAGGGAAAAACATAGTTACCAATTCTTAATGGTAACCGATCACACCATAGACTAGCCATATATTCTGCTCCAGGCGAAGTTACTAACATGGGTGACCTAAGGGCTTGGGTTGGCAGCTTATACTTATCCACAAATCCCCTTGATATGTATGAATGCGATGCACCAGTATCGAAAAGAACGAGTGCAGTAAATGACTTAACCAAAAACTTACCGATTACTGCATCCGGCTGCTCTTCAACCTCCTCCACGTTAACGTGGTTCACCTGTCCCCTGTTGAAAGGGTTTGGCTTCTTCCCAGAGCTTCCATTGCCATTTCCATTCTGGGATTCAGGACATTCATTGGCATAATGTCCAGTCTTCTGGCACTTAAAACAAGTGACTTGGCTTAGGTCTTTCTTGGCTGGGGTTGATAGGTTGGTGCGGTTCTGGCCGTTGCTTCCTCCATTCCCGTTACCATTCTCGGGGCCATTGTGATTGTGTGAGCTACCTCCTCCATGGGTATGCTGAAGATGTCCTCCCGGCCTAGGGTTAAATCATGGCTTCTGCTGAGCTCATGAATTGTACTTTCCTTCGGGGAAATCCTTCACTACTGGTACTTCCTCCTGCACAACTTCGGTTAAAAAATTTACTTGAGTCCTCTTTGGCACATGTTGGGATACATACTTGATCCTTCTCCCTTCTGGGGTGGTAAGCAAAATTGACTTACTGGCGCATTCAATATTCCCTTCATACTTTGACAACCAATCCATGCCTAATATCACATCCAATCCTTGGGATTCCAACACTATTAGGTCTGAGGGAAAAACATAGTTACCAATTCTTAATGGTAACCGATCACACCATAGACTAGCCATATATTCTGCTCCAGGCGAAGTTACTAACATGGGTGACCTAAGGGCTTGGGTTGGCAGTTTATACTTATCCACAAATCCCCTTGATATGTATGAATGCGACGCACCAGTACCGAAAAGAACGAGTGCAGTAAATGACTTAACCAAAAACTTACCGATTACTGCATTTGGCTGCTCTTCAGCCTCCTCCTCGTTAACGTGGTTCACCTGTCCCCTGTTGAAAGGGTTCGGCTTATTCCCAGAGCTTCCATTGCCATTTCCATTCTGGGATTCAGGACATTCATTGGCATAATGTCCGGTCTTCTGGCACTTAAAACAAGTGACTTGGCTCAGGTCTTTCTTGGCTGGGGTTGATGGGTTGGTGCGGTTCTGGCCGTTGCTTCCTCCATTCCCATTACCATTCTCGGGGCCATTGTGATTGTGTGAGCTACCTCCTCCATGGGTATGCTGAAAATGTCCTCTCGGCCTAGGGGTAAATCGTGGCTTCTGCTGAGCTCATGAATTGTACTTTCCTTCGGGGAAATCCTTCACTACTGGTACTTCCTCCTGCACAACTCCGGTTAAACAATTTACTTGAGTCCTCTTTGGCACATGTTGGGATACATACTTGATCCTTCTCCCTTCTGGGGTGGTAAGCAAAATTGACTTACTGGCGCATTCAATATTCCCTTCATACTTTGACAACCAATCCATGCCTAATATCACATCCAATCCTTGGGATTCCAACACTATTAGGTCTGAGGGAAAAACATAGTTACCAATTCTTAATGGTAACTGATCACACCATAGACTAGCCATATATTCTGCTCCAGGCGAAGTTACTAACATGGGTGACCTAAGGGCTTGGGTTGGTAGTTTATACTTATCCACAAATCCCCTTCATATGTATGAATGCGATGCACCAGTATCGAAAAGAACGAGTGCAGTAAATGACTTAACCAAAAACTTACCGATTACTGCATCCGGCTGCTCTTCAACCTCCTCCACGTTAACGTGGTTCACCTGTCCCCTGTTGAAAGGGTTCGGCCTCTTCTCAGAGCTTCCATTGCCATTTCCATTATGGGATTCAGGACATTCATTGGCATAATGTCCGGTCTTCTGGCACTTAAAACAAGTGACTTGGCTCAGGTCTTTCTTTGCTGGGGTTGATGGGTTGGTGCGGTTCTGGCCGTTGCTTCCTCCATTCCCATTACCATTCTCGGGGCCATTGTGATTGTGTGAGCTACCTCCTCCATGGGTATGCTGAAAATGTCCTCCCGGCCTAGGGGTAAATCGTGGCTTCTACTGAGCTCATGAATTGTACTTTCCTTGTGCATACTTCCTCTTGCGATTCTTAATTTGCTGCTGCTTCCCTTCAATCATGAGAGCACGATCGATCAACTCCTGGTAGTTGTTGAAGGTTGCTACCATCAACTGCATGCTCAACTCATCATTCAGTCCTGCCAGAAATTTCTCCTACTTTGCTGCATCAGGAGCAACGTCATCTGGGGCATAACGTGCTAATTTACTAAAGTCCTCCACATACCGGCCAATTGTCCGTCCTCCTTGGTGCAAGTTGCAAAAACATGGGCATCAAGCTCGATTATGCTTCCGTCTATCACCCACAAACCAACGGCTAGGTCGAACGCGCAAATAGTCTTATCATGAGCGGCATTAAACCCAGACTGGTGCGGTCCCTCAAGGAATCTAACACGCACTGGGTAGAGGAGCTCGACTCCGTGCTATGGGGGCTGCGGACCACGCCAAATCGCACCATCGGATACACACCATTTTTTATGGTATACGGCGCAGAGGCAGTTCTGCCCTGTGACATAATTCATGACTCACCTAGAGTGCGCATGTACGAAGAAAGAGAAGCCGAGCTCGATCGGCAGGACAACATGGACGCCCTGGAGGAGGAGCATGACGTGGCAAAAGCCCGTTCCACATTTTATCAACAGCAGGCCCGAAGATATCAAAGCAGAGAAGTACGGGCCAAAAATTACAATGTTGGCGAACTAGTTCTACGCCTGCCGGATAAGAAAAAGGACAAACTCAAGCCCAAGTGGGAAGGTCCATTCATAATCGACCAAGTCCTGATAGGCGGGGCGTACCGCCTGCGAGATGCGTCAGATAACCGACTCGAGCCGAACCCGTGGAACGCCACCCGTCTCCGAAGATTCTATGCCTAGCGCCGGACTCTGTGTTCGTCTCCTTCCTCTATCCATTTTTTGCATTTTTTCTGTCTTACATTTCTCTCCTTCCCCTCTTTTCTTTTATAGCCCTTAAAGGGTCATCTAGTGACGTGCCACTCGCACTCATTAAACCTGGGGGCTTCTTTAACAGAAGCTTATTTATACAGGCTTCACGCCCAACACATGCGTCAAACTTCTGCATGTACCTTTTTCTTCACCATTATATGCATCGATATGACTTAAGTTTTGGCCAAGCTGGGTTGCCTGGCTCCTGTGCTTACCCCTACGTTCCCGATTGTTCGGCTAGGCGGTAAAGGGAGCACCTCTGCGATTGTTACTACCGGGTCAGCCGGATGTGTACCTCAGACTGGGTGAAGCCGAAAGCTAGCGTTCTTAAGGGAATATTCGATCGGTGAGATAAAAGATGATCTTTTTACTCATTTTATGCGCCCCCAGATGCTATTTTCTGCGTCTTTTTATGCCGTCCGGACATGCACTTTAGGGCATGCCTCCCAGCGAAAGGAACCCCTAACGGAACTATTCTCTCTGGAAGATGTTTCTTACTAACCATGTAATATAACATAACTAGTTGGGCACTTGTCTAATAAAGCACTAATGACCCCTACGCCTGGTCTCCACGCATACCACGGTTCTTATATAACCGCTATGGTATTCGGACACACTACGGACTGTCAGGTCCCGAGGTCGAAGCGAAAAGGTCGCAACGACAAACGATCTACAATCCGGCTAGAAGGCATTACACATGTCAATTCAAAATTACATAGTCATTCTGACTAATTGTATTCCTCTTCTATACCATCTAATAGGCTGTCTAATTTACAGTCCTGCTGGGAATACTTCGCAGCCAACTCTACTTGGCCGTATACTAAGCTCACAGGGATCTCCTTCCCGTCAGGCCCCACTGGTCTGACCTCGGCCATGTGGTTTGGGTCAGACTTCGTAAAACGGGTCTTCACCATGGCCCAGGCTTTCCTAGCGCCTTGTCGGCAGGCCGATATCTTCCACAACCGGAAGCGCCGCCGAGCTCCCTTCAGCTTCTCCGCAAGCTCTCCAAGGCCCTCGGGCATGGAGTGGGCAGGCCATAAGGCTTGGGCAACGCCTCGCATTGCCTACCGAATTCGCTCGTGCAGTTGCATGAGTATGGGAAGAAGGTCACCCGTAGAACCGGGCATCTCCTCTGCAGGACGACCTGTGAGCATACCTACAGGCATTACTCTGTTAGTCGACTTCCTCGCCGAACTCTTTTTTCAAAGTTCGTTCAAGCACTTACTAAATATGTCGCGTCGAAGCCGCTGATTCTCCTTCGTGGAGTCCGACAGCTGACCACGAACATCTTTAAGTTCGACGTCCAGCCTGGTGTTGGCATCATGAAGATCATTCTTCTCTCGCCTCACCTTTGTCAATGTACTCTCATCGGCCTTTAGCCAGCGTAAGAGTTGTTGCTTTTTCGGATCGAGTCCGGCGCCATCTGTAACATGATTTGTCAGATTTGCACTCACACCGCACAATACTAGTCTTCCGAAGTGTATCTTACCTGAGGGGGTCTCTTTGGGCTCCCCCGCTGCGGCTAGTGCGGCCTCTAGTTGGGCCTTGCACTTTTCCAGCTCCTGGGACAGTACAGTATTCTTCTCTGTAAGAACCTGCATATTAAATGATCCTTAAATCAGTTGCTCTAACTGTTTCAAGTCTCGGGGGCTACTGGTATATATATATTTGACCAAAATTTTCTTACCCGTATGTCTTTTACATACTGCTCCGTGGCTCTGGCTAAACTATTTTGAGCGGCACGGTGGTACGCATCTCCCGAATTAAAGGCATCTAAAGCCTCTTGGGAGAAACAAGCGTCGCGTAGAACTGTCCGGCGACGCCTGTGGTTCATGGAACTCTCCACTTCAGAATTTGTGGCAGACAGCCTGTCTGCATCCTCTGTCAGAGGAGCGTCCGGTGCGCGCCTTGTGCTCGCCTCCGCTTCCTGGCCAGACGTTGGAGCCTGGCTGGTAGAGGCGCGATTGGCAACCTCTCCGGATGTAGTCCGACGAGGTCTCTTCGTTCTGAAGATAGCACCAACGTTAATATGCCCTGACAGAATAACACCAGGGAGATAGATGGTGCGCTATACCTTTGCGCCGGCATCTCAGTCCGGACTACATTCCTTTTTGCCCCACGGGGCCCTGCGGCCCCTCGTTGGCTAGCCGCCGCAGGTTTGGCCTCCTGCCTCGGAAATCTCCCCTGCAAAACACGGTTGTCGTCAGAAACACCGGAATACGTGAGAGTAGAATCTCTCTCAAGGGAATGAGACTCCGGTTTCTGTCACCTGGGAGGCCGGGATTAACCCTGGGTAATCAGCCGTGATGGCTACCAAGGTATTGTCCTTGCTTAGCTGATGGAACACCCCGTTAATAAGCTCCACCGATATGTCCGGATCCTCTTCGGAGTCCGGATCGAGGGACTGTTCTGGGTCCTCGGGCTGTGGAGGGCGGCTATTTATATCCTTTAGCACCTGTCGCAGTTCCTGCATTGAAGTCGTTAGACTACATATCTAACTGTGGGAGTATAAAACAAACGGGAAGCGTAGTTGTTCACTTACCCAACTTGGAGGATCGTACATAGTAAATCCGGCCTGCGGGTTGACGCGGAGGAATTCCTCCTTTTCTCCCTTGTACAAAGAGGATAAGATCTTTACTAGAGCGGCAGCTGAGGCCGGCCCCTTACGACCGTAGCGGGTGGCGTCATCCTCCCCGTGGAAATCCCACATGGGGTGGCCTCTATATTGAAGTGGCTGCACCCCCCGCATAATGCATGCGGCCATGACTCCGATCATGGTTAGTCCGGAATGAACCAACAGTCTTATCCGGCCCATCAGGTAAAGGACGTCTCTGTCGCTTTCTCGCTGAGAGCTCCACGGACGCTAGCTCAATCGTTTCTTCAATGGAGCACTGTTGAACTCAGGGAGGCCGACCCGGATAGGGTCCGGCAGTGGGACGTCATCTATGTAAAACCATTCTGAAGGCCAGTCCTCGGATGCCTTCTTTGGGGTTCCGGATAGGTATCCGGTCCCGGCGATGCGCCATACTTCGGCTCCGCCCACTTGGTATATAGACCCCTTTTGCAAACGGGGCACCAGGCAGAATAACCTCTTCCACAGCATGAAATGAGCCTCAACGCCTAAAAATAGCTCGCAAAGGGCGACGAAACCCGCAATATGCAATACGGAGGTGGGCGTGAGATTGTGCAGCTGGAGGCCATAGAACTCCAGAAACCCACGAAGAAATGGATGAATTGGAAATCCCAGTCCCCTTATTAGATAGGGGATGAGGCACACCCGCTCTCCTTTAGAAGGATTGGGGGTGCTCTCCGCTTGTTTTCCACCATTGTAGGTGGCGAGACCGGCTCGGACCGGGACCAGGTATGCCTGGGGGAGAAATCCCTTGGCCTGAAGCGACACTAACTCGCTATGCGGGATGGTGCAACTCTCCCAGTCCTCGGGTTTGGGACCGGAGGGGCGAGGGGAGGAGCTACGATGGCTGGTCATGTTGGAATGGACCTTTGCTGGAAGCGCTCTGATGATAACTCGCGGAAAGGAGAAGATGTGGTTTGGACCTAAGTCCCCATCCCGTTAAATAGGCGACTCATTTATACGGCTAGGGGTGTGGATGTAAAAATGCCCCAGCTTTTCGCATTCGTTTACCACGTGGAAGACGGCCATTATTGGGCGTGGAAGCCGAGGAGCACTACATTACAAAAATCGGACATCATTCCTACAGGTACACAAGATTTGGAGAAGAACCCGCCTTGCAATGCCGAACAATCTGCGCGCCGGACTCGTCGTCATTGAAGCCTGGTTCGGGGGCTACTGAGGGAGTCCTGGATTAGGGGGTGTTCGGGTAGCCGGACTATACCTTCGGCCGGACTCCTGGACTATGAAGATACAAGATTGAAGACTTCGTCCCGTGTCCGGATGGGACTTTCCTTGGCGTGGAAGGCAAGCTTGGCGATGCGGATATTCAAGATCTCCTACCATTGTAACCGACTCTATGTAACCCTAACCCTATCCGGTGTCTATATAAATCGGAGGGTTGTAGTCCATAGGCAATCAACTCCATATACAACAATCATACCATAGGCTAGCTTCTAGGGTTTAGCCTCCTTGATCTCGTGGTAGATCTACTCTTGCACTACCCATATCATCAAAATTAATCAGGCAGGACGTAGGGTTTTACCTCCATCAAGAGGGCCCAAACCTGGGTAAAACATCGTGTTCCCTGCCTCCTGTTACCATCTGGCCTAGACGCACAGTTCGGGACCCACTACCCGAGATCCGCCGGTTTTGACACCGACAGGGGGCCTAAATGCAATTTTGAAAAATGCACATTTTTCCTAAATTCAAATAAAATGGCAAATAAAACCAAATAAAATCTTATTTGATTTTTTATTAAATCCTCAATATTCTTTATTTTGGGAAAGTCATTTTATTCCCTCTCTCATAATTTTTATAATAGAAATAATTGAAGATAAAACAAATAAATCGAATTACCATATTTTCAAAATTTGAGACAACTCAAATATGAAAATAACGTAATCCCCAACTCTCTCCGAGGGTCCTTGAGTTGCGTGAAATTTCTAGGATCAACCAAAATGCAATAATTATGATATGCAATGATGATCTAGTGTATAACATTCCAAATTGAAAATTTGGGATGTTACAAACCTACCCCCCTTAAGATGAATCTTGCCCTCGAGATTTGGGTTGGCTAGAAAATAGGTGAGGGTGGTCCTTCAGCAAATCTTCCTCTCGTTCCTAGGTGGCTTCATCCTCCGTGTGGTGGCTCCACTGAACCTTGAAAAACTTGATAACCTTGCTGCGGGTGACTCGACTGGCATACTCTAGAATCTTAACTGGTTTCTCCTCATAGGTCAAATCACTATCCAACTGAATCGCTTCCAGTGGTACGTATCTCTCAGCGGTATGTCAGCCATCTCTACGTGGCACTTCTTCAACTGGGATACATGAAACACGTCGTGAACTCCTGACAGTCCTTCGGGTAATTCCAACTTGTAGGCTACTTCTCCCATACGCTCCAAAACTTTGTATGGGCCTACAAAACGTGGAGCTAGTTTTCCCTTAACTCCAAAGCGCTTAACTCCTCGAAGTGGAGACACTCGAAGATAAACTCGTTCTCCAACTTTGTAAACTGTCTCCTTGCATTTAGAGTCTGCATAACTCTTCTGCCTGGATTCAGCTACCTTGATCCTATCACGAATCAATTTCACTTTCTGTTCAGACTCCTTTATCAGACCCGGTCCAAACAACTAGCGGTCTCCAACTTCATCCCGAGACAATGGGGTCCTGCACCTCCTTCCGTACAAGGCTTCGAAAGGGGCCATCTTCAAACTGGTTTGATAGCTGTTGTTGTAAGAAAACTCTGCATATGCCAAATTCTCATCCCAACTAGATCCATAATCTAGAGCACAAGCTCTTAGCATATCCTTTAAAATCTGATTGACTCTCTCGGTCTGTCCATCTGTCTGCAGGTGGAAAGCTGTGCTAAAATCCAGTCTGGTTCCCAAAGTCTCATGCAACTGATTCCAGAACTTTGAGGTAAACTGGGTTCCTCTATCTGATACAATGCTCCTTGGAACTCCATGCAGACATACGATCCTGGTCATGTATATCTTTGCCAAATTTGCACTGGTATAGGTAGTCTTCACTGGAATGAAATGAGCTACCTTTATCAAACGGTCGACTACAACCCATATCGAGTCATAGCCTGAACATGTTCTGGGCAATCCCGTAATAAAATCCATGCCTAGCATATCCCACTTCCATTCGGGTATCAACAATGGTTGTAGCAATCCTGCTGGCTTTTGATGCTCTGCCTTCACTCTGTGACATACATCACAAACTGCTACATACTCCGCAATATCCTTCTTCATTCCGGTCGACCAGAAAATATCCTTCAAATCCAAATACATCTTGGTATTTCCTGGGTGAATCAAGTATGGTGAGTCATGGGCCTCTTGTAGAATTAGCTTCCTGATCTCCAAATCATTTGGTACATAGACACGGTCTTCAAACCATAGGGTATCGTGCTCATCCTCACGAAATCCCTTATCTTTTCCTTTGCTCATTTTCTCCTTAATAGAAGCAATCTCCTTGTCAGTCCTTTGAGCTTCTCTGATCTTATCCATCAAAGTAGACTGAATCTCCAATGCTGCTACATAGCCTCTTGGAACTATTTCCAAACATAGCTCTCAAAGATTTTCGGCTAACTCCCTTGGTAAATCTCCCGTCATTAGGGTGTTGACATGGCTCTTATGGCTTAATGCGTCAGCTACTACGTTAGCCTTTCCAGGGTGATAATGCAATCTCATATCATAATCCTTGATGAGCTCCAACCATCTCCTTTGTCTGAGATTCAACTCCTTCTGTGTGAAAATATACTTCAAACTCCTGTGATCCGTGTACACCTCGCAATGGTTTCCAATCAGAAAATGTCTCCAAGTCTTCAATGCATGCACTACGGCTGCTAACTCCAAATCATGCGTAGCATAATTCAACTCATGAGGCTTAAGCTGTCGTGAGGCATATGAAACAACTCTCCCTTCCTACATAAGCACTGCTCCAAGTCCCTAACGTGAAGCGTCGCAATACACCTCATAATCCTTGGTCTGATCCGGTAAAATCAACACGGGTGAGGTAACCAAACGTTTCTTCAACTCCTGAAAACTAGCCTCACATTCCTCCGTCCATATGAACTTGGTATCCTTCTTCAACAACTCTGTCATAGGCTTCGCAATCTTTGAGAAATTCTCAATAAACCTCCGGTAGTATCCTGCGAGTCTAAGAAAACTCCGGATCTCTCCCACGGTGGTTGGTGTTTCCCACTTGGTCACGGTATCAACTTTAGTGGGATCTACTCCTATACCTTCTACGGATATAACGTGTCCGAGAAATCCAACTTCCTTCAACCAAAACTCACATTTGCTAAACTTGGCATATAATTGATGTTCTCTGAGCTTTCCAAGAACCAAACGCAAATGTTCCTTATGATCCTCTTCATTCTTCGAGTAAACCAGGATATCATCAATGAACACTATGACAAACTTATCCAAGAACTCCATAAACACTTTGTTCATCATGTTCATAAAATATGCAGGTGCGTTAGTTAGACCAAATGACATAACGGTATACTCGTACAGCCCATACCTGGTGGTAAAAGCCGTCTTAGGTATATCCTATTCTCAAATCTTCAATTGGTGGTATCCTGATCGCAGATCGATCTTGGAAAATACCTTAGCTCCTTGCAATCGATCAAATAGATCATTGATCATCGGTAGTGGGTACTTGTTCTTGATGGTTACTTCATTCAATCCTCGATAATCGACAACCATCCTTAACGATCCATCCTTCTTCTCCACTAGAAGTACTGGCGATCCCCAAGGCGATGAACTTGGGCGAATATATCCTTTATCCAGTAACTCCTTAATCTGCTTCTTAATTTCCACCAAATCCTTTGCAGGCATCCTATATGGTCTCTTTGATATTGGCCCTGTGCCTGGCAAAAGCTCAATCAAAACTCAATATCTCTATCTGGTGGCATGCCTGGCAACTCTTCTGGAAATACTTCGGGGAAATCCTTCACTACTGGTACTTCCTCCTGCACAACTCTGGTTAAACAATTTACTTGAGTCCTCTTTGGCACATGTTGGGATACATACTTGATCCTTCTCCCTTCTGGGGTGGTAAGCAAAATTGACTTACTGGCACATTCAATATTCCCTTCATACTTTTACAACCAATCCATGCCGAATATCACATCCAATCCTTGGGATTCCAACACTATTAGGTCTAAGGGAAAAACATAGTTACCAATTCTTAATGGTAACCGATCACACCATAGACTAGCCATATATTCTGCTCCAGGCGAAGTTACTAACATGGGTGACCTAAGGGCTTGGGTTGGTAGTTTATACTTATCCATACATATCTTGATATGTATGAATGCGATGCACCAGTATCAAAAAGAACGAGCGCAGTAAATGACTTAACCAAAAACTAACCGATTACTGCATCCGGCTGCTCTTCAACCTCCTCCACGTTAACGTGGTTCACCTGTCCCCTGTTGAAAGGGTTCGGCTTCTTCCCAGAGCTTCCATTGCCATTTCCATTCTGAGATTCAGGACATTCATTGGCATAATGTCCGGTCTTCTGGCACTTAAAACAAGTGACTTGGCTCAGGTCTTTCTTGGCTGGGGTTGATGGGTTGGTGCGGTTCTGGCCGTTGCTTCCTCCATTCCCATTACCATTCTTGGGGCCATTGTGATTGTGTGAGCTACCTGCTCCATGGGTATGCTGAAAATGTCCTCCTGGCCTAGGGGTAAATCGCGGCTTCTGCTGAGCTCCTGAATTATACTTTCCTTGTGCATACTTCCTCTTGCGATTCTCAATTTGCTGCTGCTTCCCTTCAGTCATGAGAGCACTGTCGGATTTTGGGTTCCGGCAGACCCTTGAGGTTCGAACACTGGGGTGCGCGTAGAGATTTCGCCTCCTACCTACCTGCACCCCTCCGCCATGCTAGGATCTAAAACTAAGGAAAGAACAACACAAGAGACACAGGGTTTATACTGGTTCGGGCCACCGTTGTGGTGTAATACCCTACTCCAGTGTGTGGTGTGGTGGATTGCCTCTTGGGCTGATGATGATGATGAATACAAGGAAGAACAGCCTCGTGAGGGTCTGTTCTTGGCTAGGGCGATGAACTGCTCGGGGGAGTTTAGTCTCCCTTCTCTCTCTCTCTCTCTGCTTCCTCCAACCGCCCGAACCCCCTTGCTATGTGAGTGGCTGGTCCTATTTATAGAGGCCCTCTGGTCCTCTTCCCAAATATCGAGCGGGAAGGGAGCCAACAATGGCGGGCTAATTTGAAGGGGGACAGAAAGTATCAGGTATCCTGACAAAAGTAGTCTTCGCCTGCGCAAAGCTCTGGTGATGACGCCGTCTTGGGCTCCACGGTGACCTCCATCTCGTAGTCCTCCTGGTCTTGGTCTCGTTGCACTGAAATGGCAACCTTTGCCTGATGCCTCGGTACTCCGCGGCTGCGCTTGCCCCCTTTGCACCAAAGAGGAAAGGAGGACGCTGCACGGCTGGCACCCGCCTGGCGCCCTGAGTCGTCATGGCTTGCGTCACGGGCACCTCATGAGGTACCCCGCCTTGATCTCTCCGCCTCCTCATGAGCCAGCCTGACGAGGCCGTGCCTAAGGAAGCTCCGCGTTGTCCGCCCCGCGAGGCTTGTCCCCTTGCGAGGGTCTTGGGTTTGTGTTGGTGAAGACGGGCCATGCTGGGGCCCCCTTTGAGACACGCCACAGGCCGCAGGCAGGCAAGTCTGGGGACCCCCGTTCCCAGAACACCGACAATAGCCCCCGGGCCCAAGGGGCGCCCGGACTTGGCCGTGCAGGGAGGCGGAAGGGCAAGAGCGAAGCGCCGCGGGCCCTAACAGCCTGCGGCCTTGGGCGCCGCGTGGCGGTTGATTGGACATGGGCGGCACTGTTCCCCCACGCCCTCCTTATTTTGCGCCATGCTAGGCGGACCCGCAGTCGTACACAGCTGTTCCCCTTTTATCGCTCGAGCGCCCTCTGTCCTTCCTTCGCTCGAACTCCAGTTTCTGTTTTCAACTCAATCTCGAACCTCCCTCCCCCCTTCCCATCGCCATGGCTCCGACGAAGAAGGGGAGAGGGAAGAAACCCGTGTCTCCGCCTTGCCCGCCGCCGTCGACGGCCCCCGCCGAGGGTTGGGCAAGGTCAGCTTGGCTCTGGCCACCATCTTCAATGAATGCGGGAGGATGACGGCCTGGCCCGTGTCCCACTTCCCATCGACAGGACAGCCACCGAGGTCCCGTATCTTGCCGACGCCCTATGGGCGGGTCTGGTTCCTCCCTTTTCTGACTTCTTCAACGCCGTGCTTTCCCACTATCAGATCCACATGATGCATCTGGGTCCTGAATCCATCACCCTCCTTTCGGTCTTCGCCTTTGTTTGCGAAGCTATGGTGGGCATCCCTCCTTCGGTTTCCTTGCTGCACCACTTCTTCTCGTTGCATCTTGTCGACCCTACCCAATGCTGGGCTTGCGTGAGCTTTGTTGCCGCGCCTGAGACAGCGGCCTCTGGGATAGACTTCAAGCTCCCCCTGCCCGCGGTTGGGTTCCGCAAGCGGTGGCTGTATGTGGATGCAGGGGTGCCCAGCCCCCTGCTATTGGAGCTGACCTCACCTGCCGCCCCCAATTCGGGCTGGGGCCAGGAGATGCTTGAGAGCTCCCGGCTCGTCTTCGTCTGGCGCCGCTTCGCACTCTTGAGGTCGCTTGGCGTGACAGCGCCCAAGGTGGTGAAGGAGTTCCTACTATGCCGCGTTGCTCCTCTTCAACGCCACTCTCGCCGGATGTGGGCCTTCCGTGGGCGCGAGGATCGTATGAGGCTCCAGGAAGAGGACCTGACTCCTGAGGTGCTGAGGACGGCGCTCTTGACCCTGGCTGGGGACCCCAACCCCGGCAGCGTCCGGCAGGGAGGGGCCTTGCTGTACCTCTGCCAGAGCAGGGGCGACTTTGTGAAGCAGATGCCTGTCTTTGATGAGTGGGGGCCTCGCCCCGCCGGCCTTCAGGGGCCTCACGAGAACCTGGTGGTGGTGACTGCCCTTCCAGTTAGCCAAGGCGACTCATCCTCGAGTGGCGGAGCAGGGAGGCACGAGGCGCCAGAGGCCGAGGGGGCTCCCGGTGCGGTGACAGCACCGGGCGAGGCTCATGAGGAAGCGGCTCTTGGGGCCCGTGCCACTGAGGCTGAGGGTGATGAGCAGCTGCCCTCAGTGCCTGTGACTGGGGCCCCTGAGGCTCCAGCTGCGTCTCTTAGGGAGGCGATTGGCAGCGCACATCAGGCAGGCGCCCCTGCCGCAGATCGCCTTGACACTCCGTCTTCGTCGAAGGTTGATCCATGCGCCCAACTCTTGGGCCGGTTTCGCGTGGACGTTGGGGCTCTCCGGAAGAGAAGGGATGCCCTGGGCGACGATTACCCTTGTCACCTGCTGAAGCATAGGAAGTACTTCGCCACTGATGAGTAAGCCTTCTCCTTTCCAAGCCCCCGATCCTTCTGTTGCTCTTACTGACTCTTGCTCCGCATGCCCCTTCCAGCCGAGCATGCGGAGACGGCTGAGGAGCCGTCCCCTTTGGCTTCGCCCTCTCCACCGCCCTCAAGCGCTCCGAGCAGCGGAGCCCTTGTGGTGAGGGCGATCGAAGAGGCGAACCATCCCGAGGCGTATCGTGGCCCCGCGCACCTCGCGATCCTCCTTCGCGGGCCTTCTCGTGGCATAGCCAGCCTGCCATGGCTTCTCGCCTGGTCGTGAACTACGATTGGCTGAGGCACTTCCTGCGCTCTTCTCCTGAGGACGGGCTGGCCCCAGGCCGGGCTTCTGATGTGGCGTGCCCGGCCGTCGCAAGGGTGCCAGCCCCCAGCCCCCAGCCCGGAGGGGGAGTGCTGACTCGCGGCCCCCGGCACTTGCTTGGGGCGGATGATGGTGTGGAAGATGTGCTCGAGCGTGCTCGGGAGAGTCGCGCTCTCAGCCAAGGATTCCTTCGAAGGGCGACTGATGTAGTGAGCCTGCTTGGTGAGGAGCTTGCTGATGAAGACGCGCGCCTTGAGGCCGAGGGCCTGCGCTTGGCTGCAGAGAGGCGCGAGCTGGAGGGCGCCATCGCCCTTGCGCGCCGTCAGCGTGATCTTGATGAAGAAGAGGCCAAGGCGTCGTTGGTGGCCTCTCGGGAGGCCCGATCTTTGGCCGCTGAGGAGGCTCGGGAAGTTGACCGGCGGCGAACGGCGGCGGAGGAGCGGGCTCGGGAGCTCCTGGCCTGGTGCCACTCGCTGGAGGAGCAGGTGGAGCTGCGCGAGGCATCCCTTGCGTCGATGAAGGTGGCCTCCGGCGACTCAGCAGAGCTCCAAAAGCGTGAGGAGGCGCTGACGCTGGAAGCCGCCGAACGTACCCGTGAGTACGAGCGTCTGGAGACGAGGGAGCACTTGGTGATGCAGGCGGAGGATGATGTTGCCGCACAGGAAGCCCGCGTCCTGGAGGAGGTCAGACGTCGAGTGGCGATGGCGCGCTTGAACCTTGAGCACGAGTTTGAAGAGAAGCTGGGGCTGATCCGGGCTGAAGCTGAAGGCAGGACTGCCGCCTTGAGGGCCAAGCTGGAGGAGGCAGCGCGGCGGGCCGATGCTTCCCGGGCCGCCCTTGAGGTGGCGCGAGGTGAGTTAACCACCTCCCAGGCTGAGGTGCTCCTTCTTCGCCAGCGGGTGGAGGAGGCTGAGGCCGTTGTGCGCCAGAATGCGGACGAGATACGTCAGCGTCGGATCTTGGAGCATGAGCACGACCCCATGCTCACCACTCTCCGGGAGAGAGTCAATGTGGCCTTGGGCAATATCTGCCAGGAGGCCGTCGGCGAGCCGCACGCAGTCAACTACACAGGCAATCTTCAGTTCTTTACTAATGTGGTGAAGCAGCTGGAGGCGCGGTCGACCAGGGCTGACAGGTTGGTGGAGGAGAGGAGCCGTGCCCTGCTCAGGCGCACCTTTTCCTGCGTCTTCAGTCACCTCTAGAACATGGATCCCCATTTTTATTTTGATGCCGCCATCGCCCCAGTCCCCCAGGCTGTCCGAGGTGACCTGGCGCACTGGGTGGAGGACAATGTGGATGCTCTTATCAGGGCCTTCGCCTCAGACAACGATGATGCGATCCTGGCGGCCGACAAGGGCGGCGCGATGTGCGGCCCTGACGCCGCTGGCGGCGACGCGGACAGTGATGGCGAGTTCAGCGATACCAGCAATGGCTCAGGTGGTGCTCCTGAGGACGCATTGGGGGATTCGTCCGACTGATTGTGCATCGTTCCTGCTTCCTTACCCTGCATGAATAGAACTCAGGTTTTGGCCTGATGACTGTGAGAGCATTTTGGAGGGGGGCCCTCATGTAAACTTGTGTTCATCGTATTAGCAGACGCTACACTGCCCTTGCGCCCGCGCCAAGTGGTTGGCCTAAGCGACGCGCTGGTCGGCTAGTTTACCTTTATTCCGTGCCGGCCCTGAGGCAGCCCGCGGGGGGTTGTGGTGTCTCGAGTGTCCCCTGATTGAATCCGTGGGATCTGTAGTAAAACACCCTCCTGAGAGGACACGGTGGCGGCAGTCTGGGCTGCGCGCAAGCTAGGCCTGACCCGGCTCGTGAGGGGCTCACGAGGGGAGGCAGCTGAGGTGAAGTGGTAACCGAAACGCGAGAAATTGCTCGAACGAGACTAAGCACCCCTTCCCCGAACACACGCAAATCTCAAACTCGAATCCAACTTGAAACCAGTGGGGGAAAGCGACAACCAAGGGGAAGAGCAATGAAAGCAAACAAAAGGCCGCGTCCGGCACCTAGTCTAGTCTTGGACGTCTTCTCACCAGCATGGAGCTAAGTGCTGCCACTGGGCATGGGAGGGAGCCCCAGGGCCAGAGGCCGGCACCCCTGAGACTCCGGGGCATGTACAGCCCCACTCATTATTACGTGAGAGTGTCAAGGGGCGGCGAGCTTCAGAGGCACTGGGCCTTCTTCACAGGTACTGGCCTTGCTTCATATCGCCAGATGAGGGCCCCACCTTGCGCCACACTCTAGTGCCATCAATGACGACCGGAAACCGGGACGCCGCCGATGTGGTAGAGCGGTCGCCAGCGGTTCCCCCGACGACCACAGGTCCTCCGCTGGGGGCAGGCCCTAGGGCACCTCCCCAGCGAAGGGCTACCTCCTGAGAACACCTTGCTCCGAACGCCGCGGTGGTGATGTCGAATCCCTGACCCTCTCCTGCAGCCCCCTGCGCCCTCCTCCTGAGGGGTAGGATACTGTGGGAGCAGGGCAGCTGCCCGCTGTGGCAACCTATACCTCCTGGGATCCATGGTTAGCGTATGCCTGCTGAAGAATTAGCGGTACCCGATAATCGTTGCCTCCAGCTTGTCCAGTGGGACCGTCCCGAGACTCCTGGAAGGGCTCAGCTTCTGGCGCCTCGTCCCCTAGCTTGGGCTGAGGAGCGAGCCTTGTTCGCCCTCGTGTGGGTGTCCTTGGTTCATCATGAGGGGCACGTATTCCTCTGGCGCCGTCACCCCGAAGGCCACGCCGTAGTTCTCTGCACGCCACACGGTCCTACCTGACGCGCCTACCGTGGGGTGGCAGCGCGGCTATCCACTAGGGTCGCGGGTCGCGTCGAGTCCTTCTTCTTCGCGGACCAGGAGCGGGGGCTGCACCGCCGCCGGTCCGGTGCTGACAGCCTCGCTGGTGTTGGAGTAGCCTTGGAGCCCGCGGGCGTGAGCGGGGCCCCCGCGCGGGCCGCCCTGGGTTGGAGATGGGAGCTTGGTGCAGAAGGGGTGAGCCCCCGAGGTGGCGAAGCCCAAGAGCTCTGCCACCCCGCTCCAGCAGCACGTCGCGGCCGCCCTCCAGCAGTCTGCACTACAGCAGCTCTCAGGCCACTGTGAGCGCGACCCTCGAGTTCGCTTGCTCCCGGCGGGTGTACAGTGTCGTGGTCGCGGCGTGATTGGAGGCCCTTGCTGCCGACTGCGCCTGCCGCGGTGTGAGAGCTATCGAAGCCTGTCCGCGTCGCCCGCGGCCCGCGGCGCCCTGCGGACCGCGAGCTGCGTGGGGCTCGGGGTCGCCTGAGGCGAGCGGCTCTGCGCGGGCTGGCCATGCCGCCCATGGGTCTGGGTTGCCCTCCTGGTCGCCGGGCATGGTGATGACGACGCGACGGGGCACGGAGCGGTGGAAGACGAATTCTGGCGCACCCCTACCTAGCGCGCCAAATGTCAGATTTCGGGTTCCAGCAGACCCTTGAGGTTCGAACACTGGGGTGCGCGCGGAGATTTCGCCTCCTACCTACCTGCACCCCTCTGCCATGCTAGGATCTAAAACTAAGGAAAGAATAACACAAGAGACACAGGGTTTCTACTGGTTCGGGCCACCGTTATGGTGTAATACCCTACTCCAGTGTGTGGTGTGGTGGATTGCCTCTTGGGATGATGATGATGATGAATACAAGGAAGAACAGCCTCGCGAGGGTCTGTTCTTGGCTAGGGCGATGAACTGCTCGGAGGAGTTCAGTCTCCCTTCTCTCTCTCTCTCTCTCTCTGCTTCCTCCAACCGACCGAACCCCCTTGCTATGTGGGTGGCTGGTCCTATTTATAGAGGCCCTCTGGTCCTCTTCCCAAATATCGAGCGGGAAGGGAGCCAACAATGGCGGGCTAATTTGAAGGGGGACAGCAAGTATTAGCTATCCTGACAAAAGTAGTCTTCGCCTGCGCAAAGCTCTGGTGATGACGCCGTCTTGGGCTCCACGGTGACCTCCGTCTCGTAGTCCTCCTGGTCTTGGTCTCGTTGCACCGAAATGGCAACCTTTGCCTGATGCCTCGGTACTCCGCGGTTGCGCTTGCCCCCTTTTCACCAAAGAGGAAAGGAGGACGCTGCGCGGCTGGCACCCACCTGGCGCCCTGAGTCGTCATGGCTTGCGTCACGGGCACCTCACGTGGTACCCTGCCTTGATCTCTCCGCCTCCTCGTGAGCCAGACTGATGAGGCCGTGCCTGAGGAAGCTCCGCGTCATCCGCCCCACGAGGCTTTCCCCTCGCGAGGGTCTTGGGTTTGTGTTGGTGAAGACGGGCCATGTTGGGCCCCCCTTTGAGCCACGCCACAGGCCGTAGGCAGGCAAGTGTGGGGACCCCCGTTCCCAGAACGCCGACAAGCACGATCCACCAACTCCTGGTAGTTGTTGAAGGTTGCTACCATCAACTGCATGCTCAACTCATCATTCAGTCCTTCCAGAAATTTCTCCTGCTTTGCTGCATCCGGAGCAACGTCATCTGGGGAGTAACGTGCTAATTTACTAAAGTCCTCCACATACCGGCCAATTGTCCGTCATCCTTGGCGCAAGTTGCAAAACTCTCGCTTCTTCATGACCATAGCTCCTGCTGAAACATGGGCAGTTCGAAAAGCCTACTGAAACTGGTCCCACATGACAGTGTCGACAGGGAAAGTGGCTGTGAAATTCTCCCACCATGATGTTGCGGGTCCTTCAAGCTGATGTGCGGCAAACTTCACCTTTTCCGCATCCGTGCATCCTGTTGTCGTCAACTCTCTAGCTGTCTTGCGGAGCCAATCATCTGCTACTATCGGCTAGGTGCTACTAGAAAACACCGATGGATTCAGCCTAAGAAAACGGGCTAAGTGATCAACAGGTGGTGGTGGGTTGTTGTTGTTGTTCCCCTGGTTCTGATTCTGGACTAGCAACTGCATCAATGTGTTCTGCTGCTGGATCAACTGAGTGAGCTCCTGTGGAAAGGTAAATCTGGGGTCACGTCTCGGAGGCATCTGAGGGTTTAGAAAAGATGAGATTTAAGAATAGAGGGGGCCTAAAGAGAAAACACTACCCATATGCACATGAGGCAAAAGCAAACAATTCACTTCATTCAATCAATCAAACTAGGGCATACAATCGATCTAACTATCGCAAAAGTGCTCGGACTACTATATTTACATGGTGGACTACTACTACTGTTGGGGTGGTCTACTAGAAATATTCTTCGGTTGTAGACTCCATGATATCTGCTCCAGCTTCATCAACATAGTCATCATCGCTATCATCTGGATCGGAGTCGGTGTCGTCGATGATGATTTAGTCTTCCGGGCGAATCTCCTTGGGTTCTTCGTCTTCTTCTACCGGTGTAGGGTCTCCCATGAATATTCCAATCTTCTTGATCAGATCGTCATTCTTTTCCACTAATACTTCAATTTCTTCTTCAAAATCTTCACGTGTAGCCTTGAGTTCTTCCTCCAGTTCCTTGATTCTTGTCTTTGCCTTCTTCAGGTCTATCATGTCGGCGCACATCTGGTTCTCCTGACATCGAATGTGCTGGTTTAACTCCTGGATAAAAGCTGCAATTAATCTATCCTTTCTGGTGCTGATCATCTCGCAGTGCTCATCTCGGCGCCCACAAATCTGGTAAATAGTATCCTTGAGATCATTGCGGTAGACTTATCCAATACGTCCCATGGCGAAGTGAGCTGCCATGCTCTTTCCTAGACTCCAAGTTGGCGCATCAAAAGAAAACTCTATGGGCTCAGTGACTGGCATGAACGTCCTTCCTGGAACTTGAACTTGAATCATCCAGCGCTCCTCTTCAGGTAGAGTGGTATTGTAGGTTCCATTGAAGCTTGGTACTCCTATGTTCAGGTATCTAGTGACTTCTTTCAAGTGACGTCCAAAGGGTGTATCTTCATCCGGTTGAGTGAACTTGTTCCTTGCATCCGCCATCCTAAAGGAGTAGAAAAGATGAGAGGTCAGAAGAGAAGAGAGTGAGTAGTGATCTAGGTCTTTAGCTTAGTGGTCGTGTCCTACAGTCAGCGTGTGCTTTGATACCATCTTGTAGCGACCAGACCTCAAACGGTCCTATCTCTGTGCTCCGGTGTCATCCATGGATCAGTAATGCTGATACCACACAGTACTTGAAGGATTTATAGCAGAGTAGCAATCACACACTTATTACATCGAGTGTCTCAAAAGAGAACTTATTACAATTAATATGGCTTAAGGCCATCTAACAACGATAACAGCGGAAGGCTTGGAAGATAGGTGAGTCCATCAACTCCAACGACATCACTGTGTATAGAACCACGACCTCAAACTCCTTAATCGTCGTCTGAAAAGTCTACAACATTAACATTGCAGCCCGAAAACGGGTCAGCACATGGAATATGCTGGCAATGTAACACATAGAGAGTAATGGAATGAAACAACTATTCTATATGCAAATTTGGCTGGTGGAAAGCTCTATGGTTACAGTTTTGCGTAAAGCCAATTTTTCCCTACTGCAAAGGAATAAATTTATTTAACTATCATGGTGGTTGTTAAACATTTAGAATGGTTGACAGCATTCTCAATCCCAATTAAACATCATCATTAAACAAACCCAACAAAATTAATTTTAGAGTAACATGTTGAGATTCACATGATAATCCAGGTACTAGATACTCAAGATGTCCATAATCGGGGACACGGCTAACCATGATTAGTTTATACACTCTGCAGAGGTTTGCGCACTTTTCCCCACAAGACTCGATCGCCTCCATTTGGTTTTCTCGCACTGCATGGTGTTTGAGAAACGGATGACCGAGACATAGTCTTTCAGAAGCGCTAGCACCTTATGAACGGGTAGACCGTACCAACCTACATCCCCTACATCTGCTATTCTACCACTGTAAGAGTTCGCACGACTTAGTCAACTATGCTAGAGCCCATAATAGCTTGTGGCTTCACACGGAAGTTTCTAGTATGAATAATCTAATGATCCCTTTGAGCTTGGGTGGCGGTCCAAAAGAAAACAGGCAATCGCTGGAATACCCAGGTGCCTCAATCCACCCAGATGTGTGTTTAGGTTGCCACCTTAAATAAACCATTAATTAACAAAGCTCACATCTGTCATGGATACACTCACCCAATCCATGTCTACTAGCATAGCATAGCAATAATAAGCAAATGTAGAGTAACTCCCAAAGGTTTGATAATAAACAGGTAATAGGTTCTACCTCAACTACTCCCCAAACCCACAATTTAATTAGATCCTAATCATGCAATGTGTGAGGATTGATCTAATGCAATAAAACTGGGTAGTAGGTGGTATGATCAAAGTGTTACTTGCCTTGCTGATGATCCGGGAAACCTAGCGATTCGAAGTAACAAGCGGCGCACTCCAGGTACTCTATCACAAATAAACAAACACACAATAAGTACTCAACTAATGCACAGGTGAAACTCGAATAAGAGATCTAACCAGAAAGTTCAACTTAAGAACTCCGGTTGGCAAAAAGAATCAAAACAAACGAAGCAACGAAAGACAAACAGCAAAAGAAACAGGCTTCATTTACTATTCTGGATCTAAGGCAATTTTTACAGAAGCAAAAACTTGTTTAAGTTTGTTAAACGGAAAGAGGATTTCGAGACGAAACTCCAGGCGCTTGAATCGCCTGATTTCGATAAACGAGCGAAAAGTTATACTAAAACGAAAATCGGATCAGAAATCGCGATAAAAAATAATCGCGGAAAATCCGAGAAAAACAAAAATGACGAATAGATTAATGAATGAACGTTTGTTATCTGGATCTAACCGACGAATACATTCGTTAAAACAAAAGAACGAGCGAACGCTCGCTAAATAACTAAACCGAAAAAACGTTCTAATAAAAAAGCGGATCTAAAAAAACCGAGCGGTTTCCTGAGGAAAACCGCCGGCGACGGCGGCTACCTCGGGCAGCAGGGCGGCGGCGGGGCGAGGCGGCGTGGGGCGG